>NC_091465.1:26438750-26768750 GCF_027789765.1 Dendropsophus ebraccatus
TCGGGTAACACTTTGGGGGAGATACAGCATATTATATGTTACTGACCCCTCTCTGGGAATAATATAAACCACAGTCTGTCCGTATATAAGAGATGGTTTATTATACAGAGATCTATAGTTTCCTCTGGTTATAGCGGGCTCATCCTTATCCCAGTGTTGTACCTGGTGAGTGCCGGCCCTAATCCATGGCGTGGCCGCACAGATGACACATACGTGGACGGGGTAAGGTGAGAGCTTTGGATTCTGGAAGATAATCCTGTTATGTAAGGAGATGAATATCTATGAAGATTATGGACACATTGGTATACATCATCTCCCTGTTCAGGACGTTATAGTCACCCCGCTGCTGTGCTACACCATCACTGTGTGACCGGTGAGGATCCCCTCCAATCCTGAGGACGCAGCTGTTATAGTGGAGGGGACTACAGACCGTCCTATCCACTCACAGGGGGCTGCGGGTTACTACAGGGGGTGCCCGGAGCGGAGAACACTGGTGAAGGGGGCCCATTCATTCTCAGTTCTCACACAGTGTAGAGTACAGTATATAGAATTTATAACAAAGCACAATGTGAATAAGGTCCAATACCAGACACTGCCTATGAACAAGAGTGGCACTGTTTCTAGAGAAAAATGGTCAAGGACTTCTAATCTCTTTAAGGCGATACTTCAGGAAAAAAAAATCTTTCAAATCATCTGGTTTCAAAAAGATATACAGATTTGTAATTTACATCTATTTAAAAATCTCAAATATTCCAGTACTTATCAGCTGCTGCATGTCCTGCAGGAAGTGGTGTATTCTTTCCACTCTGACACTGCTCTCAGGAACTGTCCAGACCAGGAGAGGTTTTCTATGGGGATTTACTACTTTTCTGGACAGTTCCTGACATGGACAGAGGTGGCAGCAGAGAGCACTGTCAGACTGGGAAGAATACACCACTTCCTGCAGGGCTTACATCAGCTGATAAGTACTGGAAGACCTGAGATTTTTAAATAAAAGTAAAATACAAGTCTATATAACTTTCTGACACCAGCTGATTCGAAAGAAAAAAAAAAAAACATTTTGCTGCAAAACCCCTTTAAGCCCCTTTATCTTTTCTGTTGGCAGGAACCATCCCTATGTCTTACCGTATTCTGCTCCATGCCGCTAATAGCTGATCTCTACACCGAGGACACAAGTGTTCCGGGTGAAGACGGTTAATGGTGATTTCTCACCTTCTGGGATCATGTTATATAAATATAGCCGGCTGGAGTATTATCTCATCCTGTGCGAGGACATGGCTGAAGTTACACAGAAGACATTCACTGCCATCTACTTTTCCATTACAGCGTTGTGTGTGGGGGACGGGGGGTGGAGAGGGGGGGGTCACACAGAATGGCACCATGTGTACAGACGGGGTCACTCCACCATGTTATGTGTCCTGACCTATATCACAGGATATATACCGCAGTACATCGCTGACAGCTTTAGCTGATTTTTTTTTTCTTTTTACTATTATTGCCCTGTGTAAGGTTCTGTTCACACCAAATAGCACAAACTGCGGTAGAAATGCATTGTTTATACCAGGATTTTTGTCATTTGCAAAAAAAAAAAATATATATATATGGTACAGCAGCCATACTGTGTAAACACAACCCCTGGGATACACAGGTTGCTGACGCTCATTTGTCAGCTGATCGCTGGGATCTTGTACCAAAGATTTTTTTTTTGGCGACAGAACAAAGAGCATGTACAAAATTACACTAAATATACCCTTCAAACACCATCAGATGCATACAGCGTAAAGGAGCGCCCAATGTGGCTACAGGAGTATGGTATGGTTGGTTGAGTGATAATTTGGCTGACAGCGACGTCTCTCCTGACTATCCTCATTACCTCCATGGTCAACTCTCAGCTGTCCCTATGGATGAGAGATTGTCAGCAGATGACAAACATCTCATACCTGCGCCCTCTCGGGATCTTCAGTCTCTGCAAGAAAAGCTTGGAAAACAACATAATTCCATGGCTGTACTTGGCCGGAGGCCTATTCACATGAAAGGAGATGATACGGCGGCCATGCACTAATGTAGACCTGTGGCACTGGGTGACGCTTCCTTTTTAGATGCCAGCACAGACTATTGGGGCTCTGAAACCAGGGCGACTTCTGTCATGAGGCGAAATTAGTTTATTGCTCAGGCGGCAGATTTGGAGAGACTCTGAAGGGCGGCAGATTTTATGGAGTGGCCGTAAATGATACTGTCTGCTCAGGGCCGGATTAAGGGTACCATGGGCCCCGGGCGGTTCAGAAATTGTGGGCCCCTTGCTAACCACACCCCCTCTAGCCCTGCCCCCATCCAATAACCACGCCTCAACTAATCCTGCCCGGGATTTTCTGTGGCCATAAACCACATAAATTACCATAGAAAAGCCCCACATAGCATCTAGAGGTCACATAGCCCGAGGACATGGTGTATAGCCCCCTCAGGCTGTGACCTATAAATGAGGACTAGGGCTTTGCTGTGGCCATGTTTTCTGTTTGTCCCCTCACAATTTGCTCAGGTTGGCACATTTTAGCCTGTGGGGCAGCACTGAGCAGTGGCCAATAAGTCAATTAATTTAAAGCCAATTACATTGATTAAATCATCAAATCTGCAATGTACTCAGTAAGTGTGAACAGAGCATTAAGGAGAATCACACTTGTCTGCTGGGACCTGTAGTCCTCTACCTGGTACAGACTTCACAGACTTCCTTTAAGAAATACACTCACCGGCCACTTTATTAGGTACACCTGTCCAACTGCACATTACCACTTAATTTCTAATCAGCCAATCACATGGCGGCAACTCAGTGCATTTAGGCATGTAGACATGGTCAAGACAAGCTCCTGCAGTTCAAACCGAGCATCAGTATGGGGAAGAAAGGTGATTTGAGTGCCTTTGAACGTGGCATGGTTGTTGGTGCCAGAAGGGTTGGTCTGAGTATTTCAGAAACTGCTGATCTACTGGGATTTTCACGCACAACCATCTCTAGGGTTTACAGAGAATGGTCCGAAAAAGAAAAATCATCCAGTGAGCGGCAGTTCTGTGGGCGGAAATGCCTTGTTGATGCCAGAGGTCAGAGGAGAATGGGCAGACTGGTCCGAGCTGATAGAAAGGCAACAGTGACTCAAATAGCCAACCGTTACAACCAAGGTAGGCAGAAGAGCATCTCTGAACGCACAGTACGTCGAACTTTGAGGTAGATGGGCTACAGCAGCAGAAGACCACACCGGGTGCCACTCCTTTCAGCTAAGAACAGGAAACTGAGGCTACAATTTGCACAAGCTCATCGAAATTGGACAGTAGAAGATTGGAAAAACGTTGCCTGGTTTGATGAGTCTCGATTTCTGCTGCGACATTCGGATGGTAGGGTCAGAATTTGGCATCAACAACATGAAAGCATGGATCCATCCTGCCTTGTATCAACGGTTCAGGCTGGTGGTGGTGGTGTCATGGTGTGGGGAATATTTTCTTGGCACTCTTTGGGCCCCTTGGTACCAATTGAGCATCATTGCAACGCCACAGCCTACCTGAGTATTGTTGCTGACCATGTCCATCCCTTTATGACCACAATGTACCCAACATCTGATGGCTACTTTCAGCAGGATAATGCGCCATGTCATAAAGCTAGAATCATCTCAGACTAGTTTCTTGAACATGACAATGAGTTCACTGTACTCCAATGGCCTCCACAGTCACCAGATCTCAATCCAATAGAGCATCTTTGGGATGTGGTGGAACGGGAGATTCGCATCATGGATGTGCAGCCGACAAATCTGCGGCAACTGTGTGATGTCATCATGTCGATATGGACCAAAATCTCTGAGGAAGCTTCCAGCACCTTGTTGTATCTATGCCACGAAGAATTGAGGCAGTTCTGAAGGCAAAAGGGGGTCCAACCCGTTACTAGCATGGTGTACCTAATAAAGTGGCCGGTGAGTGTATAAAGGACTGTTTTCACAACAGAGCGTTACATCCAGTGACTCACAGGAGGCGTCTTCTCTACACGAATTACAAGAGACGTCTTGCTAATTGAAGTTGTCCGTTTTTCCTTTTTGTCACCATCTGGCTCAGCCCATCATGAAGACTTCTCCGGCCATGACTCCTCCCCACAGGATCAGACATTTTAGGCTCTTTGCTCCAGCATCATCCTCATCTCATATACAAACTCTCCATCTGCTTCACACAGTAAGGGTGGTATTACACGGGCCGAGCAGGGCCCGATAATACCTGTAAACGAGCAGCGATCTGCTAGATCGTTGCTCGTTTACTGGGCCTATTACACGGCCCGATAATCGTTTGACAAGAGCTGCAAGGACATCGTTACCGATGTCCTTGCAGCCCTTGCTAAACTGGCATACATTACCCATCCACGTTCCAGGGCTGCTCCTGCCGGCTGTCATCACAGGCCGGGACCGCCGCGGCCTGTGATTGGCTGAGCGGCCTATCAGCTGACAGTTAAGCTAGAGCGCGCGCGGGACCCCGGGAGAAGCGGACGGCAGGAGCAGCCCTGGAACGTGGATGGGTAATGTATATCGTTAGTCGCCGGCCACGCACCGCTATTACACGCAGCGGTGCGCGGTCGCCCGACGAAAATAGGGGTCTAACCTATATCAACAATCAGCCGATGATCGTTGTCATCGGCTGATCGTTGCATTTATTACAGAGAGCGATAATCGGCCGAATCGGGCCAATTCGGCCGATTATCGTTCCGTGTAGTAGTACCCTAACTGTGCTCCCTCTGTGCCCCATATAAGCAGTTAGCCCCAGTTTATGCCTCCAAATAGTATGTCCCTCTGTGCTTCATAAAATAAATAGCCTTTTCTTTGCTGAGTCCCCATATAGTAGTAAGCAACTCTATTTTGTTCCCCTATAGTAGTTAGGCCCCCCTCCATATAGAATAAGCCACCTCTGTGTAGCATCCCTTCTGTATAGAATAGCCCCCCCTGTGTACCATCCCCGATGTATAGCCCCCTCTGTAGCATCTCACATTAAGAGCCCTCTATGTGTAACATCTACCATGAACAGCCCCCTCTGTAGCATCCCCATGAATAGTCCATCCCCCCGTAGAATGCCCCATGACCGTTCCCCCCCGTAGAATCCCCCATGACCAGTCCCTCCCCCGTAGATTCCCCCATGACCATTCCCTCCCCCGTAGAATCCCCCATGACCAGTCCCCCCCTGTAGAGTCCCCCATGACCAGTCCCTCCCCCCGTAGAATCCCCCATGACCAGTCCCCCCCTTGAGAAAGCCCTACGACCAGTCCCCCCTATAGAATCCCCTATGACCAGTCCCCCCCCTGTAGAGTCCCCCATGACCAGTCCCTCCCCCGTAGAATCCCCCATGACCATTCCCCCCGTAGAATCCCCCATGACCAGTCCCCCCTGTAGAATCCCCTATGACCAGTCCCCCCCCCCCCCGTAGAGTCCCCCATGACCAGAGATGGGGAACGGGGGGGAGATAGGTGATTGAAGCATATTACAAAGTTGTATAACTTTGTAATGTGTTTCAATTACTGGGAAAAAGCTTTTCACCGAAGTTGTCCTTTAAACTGAACAGGCTAGTACTTCAGCGTGAATAATTTACAGTAGACTACTACAGTGATACCTTGGTTTAAGAGTAACTTGGATTGAGAGCGTTTTGCAAGAAGAGCACACAGTTTTTCAACATTGTAATTTGGTTTAAGAGTATTGCTTTGGTTTAAGAGCTCCCTGTACTGGGTGGGAGGGGGGGTGGGGGAGGGGCATGGTCTGCATAGCGGGTCTAAAGCCCTGTACTTTGACCCAGGAAGTCTCAGGCTGGGGCTTACATCAGGGGAGAGGACTGTGGAGGTAATCTCTCCATAGCTGTAACCCCTCTCTCCCCAGACAGAGAGTGCTACTATACTGTACCCACATATGTCCTGCTCATTCCTTCATGCTCCCTGCAGTCTCTGTCAGTCCTTGTGTTTTCCATCCTCTCCATTCCTACTATAATGTGCCTGCCCTCACACTCAGCTATACACACTGCTGTTATAATGTGGCTGCACTCACACTCAGCCATTCACACTGCTTTATACAAAAGTTTCTGTTACTGTCCTCCTGCACAGCTCTGTGATTCTCAGTTCCTGATTGGTCCATGCTGAACACACCCCTTTCCCCATTGCTGTGATGTGACCACACAGACCTCTGACAGCAGCCCTGCTTCTCTATTCTAGCCTGTCGTACTACACTACTGCATTATGGGGATCTGCAGCTTCATCCTGTATCTTCAAACTGCGGCTGTGTTTTCAGGTTTATGCAGTTACTATACATTATATACCACATGCTGATTGCTATACTGTACAGTAACTTATAATATCACATATCCAGCTGTTTCTAAATATTTATTTGTTTTACATGTTATTCAGAATAATAAATCTTCATTTTTGGGGTGTGGAACCAATTGTCTGCATTTCAGTGATTTCTTATGGGAAAATTTGCTTTGGTTTGAGAGTGGATTTGGATTACAAACACGGCCCTGGTATTATACTCATAAGCCAAGGCACCACTGTATCACTATAGATTGCATGTCGGGGTGGGGGGCAAGGGATTATTGGTGCACTAAGTTTCCAAAGTGGTATGTGCTATATGAGCAGAAAATTAAATAGAAAGCAGTAAGAAACAGTAAGTGAATTCATCTGAGGTTGTGTGAACTTAACCCACAAACATGTAAAACAGGGATGGGAAACTGTCAGCCCTCCAGCTGTTGCAAAACTATAATTCCTATCATTTGGCTGTCCAGGCATGATGGGAATTGTAGTTTTGCAACAGCTGGAGGGCTGTAGGTTCCCTGTTCCTGATGTAAAACATGGTGCATATAGTGACATCTAGTGGTCAAAGAAGGTACCTGCACATACATATAATATGTAAGATTTTATTTACACGGTGGATATAGATACATAGATCTTGTTTTGATGTTTTGCTCCATCTTTTACAGATTCCTGATTTATTAAACAGAGATTATTTCTCAAGGATGTTCAGTGTTTAAAATGTATTGAACACGGTGCATTCATGATTGCTGTAGTTCTAGCAAACCCATCTATTGGCAATCTAGTTACCCTGTTTGCTGATTTCCAGCCAATGCGTTTTCCACATGATAGCGGCACTGATGTGCTACATGTTCCATTCAAGTCTAATGGTGCGTTTACACAAACAGATTTATCTGACAGATCTTTGAAGCCAAAACCAGGAACAGACTATAAACAGGGAACAGGTCATAAAGGAAAGACTGGGATCTATCCTCTTTTCAAATCCATTCTTGGCTTTGGCTTCCAAAATCTGTCAGATAAATCTTTCTGTGTAAACGTACCCTAAGGGTCCATTTACATAGAAAGACTATCTGACAGATTATCTGCCAAAGATTTGAAGCCAAAGCCAGGAATTGATTTGAAAGGAGGAGAACTCTCAGTCTTTCCTTTATGACCTGATCTCCGTTTATAGTCTGTTCCTGGTTTTGGCAGAAAATCATTGGCAGAAAATCTGTCAGATAATCTTTCTGTGTAAATGGACAAAATCCTCCCAACCTGTAACCACAGACAGACAGACACACACACACACACACACACACACACACACACACATACACACACACACACACGCTGAAAGGAAAATGAATAAACTATGGGGGAGATTTATCAAACATGGAGTAAAGTGAAACTGGCTCAGTTGCCCCTAGCAACCAATCAGATTCCACCTTTCATTCCTCACAGACTCTTTGGAAAATGAAAGGTGGAATCTGATTGGTTGCTAGGGGCAACTGAGCCAGTTTCACTTTACTCCATGTTTGATAAATCTCCCCCTATATGTCTATGACTGCACCTATCTACCTGAGATTTTCAATCGTCCCAACAATCTGTTAACCCCTAGACGACCCAGGGCGTATAGTTACGCCATGGAAGTCTGTCCCCAGACGACCTAGGGCGTAACTGTACGCCCTGGGTGTTTCTCCCGCTATGAAGCGCGCTCCGGAGCGGAGCGCGCTTCATAGGAGGTGGGGGCCGGCTGCAGTGAGCAGCCAGGACCTCACCGGTAATGACACGCTGCAGCGATCGTGCTGCCGCGTGTCATTAACTCCTTAAACGCCCCTGTCACTTACCGATCGGGACCCCCGCAGTGTGACTGCGGGGGTCCCGATCGGTAAAACGGACTGCCGGAGGTCTCTCACCTGCCTCCATGCTGTCCGATCGGCGATCTGCTACACTGAGCCTGCACAGGCAGGCTCAATGAGCTGATCGCCGATAACACTGATCAATGCTATGCCTATGGCATAGCAATGGTCAGTGTAAAAATCCAAGTACTGGATGTAGAAGTCCCCCAAAGGGACTTCAAATGTGTAAAAAAAAAAAAAAAAAAGTTAAAAACACTATTACACTACCCCAAAACCCCTCCCCCAATAAAAGTTGAAATCACCCCCCTTTCCCATTATATAAATAAAACATATAAAAATAAATAAACAAATAAACATATAATATACCGTAGCGTGCGTAATTATCCGATCTATTAAAATATAACAAGCGTCATTGCGAACGGTAAATGGCGTACACGGAAAGAGGGAAAAAAGTGCGCGGATTACCGATTTTATGTTACATTATATAGAAAAAAAAATTATAAAAAGTGATCAAAACGTCCGATCTTCACAAATATGGTATTAATAAAAACTAGAGATCATGGCAGAAAAAATGACACCCCATACAGCCCCGTAGGTGAAAAAATAAAACCGTTATAAGCGTCACAATAGTCCCATTTTATTTATAATTAATTGCCAAAAAAAAGGATTTCATTTAAAAAAAATATATAACATTAGAGAATCTGTGTAAACCTGCATATGGTTGTGTTCGGGCTGACCTATAGAATAATAGTATCATGTCGCTGTTACCATATAGTGCATTACGTAGACACAGGAACCCCCCAAACGTTACCATATTGCATTCTTTTTTGCGATTTCACCAATTTATATCTTCATAAATAATATATTTGGAATTCCATCATATATGTTATGGTAAAATGAAAGACGCCATTACACAGTACAACTATTCCTGTAACAAACAACAAGCACTTACATGGCCTTGTAGATAAAAAACTGAAAGTGCTAGAGTTCTTAGAAGGGGAGGAGGGAAAAATGGAAACACTAAGATTAAAATTTGCACGGTCCACTGGGTCATTTTGGGCCTGGTCCTCAAAGAGTTAATAAGGAATATTTATATGTATGCCTATGTAAACTATATGGATAAAAGTAATGGAACACCTACATATAAGTAGTGGTGCTAAGACCCAGCAGACCCTAGGCTCCTCCTCCTTGACACACTTCTCGGCCCAAATAAAGGCCTTTTTTAGTAAAAATAAAAACAAGGGCAAAAGTTTGTTCTGAAAGCTTTTACTGATATCTATCCAACCAGCAACCATTCTTTCAGAAAGCTTTATAAAGGCAGACTGGAAGGGACTGGATGTGTCCATCTGTGTCAGTGGAAGTGAATGTAAGCACCTGAATACAGCGATGAAGAGCCGGGGTCCATATAGTGTATACCTGTGTATACACTACAGTAAATACCTGTGTCCATATAGTGTAGTTTGTATCCGTGGACAAGAGACATGTGTGCAGCTTTATTAATAATGCTGTCAATCATAAATACCTTAAGGGTACGTTCACACTTACCGGATCCGCAGCTGATTTCATTTAATTAACTGAACACAGCATCAAATCTGCTGCAGATCTGCTGCGGATCCTGTAGGTGTGAACGCACCCTAAAGGGGTATTCCACTCAAACATAACTTTTGATATGTTTCTGCCAATGGTGAGACTAACAATTCCTTCCATACTTGTTATTATCTGTTCAGTCTCCTTTCCTCAGTTCTCGGCTGCTGCTTTCTGCTGAAGACAAAGAAATCTGTGTGTGAGGTTTTCTTTCTGTCCCCCCTCCCTTTTGAGACACTGATGTAAACAAGTCTCTGGCAGGCTTTATCTGCAACATTGTAGCTTCTTTGTAATGCGGGAGGGTTCATCACAGTGAGTCCATTAGTAACTTGACCACAGATTAAGCCTCCCAGCATTACAAAGTTACAATGTTGCAGATAAAGCCTGCCAGGGACTTGTTTACATCAGCTGTCTTAGAAGGGAGGGGGAGAAAACGGCACCCACATATTTTTGTCTCTTCAGCAGAAAGCAGCAGTTCAGAACTGGGGAAGGAGACTGAATAGATAATAACAAGTATGGAATGAATTTTTAGTCTCAGCATAGGCAGCAACATATCAAAAGTTATGTTTGTGTGGAATATCCCCTCTATAGGCGCTTTTTGAGCCTCCGTAATTTCAGCTCTGGGATGCAAACAAAGTGACAGCAAGAGCACCTTATGGCCATGTTCACACAACGATCTTCAATGGCCGTTATTTGATGCTCAAAATAACAGCCATTGCATCAAAAAATGGCCATTGTTTAACATACTTTGGAGGCAGTCATTTACCATGATGACCATTGGTACACTATTATAATTCAGGTAGATGATGACCCTTTTGGGTCTTTAATTTTAAAAGGTCCATTGAATTTAATTGAAAAGGCGGTTAAAAAAAATCTATGTGTGAACAATGTAAAATAACGGCTGCTGTTTGCTAAATAACGGCCTCAAATTAATTACACAGAATATTGATTAGTTATTTTATACATTGTGTGAACTAACGGTCGTTGTTTTCATAGACTTCAATGGAAATCATTCAAGACTGCAAACAACAGCTGTGATTTTACTAAAAAAGACAGTGGGTGAACATAGGCTATAGATGTAAACTATAGCCTCCCCCCATATGGAGAATACTCAGCCTTGTCTCCTCTCCATCAGCAGGAGTGATGCTGCCATCTGCTGGCAGCACAGATTATGGCTCCTTGGTCGTACATAGGGGAAGGAGAGAGCTGTCAGACAAGTAAGGGGCAACCAGGATTAGACATGAGACTTTTTATTACAAATATGAAGTCTTGCAAGTTTTGGTGCAGGGAAACACCCTGTTATTTCTGGCAGTGGTCTGTTTCACTACGCTGACATCAGAGATAAATGTCTGGTACGTTGAGGAACAGACCATTGCACATGCTCACAGGTCTAACTAAGAAATACACTCACTGACCAAAAGAGAATAATAAAATCAGATACAGGTTCAAAACTCAGCCTGTAGTTGTGTGTCAGGCAGACATGTAAATAATTACAGGTGTGGCCTGACAATATACCAGGTCTTGCCACCAGAGGGCATCAAACTTATAAACATAGAAAATTGTTGGCAGAAAAAGCCCCCCCCCCGGTCAACCTAGTCTGCCCTTTTAGTAATCCCTTCTTATTATGATAAGACAGATATATCTATATACCAGGCAGGTTTATATTCTGTTATTGTACTACTCTTTCGGTAAAGTAATATTTCCTGAAGTGTGTTCTTATCTTTCCCCCAGCTAACCTCTCACTGTGTTCCCTTGTTCTTGAGTTAATTTTTTTTAAATTAAAAAACACTTCCATCCTTAACCTTATTTAGTCCTTTAATATACTTAAAGGGGTACTCCAGCGAAAAGCTTTTTTCCCAGTAATTGAAACACATTACAAAGTTATATAAGGCAGGGTCCACACTACGTTTTTCCTATCCGTTCAACGTATCCGTTTTTATTTGGTCATCAACCCTATTTTTACGTACGTTAAAAAAACCCATCCATTTTCATACTTTTTTTTTTTATAATAGAAGTCATTGGAAAAACGGATCCAAACGGATGGCATACAATTGCATCTGTTTTTTTCATAAAACGTACACGTTAAACGGATAGGAAAAATGTAGTGTGAACTCATAGCCTAACTTTGTAATATGCTTCAATCACCTATCTTCCCCCTTTTCCTATCTTTTCCCCCCTCAATCCTCCACCAGGAAGTGAAATAAACTCATTCTTACCTAATGACCGTTGACCCCAGGCTGCTCTGTGGAAGCCATTTTGTGACAATGACATCATCAAGGGGGAGGCGGGTCTAAGCATCATGGGAAAGCTGAAACCAGGAAGTGAAGAAAAAAAATGACACCAACTGGAGCTTCAGGGACCTGCAAACAGGGGGAAATTGGGGGGGACAGGGGGACCTGCAAATGGAGGCAGACCAAGGAGGGATAGTAAGTGTGAAAACTATGTTTATGATTGATTGATTGATTGTTTTTATCAGCGCCGGAGTACCTCTTTAAAGGTTTTGATCATGTCCCCCCTTTCCCTTCCTTCCTCCAGACTATACAGATTCAAATCCTTAAAGGGGTTATCCAGTTCTACAAAAACATGGCCACTTTTGCGCCACTCTTGTCTCCAGTTTGGGTGGGGTCTGAAACTCAGTTCCAGTTGAAGTAAATGGAGCTTAATTGCAAACCACACCTGACCTGGAGACAAGAGTGAGGCAAAAGTGGCCATGTTTTTGTAGCGCTGGATAACACCTTTAAGTCTTTCCTGATATGTTTTATGCCCCCTCCACCATTTTGGGGTATTTTGGGGTATTTTCTTTGGATTCTATTTAGTTTTACTTTCTCAATATCCTTTTGTAGGTGAGGTCTCCAGAACTAAACACAGTATTCCAGATGTGATGTCACCAGAGCTCTATACAACGGGATCAGAAGCTCCCTCTCCCTCCCTACTGGTTATACCTGTAGCTATACAGCCCAGCATACGATTATATACAGTATATATATATATATATATATATATATATATATATATATACAGCCCAGCATACTATTATATATATATATACACTCACCGGCCACTTTATTAGGTACACCATGCTAGTAACGGGTTGGACCCCCTTTTGCCTTCAGAACTGCCTCAATTCTTCGTGGCATAGATACAACAAGGTGCTGGAAGCTTCCTCAGAGATTTTGGTCCATATTGACATGATGGCATCACACAGTTGCCGCAGATTTGTCGGCTGCACATCCATGATGCGAATCTCCCGTTCCACCACATCCCAAAGATGCTCTATTGGATTGAGATCTGGTGACTGTGGAGGCCATTTGAGTACAGTGAACTCATTGTCATGTTCAAGAAACCAGTCTGAGATGATTCTAGCTTTATGACATGGCGCATTATCCTGCTGAAAGTAGCCATCAGATGTTGGGTACATTGTGGTCATAAAGGGATGGACATGGTCAGCAACAATACTCAGGTAGGCTGTGGCGTTGCAACGATGCTCAATTGGTACCAAGGGGCCCAAAGAGTGCCAAGAAAGTATTCCCCACACCATGACACCACCACCACCAGCCTGAACCGTTGATACAAGGCAGGATGGATCCATGCTTTCATGTTGTTGACGCCAAATTCTGACCCTACCATCCGAATGTCGCAGCAGAAATCGAGACTCATCAGACCAGCCAACGTTTTTCCAATCTTCTACTGTCCGATTTCGATGAGCTTGTGCAAATTGTAGCCTTAGTTTCCTGTTCTTAGCTGAAAGGAGTGGCCCCCGGTGTGGTCTTCTGCTGCTGTAGCCCATCTGCCTCAAAGTTGGAGGTACTGTGCGTTCAGAGATGCATGTTCAGAGATGCATGTGATTGGCTGATTAGAAATTAAGTGGTAACGTGCATTGGACAGGTGTACCTAATAAAGTGGCCGGTGAGTGTATATACTCATTTACGAGTCTCCATTGATTGTCCCATACAAAATTTAAATATGCAAAAAAGGGGTCCGTGCAGCCTCAGTTACGAGTCTCAAAACACGGGAATAGCCAGATATCTCTCTCTCCAGAGAAGGAAGCCCATTGCCAAGGGGTGCCTCCTAGTGGGGAGAGCACCAAACCACCCTGATACGTAGTCCCTCAGGTCCTCACTCTGTTGCGAGCTTTGGGACCTAAATAGGGAAACACCAGGGTGGCCCCTGTAAGTCAAAGTCTAACTCTATGGCGAGTATAACGACATAAGACAAGGGTTACCAAGGCTAGGCATCCATCCACAGACTGCAGTTTCGGGGTTTCCTTCTCTGGAGAGAGGGATATCTGGCTATTCCCGTGTTTTGAGACTCGTAACTGAGGCTCCACGGACCCCTTTTTTGCATATTTAAATTTTGTATGGGACAATCAATGGAGACTCGTAAATGAGTACTCCATTGGAATTTTTCACTCTTCTCCCTGAGTTCAGTGATTGTTGTGTTTTGTTGGTCTATTTATCACTGCCCCAGTAGCCAGAATCCTGCTCCACACTGACGAGGGGCAAATACCCCGAAACTGCAGTCTGTGGATGGATGCCTAGCCTTGGTAACCCTTGTCTTATGTCGTTATACTCGCCACAGAGTTAGACTTTGACTTACAGGGGCCACCCTGGTGTTTCCCTATTTAGGTCCCAAAGCTCGCTACAGAGTGAGGACCTGAGGGACTATGTATCTGGGTGGTTTGGTGCTCTCCCCACTAGGAACCCCCCTTTGGCAATGGGCTTCCTTCTCTGGAGAGAGGGATATCTGGCTATTCCCGTGTTTTGAGACTCGTAACTGAGGCTCCACGAACCCCTTTTTTGCATGTATATATATATATATATATATATATATATATATATATATATTATATATATATATTGTAGACGTGTCACTGGAGATGTGTTCGAGGGGGTGTACATCTAACCTAGGCTGATGCATAGTGTGAGATGGTAAGTCCAGGATGGATCTGTTGCTCAGCAGTGCTATGCTGCTGAGTTATTATTTATTTTTACCGGGCCTGGATTTACATGGAATGGCAGGTAGGTTTTGGTAGTGGGACTTGCCATTCCCTTCCCCCCGATCCAGTTTGGGTCTTGTGGTCAGGTGTGATTTGATGAGCCTGGAAAAGGTAAAAGCTCTGCAGAGCTGCAGGTGGTCGCTCTCAGCCAGGAGTGAACAGCCAGTGTGTTTGGTGGAAGCTGCGAATGCAGCCACGGCTGGAGCAAATATACACCCTGCGGTATCCAGGCGAAAGACGCTGTGTTATAGTGTCAGATAGGTGAGAAGACCTGTTAGTAAGCGCCCAGACGGGCAAGACCTTTTTGTTTGTTTTATTCTTAAAGCACGGTGCTGCTGTGTTTTGTTTGATGGACTGTTTATGCTGCAAATAAACGCCAAGCTGTTATTTTACAAGTCCAAGTCTGCTGTGAACTGTGTCCAAACACACCATCCCCCGGGAAGATCCCTACAATATATATATACAGCCCAGCATATCATATTATATATATATATATATATACAGCCCAGCATATCATATTATATATATATATATATATATATACAGCCCAGCATATCATATTATATATATATATATATATATATATATATACACAGCCCAGCATACCATTATATATATATATATATATATATATATATATATACACAGCCCAGCTTACCACTATATATATACACAGCACTGCATACCATTATACAAATACAGACCAGCATACCATTATATATATATATATATATATATATATATATATATATATATATATATATATATATATATATATACACTCACCGGCCACTTTATTAGGTACACCTGTCCAACTGCACGTTACCACTTAATTTCTAATCAGCCAATCACATGGCGGCAACTCAGTGCATTTAGGCATGTAGACATGGTCAAGACAATCTCCTGCAGTTCAAACCGAGCATCAGTATGCGGAAGAAAGGTGATTTGAGTGCCTGTGAACGTGGCATGGTTGTTGGTGCCAGAAGGGCTGGTCTGAGTATTTCAGAAACTACTGATCTACTGGGATTTTCACGCACAACCATCTCTAGGGTTTACAGAGAATGGTCCGAAAAAGAAAAAACATCCAGTGAGCGGCAGTTCTGTGGGCGGAAATGCCTTGTTGATGCCAGAGGTCAGAGGAGAATGGGCAGACTGGTTTGAGCTGATAGAAAGGCAACAGTGACTCAAATAGCCAACCGTTACAACCAAGGTAGGCAGAAGAGCATCTCTGAACGCACAGTACCTCCAACTTTGAGGCAGATGGGCTACAGCAGCAGAAGACCACACCGGGGGCCACTCCTTTCAGCTAAGAACAGGAAACTGAGGCTACAATTTGCACAAGCTCATCGAAATTGGACAGTAGAAGATTGGAAAAACGTTGCCTGGTCTGATGAGTCTCGATTTCTGCTGCAACATTCGGATGGTAGGGTCAGAATTTGGCGTCAACAACATGAAAGCATGGATCCATCCTGCCTTGTATCAACGGTTCAGGCTGGTGGTGGTGGTGTCATGGTGTGGGGAATATTTTCTTGGCACTCTTTGGGCCCCTTGGTACCAATTGAGCATCGTTGCAACGCCACAGCCTACCTGAGTATTGTTGCTGACCATGACCATCCCTTTATGACCTCAATGTACCCAACATCTGATGGCTACTTTCAGCAGGATAATGCGCCATGTCATAAAGCTAGAATCATCTCAGACTGGTTTCTTGAACATGACAATGAGTTCACTGTACTCCAATGGCCTCCACAGTCACCAGATCTCAATCCAATAGAGCATCTTTGGGATGTGGTGGAACGGGAGATTCGCATCATGGATGTGCAGCCGACAAATCTGCGGCAACTGTGTGATGCCATCATGTCAATATGGACCAAAATCTCTGAGGAATGCTTCCAGCACCTTGTTGTATCTATGCCACGAAGAATTGAGGCAGTTCTGAAGGCAAAAGGGGGTCCAACCCGTTACTAGCATGGTGTACCTAATAAAGTGGCCGGTGAGTGTGTGTGTGTGTGTGTGTATGTGTGTGTATATATATATATATATATATATATACATATATATATATATACACACACAGTCCAGCATACCTATATATATATACATAGCCCAGCATACGATTTGCTTTCCCAACCACCTGGTTGCACTGGTGACTCATTTTGTCAGAAATCACTACCCCTAAATCCTTCTCTTCTGAAGTCTTTGCCAACACAGAACTGCCAATATGATACTGGGATAGAGGATTCCTCCTCCCCAAGTGCATTATTTTACATTTGGAAACGATGAACTTCAATTTCCACTGTTTGGACCACTTATCTAGCAAAGCTAAATCATTTTTCATATTACTGACACCTCCAGGAATATCAACCTTATTGCACACATTTGTGTCATCAGCAAACAGGCAAACCTTACCTAACCTTCTCTTATGTCACTATCCTTACCTACCAAACCTTCTCCTATATCACTATCCTTACCTACCAACCCTTCTCCTTATGTCACTAACCTTACCTACCAAACCTTCTCCTATGTCACTATCCGTACCTACCAAACCTTCTCCTATGTCACTATCCTTACCTACCAAACCTTCTCCTATATCACTATCCTTACCTTATCCTTACCTACCAAACCCTTCTCCTATGTCACTATCCTTACTTACCAAACCTTCTCCCATGTCACTATCCTTACTTACCAAACCTTCTCCTATGTCACTAACCTTACCTACCAACCCTTCTCCTATGTTACTAACCTTACCTACCAACCCTTCTCCTATGTCACTATCCTTACCTACCAAACCTTCTCCTATGTCACTATCCTTACCTACCAAACCTTCTCCTATGTCACTATCCTTACTTACCAAACCTTCTCCTATGTCACTATCCTTACCTACCAAACCTTCTCCTATGTCACTATGCTTACCTACCAAACCTTCTCCTATGTCACTATGCTTACCTACCAAACCTTCTCCTATGTCACTATCCTTACCTACCAAACCTTCTCCTATGTCACTATCCTTACCTACCAACCCTTCTCTTATGTCACTAACCTTACCTACCAACCCTTCTCTTATGTCACTAACCTTACCTACCAAACCTTCTCCTATGTCACTATCCGTACCTACCAAACCTTCTCCTATGTCACTATCCTTACCTACCAACCCTTCTCCTATGTCACTATCCTTACCTACCAAACCTTCTCCTATATCACTATCCTTACCTACCAAACCTTCTCCTATATCACTATCCTTACCTACCAAACCTTCTCCTATGTCACTATCCTTACCTACCAAACCTTCTCCTATATCACTAACCTTACCTACTAATCCTTCTCCTATGTCACTATCCTTACCTACCAACCCTTCTCCTATGTCACTAACCTTACCTACCAACCCTTCTCTTATGTCACTAACCTTACCTACCAAACCTTCTCCTATGTCACTGTCCGTACCTACCAAACCTTCTCCTATGTCACTATCCTTACCTACCAACCCTTCTCCTATGTCACTATCCTTACCTACCAACCCTTCTCCTATATCACTATCCTTACCTACCAAACCTTCTCCTATGTCACTATCCGTATCCGCCGCTTGGATCCCGCTGGTGGTGATGTCACAGCTCTTCTGACCCCTTTTCTTTCTACAGGTGTATTGAACGCAGAAAGTCAGGGTCTTTAATGCACCTCTATGAGAGCATGACTTCCAGCCTGAGCTGAAGAGGTAATGTAGGTGCCATTCACATCTGAGCCGCGCCGTAGGACAATAATCATCAGTGATAAGTATATGTGCCAGCCTGCAGTAGGGGGAAGACTTAAACACTTGGACTGCTTCTTTAAATCCAATTTTCTTCAACTTCTTTATCAGTGCTTTATGGGGAACTGTTTTAAGTCCAGATAGGCGATATCCATGACACCATTTTAAAATTGTAAAAGAAATCACATTGTAGTCACGTTGTCACATTGTAAAAGAAATCAATAAGATTAGTCTGACATGATCGGCCCGCAGTAAGGCCATGCTGGTTTGGATCCATCAAATATTTGATTCTTAGATGATCTTTTATCTTTTAGAAGTGTTTCCATAATTTTTACTACTACAGATGTCAGGCTAACTGGCCTGTAGTTACTGGGCTCTTTTCTACTACCCTTCTTTTGGGTGGGTATAACATTGGCTGTTCTCCAATCATCAGGAACATCTGTTAGGAGGGATTGGTTATACAGATCTGTCAGGGGGGCAGCAAATACTTTTGGGCATAAATAATGAGTGCTTCCATCCTGCCTTTGCTGCAAAGCGACACGCTGCTCCCTGCTGGTGTAATGATCTGGGGAGCCATTACATTACAGTCAGTTGCCCCTAGTAGTCCTACGTACAGAACATCCTGCAGCCATATTGTCTCTCACAGGGCCGTTTCTAGCAGCGGGCGGGTCGGGCGATCGCACGGGGCGCCGACAGATAGGGGGCGCTGGTGCACCCTCCGGACCTCACTCAGCGCCGTGCGTGCCGCCCGCACGCCCGCCCGCCCCATCATCTGCCCCTGCGCTCGGCCCATCACCTGCCACATTATTGCCCGCAGATCCCCCGCAGCTTCCCCCCCTCTTCCCCGGACCGCACCTCACCTCAGTTAGGGGGAGCACGGGGGGATTATTACTATTAGGGGGAGCATGGGGGGGATTATTTATTACTGTAAAGGGGAGCACTGGGGGGATTATCACTATAAGGGGGAGCACTGGGCTGGGGGGATTATCACCATAAGGGGGAGCACTGGGGGGATTATTACTATAAGGGGGAGCACTGGGGGGATTATTACTATAAGGTGAAGCACTGGGGGGATTATTACTATAAGGGGGAGCGCTGGGGGGATTACTGTAAGGGGGAGCACTGGGGGGATTATTACTCTAAGGGGGAGCACTGGGGGGATTATTACTATAAAGGGGAGCACTAGGGGGATTATTACTATAAGGGGAGCACTAGGGGGATTATTACTATAAGGGGAGCACTAGGGGGATTATTACTATAAGGAGGAGCACTGGGGGGATTATTACTATAAGGAGGAGCACTGAGGGGATTATTACTATAAGGAGGAGCACTGAGGGGATTATTACTATAAGGAGGAGCACTGGGGGGATTGTTACTATAAGGAGGAGCACTGGGGGGATTGTTACTATAGGGACAGCACAGGGGGGGATTACTTTTTGGGTACTGCACAATGGGCATTATTACTATATAGAGGCAAAGCAGGGGGCATTATCCCTATATGGAGGACACAGTAGGGGATCCTACCTACAGGGGGCAACCCACATACCTACTGACTTTACTGCATATGACACAAAGAAGTGGAAGTTGTAAAAGTACAGAGCCTAAGATGTTTGTCTGGCAGGTTCAGAAGAGATGAATTGTGGCTGCAAGAAATCATCATGGGGGTCTGGGCCAGATGGAGGCGAAAAGTGACGCCTCAGATCAAAGATAACGTCACCTGTGAGTGACTGAATTACTTTTTTTTGCCTCAAGTCAAAAAAAGGTTGAATAACACAGCTCTAAGCCATAATACACACACTGCTTCTCCATAGCAACAATCGCCCCCCCCCCCCCTTGACATCACTTAAAGGGGGGGGGTCCATTTTAGCAAGAGTTGCCCTGCAGTCAAAACTACCTAGAAACGGCCCTGGTCTCTCATGGCTTCCAGCTGCAGGATAAGTGTTGACCATGTTTCCACCAGATTGTAACACTTCCTTGGCTGCCTGATCCCCGGATTTATAGCCTACCATGCATTTATAGCGAGCCAGTGTGACAACCTATATGTGTGCAGGGTCTACATACCCAGCTATAACATCTACGGATAAATGTGCTGCAGGACGCCATACAGAACCTGTATACTCCATACCTAACAGCATCTCATCTTGTATCCAGGGTACTGGAGCCTCCGGACAATTGTAGCGTTCCCCAATAAGCTTTGATATTGTAACCACTCATCATTACAGTCACATATAGAATTCCATTTGATTCCAACAACTCCGTCTTGGTGCACTATTTTTCTCTCAATGAGAGTAGTCACCATCGTCGTTCTTGTTTCTGCTATGGTGAACAATACAGGCCTTGTCATCCTTAATTTGTTTTGCATGGAGGCTGTCTCCAGGAAACAGCAGGGCTCTCGCTCCAGAGGCTGGCCTCCTGGGAGTCTGTCCACCAGGCGAGTAGTCACTGGTTACTTTTCTGGACCAATATAACTAATGACTAATCTCATTTCTGATAACACAGGTGACTGAAAGACAGACATAACACCCTAAGGCAGGAGAGTGTTCGACCTCTCTTTGATCAAGGGCCACATTATTTCAGACCACTCCAAGAACGGCACTGAAGCCTACAGGAGTGATCGCACATGAGATATTGATCGCTATTAGAGATCAAAATTTAGGACCTAGCGTTAGCCAGATAGATGCTATTGTTACTTACCAGCTGTATGCTGCATGTTACTGCTCCTCTTCTCTTTAGTGTAGACGCTCTGAGGGTTGTAGTACAGCCACGTTATGATCATCATCCATAATCCAGACCTAATCATAGCTATAATGACCCAGGGTAACAGCATCATTGGGATTTACAGGATTTAAAAGAGTATTCTGCTCAAACATAACTTTTGATATGTTGTTGCCCATGGTGAGACTTACAATTCCTTCCATACTTGTTATTATCTATTCAGTTTCCTCCTCCCAGTTCTGAGCTGCTGCTTTCTACTAAAGACACAAAAAACTGTGTGTGAGCTTTTTTTTTTTGTCTACCCCTCCTCCCTTCTTACAATGGAAATAAGCCCCTATCTACAATTTTTTAATGCTGGGAGGATTAATCACAGTGATTTCATCAGCAACTTGAACTCAGATTAACCCTCCCAGTTTTACAAAGAAGTTGCAGATACAGCCAGGGACTTGTTTACATCAGTTGTCTCAGAAAGGAGGGAGGAGGGTGAGATGGAGAGAAAAGCTCACACACAGATTTTTGCATCTTCAACAGAAAACAGCAGCTCAGAACTGGGGGAAGGAGACTAAATAGATAAGTATAGAAGAAATGTTAGTCTCACCATGGGCAGCAATATATGAAATTTAATGTGTGAGCGGAATACCACTTTAAAGTGTCCTTGTCATTCAGAAAGACTTTCAACCAGTGCTGAGACCCCCAATGATCTTTAGAATAAGAGAAGCATTCGGTTGCGCTCTTTACTTCCCCACTCGCAGCAATCTCTTTTTCTGTATGACTTGAGAAAAACAGGACAGAGATCACTGTGTACCAGGAGGTAATGTGCGCTACCCACTGCTGTTTGGGGCTCTCAGCACTAACACACCAACCAACTTTTGACATGACCAGAGACGTGTTAAAAGTCTTTCTAAATAACAGGTACACTTTAAAGGGGCAGTTTAGCAAAAAAAAAAAAAAAAAGAAAAAAAAAAAAATCAACCGGAAAGTCAGAAAGTGCCAAAGAGTTGTAACGTTCTTCTATTTAAAAAAAAAAAACACAAGTCTTCCAGTACTATCAGCTGCTGCATGTCCTGCATGTATTCTTTTTAGTTTGGAAAGCAGGAGAGAATTTTCTATGGAAATTTGCTACTGATCTGGACAGTTCCTGACATGGACAGAGGTGGCAGCAGAGAGCACTGTGTCAGACTGGAAAGAATACACCACTTCCTGCAAGACATACAGCAGCTGATAAGCACTAGAAGACTTGAGATTTTCTAATATAAGTAAATTACAAATATCTGGCATTCTCTGGCACCGGTTGCTTTGAAATTATTATTATTATTTTTGCAGAACTACCCCCTTAAGGTTTGGTTATTAGAGCCGTGATCAGGCTGGGATTTATGGTTATAATATGGGTGGTGCACATTTATTTCCAAGCTATTAATACCACTAAATAATATAACTTTAAGCTCCAATTACTTCAATGGAACTGAGCAGCAAAACCCCGCCCAGGCTGGAGACAAGAGTGGGGCTGTCTCTGGAAGAAAGTGGCCATGTTTTTGTAGCCTTTAAGTAAGGCCTATAGAGAGTGCAACATCCTGCACCGCAATACGGATAAGGCTTTAGCCAAACATCCTATCCTATAGTGGGGTGTGGACTACTATGTACTTTGTTAAGTAACCATATTCTAACCGTCGGCTCAGGTTTCCTGCTAGGTTGCATACATCACCATGTGTACAGCGCTAATAAGGGAGCTAATAAGGTTTTATAGCTCGTCTAGATGTCCGGCCTCGTATAATTACAGGGCATGTGCTAACACCATCTCCTAGACCAGATAGACTAATGGCAGTAAATTAGCATGCGGCAGTCAAGCTTATAGCAGATTTCAGCCACTAACTCCCTCTCTATAGCAATTACCTGTCTCGCAGCCATCGCCTTATGTTCATTGTTAATGTTGCGTGTATGTGAGGCTGCATTGTACGCTCCATTGCTTCAACAACATGACCCGCTTTTAAAGCTGGGAATAAATATGCATTTAATGGCAGAAAGAAGAGGCCTGGCTTTATGTATAATATACCCCCCCGATCACCTAGTGAATAAACTATGATCTCCATGGAGGAAAATATTTGCATGTGAGGCCGACTAGGACTTAAAAAGCTGCGGAGACCTCAGCTGGTGTATGCCTCACACCTCATAACGCTGTGGTCTGCTGCTCCACCATCTGTCTCATCAGCTGTAAGTCACCTCCGCTCCTTTGTATTAATGGAGAAGCCGGCATTAAGGCCCCCAGGAGCACACAGATGGGAGGGTGGGGGGATGGCGGCACACAATGATGTCATTGCACAGAGGTAACCTGGTTAAATCTCAGCAAACAATAGGCAAATACTACTCTTTGTTCTAATTTTAGCATTTTTTCCTGGAACATGGAGCGCAGTTGCAACCTACAGCGATTCACATTTTAGACCGCTGTAAAGTCAGCGCGCTTGCACTGAAAGGATATCACGAAAAATATCGATACCTGAAAAAAGATTTAAAAAAAAAATAAATAATTTGCATTAAAGGGGTTATCCAGTGTTAGAAAAACAAGGCCACTTTCTTCCAGAAACAGCACTACCAGTCTCCAGATCAGATGTAGTTTGCAATAAAGCTCCATTCATTTCAATGGAACTAAGTTGCAAAACCTGCACCCAAACTGGAGACAGCTGTTCTGTCTCTGGAAGAAAGTGGCCATGTTTTTCCTAACGCTGGATAACCCCTTATTACTAGTTAAATCTTATTAGATTTCCTCTTAGGTTAACTTTTGAAGAAGTGAAAGGGGCTACATATGGCAGCACCAGATGGATTGAGAAGCTTATATTGAATTATTGTACATGCATGCTGCAGAAAAATTGTAGAAATTTTCAATAAAACGATTTGACTGTTTTAATTCTAAAACTCCATGGTATAAAATTATATATATATATATATATATATATATATATATATATATATATATATACATACAGGGTGGTCCTAGGCAACTGAGCCAGTTTCACTTTACACCAGGTTTGATAAGTTTCTCTGATTCAAAACTCTATCTCTCTATATCTATCTATCTATAGTATCTCTCTCTCTCTCAGGTACTCAATGTCCATATCTGTGCTGTTAGATTTCAGATCACAGGCAGTAGTACATACTTACATCGGCACTGGTTGTGATCCAGCATCCAGATCATCAGACCCCGCCTCGTCCAGAATGATTGACAGCCAGAAGAGGCAGGGCCTGAAGACAAAAGACTTGGATGCTGGATCACAAGCAGCGTGGACGGAAGTATACACACTGGTGCTATAAAGGGGTACTTTGGCGATTTGTTTTTTTAAGCTTAATTAACACACATTACAAAGTTACATATCTTTGTAATGTGTGTTAATAAGCTATCTGACCCCATCCCTCCCCCCAGGAAGAGAAAAAGTAAACATACCAAATCACTTTCAACCCCGTCCTCCTTTAAACGAACAGTTTTGTGGGTTACACAAATACAAGGACCATCCGTGCAGCCAACCCAAGTTTGGACACGGCTTTGGACAAGTTTTGTTTAGGTAAACATGCCACCTACATGTAGATTTTTTTTTTTAACAGATTAGTCGGTTCCCTCCTCCCCCTTTAACTACTTTCTTGTTCTAAAGCTCCATAGACACAATAAGCATCTCCAGACACCATTCTGTCAATAAGACATGTTTGTAAGCATGCTGTGAGACCTGTGCAGAGGTTTCTAGAGGGGTTGCTGAGCTCCAGCTGTCACCTCACACCTTATCTCCTACTGTACAGATCATGTTCCAACCGAGAAGTCACAGCTTAGTTTTAGGCCTAACCGTCAGAGCTAAAGATAAGCAAATGTACAGTAATAAAGCGTAACGCTTAGCTATCTTTGCAATCCGCTCACCAGCCTGCGGCCTTTTAAACTTACTGACGCTCCTTGTCAAGAGCTGGGAAAAGCTGGATCCAGCTTTTCCCGGCACCCGGGGAGGAGCAGCAAATGAGCGGATTGCAGAAATAACTAAGCGTTACACTTTATTACTGTAAATTCGCTCATCTATAGCCAGAACAAAAGTTTATAATATAGCAAAATTAAAATTAAGTAAATAAAAGAAGTTAAAACATGTTATTTTTGGACAACTAGTCACGCCTGCCTGGGCGTGGCAGTGCTCAGGGACGGCCCCCCTGTGATGTTATTGGCTCCTATACAGACAATCCCAGGGAGGCGTGTTTAATGAAAGGGTTTCCCACCAGCGGTGACTAGTTAGCAGCTGAGGACCACACACGGCAATATAAGCAAGACTTAAAGTATGTTTTCGATCCATATAAGTAACGCTCTTACTTATATGGCTGGAAACAGTGTTCGGAGCCGCGTTATCAGGTTTATAGCTGCGGAGGTAGTTTTGTAGTGATTGGTTTCCTTTAAGTACTATACCAATGCTTACAAAAGATAAAATGCCATCTCTACATCACTGGGGGCATAGTTTCCCTGATGCTAGAATTGAAAATAAAAATTCATATATATATATATATATATATATATATATATATATATATATATATATATATATATATTTTTTTTTTTTTTTTTTTTTTTTTTTCCCTTTTTAAACACTACATTTCATGGACAAACCCAAACAAGGCAAATAACAGCTGCAAATCAGTGCATCAAAAAAGCAACTTAGCATCACAATCGCTGAAGGAATAAATGTGCCATATAAAAAGAATCTAATGGCTAGCTGGAGGGCAAGTCGCATACATTAATAATGTAAGGCAGGACCTTTGTCTGTCTTCCTTGACTCTCTGTTCATCTGGGCTGGGCCCCTGCTGCTGCCTGCCCTTTGCAAGGCTTAGAACCTCATCAGAAGGGGGCAGCTGCAACTTGTCTCTGTCACAGCGGTCTGCTCGACTCTCACTAAACCAGTTATTATTAGCAGGAACAGTAAACTATATTAAGAAGCAAAACTGCTGGAAGCACAGGAAATAAGCATTTCACATGAGGAGCCAAAGGTGTACGCTGCCGGGAAGAACGTACGAGTATAAAGGCCAGTCCGCAAGAGGTGTATATGGCGGAGGGAAAACATCAATACCCGTAAGTGGAGAATGGGAGTCATTGCGTAAAAACAAAAAAAAAAAGTTGAATATTTTGATAATGAAATTGATCCATGTATCCCATTCAACCACCTGCATTGAATCAATCGCCACTTTTTGTTGCACAACAGCCATTGTAGCAAATGTTGCTCAATAGTTGCAGTCCAATAAGAACACACTGAACTGCAAACACATGCAACTTTTCATACAGCTAAAATCAAACTATGTGCAGGAAGAAGGGGTGTAAAAAAAATTCATGTTTAACATGCAACTAAAGAGAAGTCTGAATGTCCTTCGCTCCATGCACGAAGGTGGGGCAGATAGCAACTACAGGTTGTATTTCCTATAGTTAACATGGGCCGAGCTCTGCACTTGGCCCCCCAAAAGCGAATGAGGATTAGAAACACATGGCTGATTTTTTTCCCTAGAAAACTTATCACATCTGTCTACAGGATGTTGATGGTTTTGCATTCTAAGAAAAAAAAAAAAAAAAAAAGGGTGTGATCCATGTCACAAGAACTTCAAACACTTTCTGAGTAGCTTCTTGCAGAAAACAAGAGATGACTTCTTTAGGGGTATGGTCAAGTTATATATAAAGAAATTAGATATCTATATCCAACCATGCACATGCAGTTGGATACCCTATACAGCAGGGATGGGGAACCTTCAGGCCCTCCAGCTCCAAACTACAATTCCCATCATGCCTGGACAGCTGTCCCCATCCTTGCCCTATAGGCTGGGAATACCAATTTTGTATACTGCAATTTTTTTATTACTGTAACTGCAAGAGTTCATTCACATATAAAACCCGGATTTTCTAAATTTGCAGAAGACAAAATTGGCAACAGAAACGCATAAGGAATCTGCGTCATGCTGTAAACTATACCGAACATTCCACAACGTGTAACATATGAGAAACCCTCATTCACTTGTGTCATGTAAAGTTCTGGGTAAAGGGTGGGTTTACATCACTTTTCACTATAATGTATACATTAGCAACATGGACTATAGTGTACTAGCAGCAGCTATTGAGCTTAGAAGTAGGGATGAGCAAATTTACAATAAAAACAAAGTGATCGCTTCATTAGCTCAGCAGCCGGCCTGTCAGCCTTGAAGTCTGTGCCGTGCCACTCCAGGTACTGGGAAAAGCTGGAGCCAGTCCAGGGGAACTGGGAGAAGTTTCCCAGGACTGGATCCATCTTTTCCAGGCACAGGCAACCGGCCGACCGCTGAGCAAATGAAGCGATTTGCTTTGTTTTCACTATAATTTTGCTCCACTCATCTCTACTTCTAAGTAGTTGTGCAAAGATCTTTATATTTTTTTAATATTTGAGGATGGTGCAAAAGTAAAAAAAAAAATACTCAAATTTCCTGTCCTCATGACCACTTTCTGGTTCCTGGTGACAGAGCATCCTCATAGGACTTGCCCTACTTAGTCAATGAGTCACAGAAGTGTTACTCTTTATCAGGAACCAGGAAGTCAAGAGGACTGCGATAGTGTGGGAGTAGCAGCTGCAGGGGATCAGGGTAAGAGAGTATGCCTTCATCTTTATTCTAAGGCCACATTCACACATTCTGTTCTCTGCACGAACACGGACGTGGAATGCCTGTTGCGGACTCTCCCCCCGCCTGGGCAGCATCTGTAATAAGATGCTGGGAGCGGGGGAACTGGATATGCACTGCGCTGTAATGACAGAGCCACACGGCTGATTCATTACGGTGCAACGCATATCTGTACAGTTCCCCCGCTCTCAGCATCTTATCACAGATGCTGCCCAGGTGGGGGGAAAAAATCAGTTACATGCAGAACACGTAACGTGAATGCAGACTTGCTTCTTATGCCACTCTCCATGTAGGTTATCACCTAGATCACCTAGTGACTACATTCAGGCCATTCCTGCACATATACTTTCGTAAGACTTAAAATGCCCAACAGATCACTGTACAGTTTGTGACAATGCTAGTAACACTTGGTACCTTTCTGACAGGTCGACAATAGAGATGACGAGTCCAATCGTTCGCCGTTTGAATACTGGTGGCTGAACACACTGCATGCAGTCCTAGGGAGTCCGGGAACACATTGATGCCAGCACTCATCTCTATTAGACTATACATCTGATCTACTAGTGAAAACTTATGTAATGACATTGTAACGTTTGCCAACGCTGCACCTTCACGATGGACATTTCAATACTTGCCCCTAATACTCTCCATCCAGGTCCCATTAAAATAAGAGACTGACTACAAGTAATAAACTCATGTCAAACTGCTTTATTACATCTTAAATAACAGTACATTTTAATATAGTATCTATCTTGCATCCAGCGTTCTTGTAGTACACTGACTTTAAAATTAAATACAAAAGGTGAAAGGGAGTAGGGGGTGCAAGAGAGCTCTACATAGTAATTTATGCAAGAAGTGGGCGGGGCATCTTTCTTTGCCAGTTCCCGGCCTAACGCACAATTACAGCACTTTTTTTTGTACAGAAAGAGGAGAAAAAAAAAATAAAAAGCCTCTACTGCTAAAGGTTGAGTATCGATCATATACAATTAGGAAGAAGCTAATGAAATTAAAAATGTGCTACTTTCTTACTGCACAGACCGTGGAACAGAGGTGCAGTTCCTGTGTATTGGTGTCCAGATCTCTACAGTAACAAATAGACTTGAACAGAACGGGGAGGGAAATAGAAGGGAAAGCTGTTCTTGGAAGAACAAAAAAAAACAAAAACCCAAAATCAGATGCAAGATCCTCTTTCTACAAGAACAGGCTGAGAAGCATCAACTTAAACCAGGGTAAAGTTTAATGTCACAATTCCCAACCCTTCCTGAAAAAAATCTTTTTTTATTTATTGATTTTATGCAATCGTTTGAACAGGATGTTTTTTTTTATTTGTTAAAAAAAAAAAAAAAAAAAAAGTGAATTAAGCTACTCGTCAAAGTGCTCATTTTTTTTTGCACTGAACGTTTTATTTTATTTTTTTTCGAAAATGTATACATAAGAGTAGCTGTGATTATAAAATAAAAAAAAAAAAAAACGAGCACAACCGCAATAGTTATTTCATTCTTTTTAAACAGGTTATTTCTTTTAAAATGAAAAGGGAAAAAAAAGTGAACAAAAAAAAAAAAAAAAAAAGGGAAAAAAAACAAAACATCTAAAGGACTCTCTATTTGCACATTATTAAGCAACTCTACAGCATGCAATCTTAAGAGGAAAACCCATCCCTATGGCAAACACACCCCCACCCCCCGCCAACAGAAGAATAAAAGCTTTCTGAAGTTTTAACTTAGAAAGTTCAAGATCATTATTTTCAAAAACATTAATTTGTACATCATTTCATACACATCTGACTTGATATCCAAAGAGTACAGACATGTACTTCTGTCCACGGCTGCTGCTCCTAATCTATCAGTACGGGACCCAGGGTAGTGTTCACGAAATATACCCTTTGTACGTCTCATTTTCGCTTCCCAGTGTTAACAGAACAAAGTGTTCGGAAAGGGAACGTGGGTCTGAATGATTCGGGGGGTCGTTACGCGAATAAAGGATTTGACATGTGCTAAACTGTGAAGGACAAAATAAAAAACTGAAAAAAAATAAAATAAAGATCTGCCAACATCATACAGCACCAACAAGACTACTAGATGCCCATCTAGAAGTACATGTCTTTGCTCAAAAAGGAGCACGCTAAACAGACCACGTATGACTGGTGCTTGATGTAGGTGCTTTACAATATAGCTAGAGATGCTGCCAGCTTGGCTCTAAAAAAAGGGAAATAAATCTCGTCCCCACCCAGAAGAAAAAAAAATATACATATATATAAACAAGAACTATGGGTTAACCTCAATAGCAAAGGGTGAGCTGAACATTGCTCCGCAATCTTGCATGCTCTCGATCCCTGAAGGAGTTCTAATAGTGTGTTGGGTGCAAGGAGAAGGTGGAGTGGTGTAGATGCATTCGTAGAATAGAACACAGTTCATTGGCATCGGTGGTATAAAGAACTGTACAATGGTTAACCGAGTCCTTCCAACACTCCAGTCGCATCTGTTGCAGAGTCCCAACATGGACGGTCAATATTCTTAGATGACACAAGATTCTGAAGGCACTCCAGGCATTGGGTTACTAACATTTCCCAAGCAGTTGGTGCTCAAAAGTAACTCAATTACTGGAGCAACCTACCCGGGGAGGGTTGACAGATATTACATATGACCATTACATGGAGGGCATGTGGATGTCTAATATGCTCTTTAATGTTCATAGGGTTCTGTACCTGTGCAACAGATTTTTTTTTTTTTACAACAGACAATACAGGGACAGATTACAGCATTTTATAGAGGCCCTGGCTCACAGGTCTATCACATCCCACCTTCACTTAATGGACCATAAAAGAAGGGGCGCAAAAAGGAAAAAATGAAAAAAAAAAAAAGAAGCAAAAAACAAACAAAAAGAAACAGAACCTGTTAACTGTTATTTTACAATTCTGTACTGCAGTTCTCACATTAACATCCGGCCTTAATGACGAAAGAAAATCCAGACTCACTGCTCTAGAACCTTCAGATTAACATTCATGAAATGGACTTTATGCTGGGTATAGCTATATCTTGGTTATCTCTTACGGCGCATAGTGTTTTGTATCATTATTCAAGACAAAAAAAATAAAATAAAAAGGTGAACAAAGGGGGATGAAGAAAAAAAAAAACAAAAACAAAAGAAAAAAGATAAAATTAAAAAGAAATGGTCCCAAAAGGAATGCACAATTCTCGGTTTCAGAACCACAAAACAATTCTTTCTATAGCAAATAATTGTGCTCTTGTTTTCAGCAAAAATGAGAAGAGAGGTTCTGCCCTTTGATGTATGGGAGTAGGGAGAGTGGGTGTCCACGTTAGTATGGTTGGATCGGATATGCTATGATTTAAAATTTCGAAGGTTGGAATGCTCTTCCAGTCATGGAGAAGTCCGCTGGGTGTCTAAGAAAGGAGAAAGGAGGAAACAAAAAATTGCAGATTATAAAACTTTTTTTTTTTCTTTTCAAGAAAACATACTGTTCTCACCTTCATTGGCTGCATTGGTGCCTCCTTTATAGGTTCTATATAAATACCAAATAAAATATTGCACCGTGCTGCTAAACTTCCAGACATACTGGAAACACAACCATTTGACTCTTTTGAAGGAGCAAAACTATGAAAAAACAATGCTGGTGTGAACTCAGCTTAAACACAAAATAGAGGAACCTAAACTTGACATATTACTAGAGATGAGTGAACCTCAAGCATGATCAGGTTTATCCGATTTCAAGCAACTTGGTATTTGATTACCAGTGGCTGAAGTTGTTGGGAGGCTGTATGGAAAACATGGATACAGACATAGGCCATATCCAAGTTTTTTCAGAACTCCCTAGGGCTGCATCAAACTTCTTCAACTATCAAAAGCAGAAGAACTCGGGGTGTGCTGTTTTTGGAAGAAAGCAGCAATGTTTTTTGTAAACCTGGATAACCCTGGGTGAGTATAATCCAAAGCAGAACCCTGGGTGAAACTTGGGATCAGGCCCAGTGAGGTATGCATTCTAAGGGACAGATATCTTTTGCTACCACCTTCAACATTTGTCTGTGGGACCCCTTTAAAGGTTTCAGCCATAGTCCCCTTATACTGACCTCATCCCGCCAAGTACGGCTCCCAGGACGGAGATATCCTGGTCAGAAGCCGGCGCGCGCTGTGGAGTTCCGGCGTCCATAGAGAATGAATGGAGCTGGACTCAACTCTGCAGTGCGTAATAAACTGTCTAGAACAGTGACTCAAACCTTGCTACACCACATAAATTATACTAATGTATAGCAGTCGAACACAGGCAAAAAGAACACTCTTGCCATCAGCAAGATGTATAGAGGCCATGTGGATACACATTATGTAGGTGCCAAGAGCATTCAAAAACACATGACAGATGTACTGAATCCATACCTATATATTTGTAATAGATTTACTGATATCAATTAGACCTACGGATCACAGTTATGCCTGCTCCCCCATGTCCGTATTAGGGCCATCTGAGGGGTTGGGGTCCAGGGGTTCAGACTCCCTCTAGTTAGACAAGATTTGACTATCCAGACATAATGGAAACTGTAGTTTTGCAACAATTAGAGGTGGGAGAAGTGCTAACCTTAAAGCGGTTATCCAGCGCTACAAAAACATGGCTCCTTTTCCCCCTACTGTTGTCTCCAGTTCAGGTGTAATTTGCAATTAAGCTCCATTTACTTCAATGGAACTGAATTTCAAAACCCAACCCAAACTGGAGACAACAGTAGGGGGAAAGTGGTCATGTTTTTGTAGCGCTGGATAACCCCTTTAATGCTTCTCTCCCTGTGATTTCCATCCCACTAAGCGATAGTTTACAAAGATGGTCTAATGCAGCAAGATGGAAAACAGCTTGGCCGCTTGCTTCTCCCGGCTCTACTCAATGACCTTACGGGCGGTCTGGACATCCAAACCACGACCCATCAAAACTTGCTATTTTTGCACTTCAACTATTTTTATGTGTTTTAGAGACAAGTGAAAACAAATGCAGACACTTAATCTCTCTAATCTATACATATGTTTTTCGTATATATGGTGTGAATTCCCCCTGCGTCCATTGTGAAGCCGTAAGCAATCGCACTATGGATTAACATTTTCTTAACACTGGAACACCTCTGTTCCAGTGTCTATAAACCCTGACAAGGAATTGGATTCTCTATAAATATTTACCAGGAATCGGAATAGTTTAAGGAAATCCGTCCTGAAAAGTAAACCTGCCGGAGACGACGACTAAGGAGAACAATGCTACTGATACTTACAGACTTTAGTTCCAAATCTTGAGGAAGCTGTCCCATGACCCTGTTGCCACTGCCATGCCATCATCTGTCACTCCCAAGCAACTTACACGGTTATCATGACCAGCCAGGACACCTTGAAAGAAGAAAAACATTGGAAAGCGGGTGAGCTCAGCAAGGTTAAGACATTAACACACTGTCTGCTGATCTCTGCTGCAGACGACATTAGAAATGCATGAGTAGCCCGATGGCCTAAATAATTCACAATGCCATCAGAAAGCTCGCTGCACTAACAGCTGGTCAAACTGCTGGAAGCTATTCCAGACCACACTTACGTCGACAAAAAGCCTAGCGCCAGCCCCCCTCCCCATAAACCAGCATTTATTATGGACGCCATCTACACCTATAGACCAAACTATTGTATACCCGACGGTCTTTGGGGAGCGTCCTATAGGAGATAACCAGTGCACAGTATCAGGCAGCTGGAGAAAGCAAATAAACCACGCTTATTTCACCGCAAAGCACTAGCGGCCTCTTCTACTCGCCAACCACTTTCCTGTACGAGAGATAACATTACGCTTTCTACAGGCAGTAATACTGGCGAAGATCAATAAGCGCTTCCTGAGAGCAAACACACCTAGTGCATCGCTGCTACATGGAGACATATAGCAAGGTCAGATTGCCATGGAGCAACACAAGGCTAGCCATTTCATTAGGGCTTATCCAGGACGTGCACCAATCTGTAAGATAAGTGCGGGATTAATTCTGTCACCAGGAGACAATCTGATAGGGTAGTGGTTGCCTGGATTGCAACGTGTTTACATCAAAGTCAAGCACATGTATGTATTTATGCTAAAGGGGTTATCCAGCGCTACAAAAACATGGCCACTTTCTTCCAGAGACAGCCCCACTCTTGTCTCCAGCTTGGGTGCAGGTTTTCCTGCTCTGTTCTATTGAAGTGAATGGAGCTTAATAGCAAACTGCACCTGAACTGGAGACAAGAGTCATGTTGTCTCTGAAAGAAAGTGGCCATGTTTCTGTAGCACTGGATAACCCCTTTAAGCCCTTGGGCGTGACAGCATGTGCATGTGTTCTTAATACTGTCTGATGGCCGCTCATCTTCCCATCTATAAGAGTCATGACTTATGCACCAGGTATGTCAAATACCAGTTAGAGGTTGGTCTTACTATAAACATAACGGAGAGCTCCAAACCCCATCTAGGATCAAAACAGAGGGGGCTCCGCCACCGGCCCATTGTAATCTCTCACTTATTCTAGATTGTGGACTCACTAGACTTTCCACTCTTCCTCAATTCAGTGATCAGCAAGAACGGCAGAGTGGTCACTAATGTACTAAGAGCCCTTACTGCAATCCAGCATGAAAAGGCCAAGAGCACGCAGATTAATACTGTCAGAAGTGTGCTTCTAAGGCCTCATTCACACCTTCATATTGGACAGCTGGAATCAGGCCCTACAGCTGTTTTAAAACTACAATTCCCATCATGCCTGGACAGCCAAAGCTTTAGGACTTTTGCAACAGCTGCAGGGCCTGAGTTTGACACGTCTGCCATAAAGTGAGGAGAAACACTCATCTAAGGCCGCATTCACTAGTCCACAATTTTGCGGACCTTACGTATGGGGAAGGCAAGTATTGGATTGGTTCCCCGCACAGCATGACGTATCAATATCATGGCGGCAGTGGGGAAACTGTTCGAATCTCCGCAGCACTGTAATAACAGAACTGCGGACAGTGATTCAAAGAGTTTCCCCGCTACCACCGTGATATTGATACTTCATATCATGCGGGGAACCAATTCATTACTTGCCTTCCCCATCCGTAAGGTCCGCAAAATTGCAGACTAGTAAATTCGGCCTTCCAGCTTCTTTCCCTGTCTCACTGCAGGATACGGGCTCCAAGCCACATAAACTCCTGCACCGATCAGGGAGAGAAGCGCTCAGCTGTGCACTTCTCCCAGCTTCTTCTAGCCATTAGTGGGGTCTGAACACAGAATGATGTATCAAAGATTTCAACATGTTGAGTTTTGTTTTTTTTGAGGCAATGTAGTTCAAAAAACAAAATTGGAAAGAGACAAATACGAAAGCATGAACACGCCCTTAAAGGGATGAGATCCAAATACATAAACTTTAAAGAAAAAAATATATATATTATTGGCCCCCCTGGTAGGCGCTGGCACCTATACTCACTGCAGCTGATCGGCGTCCTGCTGCGCCGTTCAAATCCGGCGCGCGCCCACTTCAGCTTCTGCAGTGACTCCTTTTCTGTCTTGTAATTGAACGCCGGAATGCACGCGCTTCCAAAGAGAACGCATGGAAGCAAGAGTTCCGGCGTATAATCACAGGACAGAGTCGTCACAGGAGAGGCGGATGAGAGCGCGCGCCGGATTTGAACTACGTGGGACACCGATCAGCTGCGGTGAGTATCGGTGCCAGCGCCTACCGGGGAGGCCAATAATAAGTTTTTGTAAACTGCCTCTTTAAGGCTTATTCCCACATTCTGTGTGCGGCTGTGTCATTACAGTTATACCCAGCTATACCCAGGTTCTTTTACTTCCCTCAGTGACATGCAAGGAGGGAAGGGTTTTGATGCTCTATCATTTCCAGTCCTGACCGGACCCATATACTTTCCATGTTATTAATGTTTTGGTGTTATTTCCTTCTGATAATTCCTATTTACCTAATGTGGATTATATGTGATATGATGATAACTGTGCCATGTTCTTTTTGCTGTTATGTAAATCTGATTTTGCATTATCCTGAAACTGCAGTCGCAGTCCTTAACTCTTCGCTCTTCATCAATAAAGCCGACACAGTAAAGAAATGTCAGCTGACAAAAGTTTTACCCACAGGAGTGCATCTCCCCACTCTTGATCCAGCAATGTTGTGCTCAGCGGTTAAAGCACTATGATAGGACCAGTCCAGGAGGAGTTAAAGAGGTACTCCGGCGAAAATCTTTCGAATTAACTGGTTTCAGAAAGTTATGTAGATTTGTAATTTACTTCTATTTAAAAATCTCAAGTCTGCCAATACTTATCAGCTGCTGTATGTCCTGCAGGAAGTGGTGTATTTTTTTCAGTCTGCCACCTCTGTCCGAGACAGGAACTGTCCAAAACTTTAGTAAATCCCCAGCGACACAGGAACTGTCCAGAACAGGAGAGGTTTTCTGACAGAGTTGGTAGCAGAGAGCACTGTGTCAGACTGGAGAGAATACACCCCTTCCTACAAGACATACAGAAGCTGATAAGTACTGGAAGACTTGAAATTTTAAAAATAGGAATTACAAATCACAACTTTACAACTTTCTGACACCAGTTGATTTGAAAGAAAGATTTTAGCTGGAGTAGCCCTTTAATGAAACAGGTAATAAGGTGCTACTACTACCTGCCTTACCCCTATGAAGAGATGAAGGCCAAAGATAGTTTTTCTGGCCAGTTTTTCTGGCCAGACCTTGCCATAGTCACATGTCACATGTAGTATGATGCTATATCCGTGGTGAGCCCATCAAAGTAGGATCCGCTCTTGCCCTTTCAGGGCAGGTAATGTTCAATGCAGAATACACATAGGTCAAGGATGTAGATACATTGGCACTATATTAGGAGTACCTCATACATAGATGACTAAGGGAAAAGATTAACTACATATAGTTATACCTGCTCTGTCGGCCTTAAGTGTGTCCCAGACATTGCAATTGAAATCGTCATAACCGGCTAAGAGGAGGCGTCCGCTCTTTGAGAATGCTACTGAGGTGATGCCACAGATGATATTGTCATGAGAGTAAACCATCAGCTCCTGGTCTGCACGAAGGTCAAAGAGCCTGCATGTGGCATCATCTGAGCCAGTGGCAAAAGCATTGCCATTGGGGAAGAACTAAAAAAGAGAAAGAAGAGAAACGTTTAAAAAAAAAAAATCAAATACTATCTTTAAGTCAACCCACCGACTCCCTGTATAATGTACATCAGGGACAAATTTTATTATAGCCATAAGTGGTCCCAGGACACAGACAGGCTGTATACAACTGTGACCATTATTTCAGGTGGATCTGTCATATAAAAGGTGGAGGTGAAGAGCTAACCTTGTGCGCTTAGCCAAAACTGCTAAAGGCAATGGTCTCCAAACTGCGGCCCTCCAGCTGTTACAAAACCACAATTCCCATCATGCCCAGACAGCTAAAGCTTTAGATTTGGCTGTCCAGGCATGATGGGAAATGTAGTATTGCAACAGCTGGAGGGACGCAGAGTGGAGACCCATGGCTAAAGGGGTCATTTACATGTTCCATGATTACGGCCCAGAACCACTGAACTCCTGCCATTGTGATTTATTACTATGCCGGGAGCTCCAAATCAAATTAAATCTTCCCGCTACTGTACCGACACAGCCACAAGACAATTTAAACTCCCGGCATCATAACAAATCACAGTTCACGGAACTTTGAACTCCATTCCGTAGCACAGTGACCATATTTATGGAACATGGGATTAAGGCCTAACACTTCTTATTTTTATGCAATTATACTTGGTGAAACACTAAAAACTTTCACGCTCCCTTATACGTAGGGAATACTTACACAGATAGCATTAATGTCAGACTCGTGGCCGGTGAAGGTCTGTCGGCACATCCCTTCTCGGATATCCCAAAGTTTGGCTGAGGCATCGCAGGCCCCAGACACAAAGCACCTGGAATCTGGAGCCAGGGACAGGCTCATTACATCCCCAGTGTGTCCTGTAAAGGTGGTTGTCTGCTGACCAGTTTCAATGTCCCAAAGAGCGCTGCACACGAGGGAGAAACAAAGAAGTTATAAGCTTTGTAGTCTATAAACATTATACTCTACTGTTTAATCGCACCATTTAACACTTAGGCCATCCAGATTATGAGTGAAGAGACGCCTGCAACATGCATTCCATTGTTTTAAATAAGAAAACCGTTTACAAGCACATGCGGACAAGAGATCTGTTACACGTTATAGTCAGCGTGGGAAAAAGCATCAGGAAAGCAGAACACACCGTAGCCCCTATGAATGCAGGTTGTGTGCATCCAAAAATATATATATAAAAAAAAAAGTGCAAAAGCAAAAAGGGTAGTCTTGAAATGCAATGGGCATATTCTTCCATACAATGTACAAACCAAGCCTAATCCACATATAACACCCAGACCACTGCTGTACAAGAGGGTGTCCTGTAAGACCCAACGCGCATTCCACAATTTTCCATGTGAAAAATCTGCTTTGTGCGAGTACAAGCTGAAAGTTTCTTCAAAGAACATTCCAACTCGGAACAATGGAACAGTTTGTGAGTGGAACTGATGAATTCCCATATGGAATCCGTGCACAGACTGCGATAAAATCCACTCGAAAAATCTGTTTTACGAGCAGGGTCATGCAAAGATAGAGTCAAGAAACTGAATTCACCAAGCCACATACATATTAGATGATATACTAACCAAGTGGTATCTCCAGAGCTGGTAATTATTTGGTTATCATCCAGAAAGCGACAGCAGGACAGATAGCCTACAAAGGCAAGGAGAACGGTTACAAAAGTAATTCCCATTAATTCTGGGGTTTGCCTATTAACCAGGATTAGAAAAACATAGCTGCTTTCGTCTAAAAACAGTGCCACTCCTGTGCACAGGTTGTGTGTGGTATTACACAATGACTATTTACTTTAATAGAGGCTGCAATACCACACATACACACAGAGCAAAATACTAATGTTCTTTTGATCCTGGATAACACCTTAAAAATTCTAGTAAAATATTGGGACAAAAACCAAAAGTATCAGCAAAAGCCCCACCTATCAACCCATTTTTTTACGCTATCCATAGGAGATGTTAAACGGTGGGAATATTCCTTATGAGGTTTGCAAAGACTCAATTATGGGGGGGGGGGGGGTCCCTGTATCCTACAGTCTCTTGTTAAAGGGGTTATCCAGCGCTTCAAAAACATGGCCACTTTCCCCCTATTGTTGTCTCCAGTTTGGGTGGGGTTTTGAAACTCAGTTCCATTGAAGTAAATGGAGCTTAATTGCAAACTGCACCTTAACTGGAGACAGTAGGCAGAAAAGTGGTCATGTTTTTGTAGCGCAGGATAACCCCTTTAAGGTCTATGGGGGGGGGGTTTCAGCCGCTACACTCACCTGTGTGACCAGCCAATTCACGGCTCACTCTCACATTTCCTTCACGGGTTTTCAGGTTGTAAATTGAACAAATGTTATCAAGACCACCACAAGCCACATAGTTTCCAGATGGAGCGTAAGCACATGTCATCACCCAAGAAGAACGCAAGGGAATTGCATGAACCTAGGATGGGGGGAAAAAAGATTACATTATATAATTTTTATAAAATAAAAATTAACTAGTAAAAAAAAATTCTAACATTAATGTTCTGCCAATAAGCTAAAAACATTTTTCTGTATTTAGTGCAATCTACTCAAGCATCTGAAGGATAAGTCCGACCTAGGGACCAGCTAATGTCTTGGTACCAGACACCACAAGAAACAGCCTTAAGTCTTAACAGGTCTTAAGGAGTCCATGTCTTGATGGGTCCGAGCTGCTAAAATGGTACTAGGGCCACAATATTAGGCAGCTTGTTGTACTGTTACGGCTGATGGTTCGAAAGAAACCATGACTACTACAGAGTTAACTCCTCATTCCATAGTGCTCACCCCTGGGGAGAGGCAGTCACAGGCGCTCGGGGATGTAGTTGTTCTGGATACTATATACCTATATGTGAACTATTCACAGACTTGTATGAATGCCGGTTATGGGTACGTCCAATCTTGGCTAGCCATGTCCTTGCTGCCTCAGGGATGAGGTGCACTTATTTTTTACAACCATTGGTAAAAATGGATTCTCTGTGTAGGATATGGATATGTGTAATATGCAAACACAACCGGGAACAGTATGAACACTACTTGTTATGGTGTAAACAACTGTCTACACTGTAACAACTGTGAACAGTCTAACGCCATTGGTGCCAATGATTGTCCCTTTTTCTGGTTACCAGTGATTACCCTCCAGCTGTTGCGAAACTACAACTCCCAGCATGCCCTGACAGCCTTCGGCTGTCAGGGCATACTGGGAGTTGTAGTTTCGCAACAGCTGAAGGGCCAAAGGTTACAATTTCCCAAGCCCAAGTGAAGTCAGTTATTTTTTGTGAACCCTCCTTCCCACAACTCTGCAGTGACAAAACGGTTGTGTAGAAGATATCTGGAGTATGCAATCGGCATACCAACCAGACGACGCGTTTTATTAGCGCTGCGTGTGTTTATACAACAGCTTTTTCTAGGAACGGGGCCATAACCGTACTGAAAACACAGCACCAGAAGCATAAGGCAGTGCTGTGGACTTTATAAAATGTTGACCTGACGGAAGGTTTTTTTCGGTCATAACCCGCACTTCTAGTGTATGGAACGTCCCATTCTTAGGGCCCTATTCCACCGGACGATTATCGTTCAGATTATCGTTAAATCGTTCGAATCTGAACGATAATCGTTCGGTTGAAATGCAGTTAACGATTAACGACCGAACGAGAAATGGTTGATTGCTTTATAAGACCTGGACATATTTTTATAGTTGCTCGTTCGCAAATCGTTCGCATTGAATAAGACATCGTTTGGTCGTTCGCAATAGATACGAACGCAATAGCGAATAAATAGCGAAGAGAAACTATCGCAATTACGATCATAAGTAACGATTATCGTTCCTTGGAAATGACTGAACGTTTTCAGGTCTTTCGCAATAGCGGTCGTTTGAGATCGTTAATCGTTAACGATTATGCAAACGATAATCGTCCGGTGGAATAGGGCCCTTAGAATGTATCATGTCCCTTCATACATATGTGGACACTACAATCATTTACTTGATGAAGCTCTTCTCTTTAGGCCCAATATCCATGGCTGGTGGTGTCTGGGTGTAAAGTCGGCAACAGACGTATCGTCTCCCTTCTGACCGCTCTATAAAATGTATGGTGAGTGGATATGCATTCTAATGGAAAGCACCGGAATACTCAGCCCACTGGTGGGCAGTCAGGCTGATCACACTGACATCTTGTGTAAGTCTAATCTGTATGGCCAGTGAAGGTCTATGCTTAAAAGGGGTTATCCAGCGCTAAACATGGCCACTTTCTTCAGGAAACAGCCCCCCTCTTGTCTCCAGTTTGGGCAGGGTTTTGCTGCTCAGTTCCATTGAAGTAAATGGAGCTTAATTGCAAACCGCACCTGAACTGGAGACAAGAGTCGTGTCGTCTCTTAAAGAAAGTGGCCATGTTTTTGTAGCACTGGATAACCCCCTTTAAAGCGAATGTACCATCAGGTACATTTGCTTTAAGTGTAGCATATGAATAGAATGTCGCAGGGAAGCCAGTGCCGCAGTCCTTATTTCAAACCATGGCCCGCCGGGGCTGAGGCACTGGAGGCAGACCGGCCAGCCCACCTCATGTGGGAGGAAACCCCCGCCCCTGTGTGATGCAGCTCAATTAGAATGAATGGAGATGCGTCAGAGAAGGGTGGGGTTTTCCATCCACTGGGGCCATAGCGGTGTATGGACTTCTCTCTCAAACATCTTTGGGCCGTCAACAGTTTTGATAGAAAGGATTCTTTACTGTAGGAAGTGATTCTTTACTGTAAGAGCAGTAAGATCATGGAACTCTGCCATATGACTGTAATGGCTAATTCCATCAAAGTCAAAGTTTTACTTGAAAATTATAATATTGCAAGATATGGGTTATAGATTTCTGGAGAAGGGACACTGATCCAGGGATTTATTTCAATTGCTATATTTGGCAAGGGTGAGGAATTTTCCCCTAGTATGGGGCAATTGGCATCTGCTTCAATATAGTTCTTACGTTTCTAGACCAGGGGGTTCAAACTCAGGCCCTCCAGCTGTTGCAAAACTACAATTCCCATCATGCCTGGACAATCAAAGCTTTGGACGTCCAGGCATGATAGGAATTGTAGTTTTGTAAAAGCTGGAGGGTCACAGTATGACACCTGTGCTCTACTCCATTACACAATACAGTTATAGACTGGACTCGATGGACCTTTTTCATTGCCAACCATCTAACTCCATAGGTAAGCCTCCTCTATAAGAGGTGGCAGGTGGTCAGCATGTCAGCTTTTACATCTATGAGTCTGTTAGGTAAAAATAAAAAACAACTAACAACTCTGACAATAAAACAAAATTGAAAAGAATTCTGGGCCTGCGAGCATAATAAAAGGTGTAGTGTCACTTTAAATCAGACCCCGAGGCCAGTCCATACTTGAAACCCTGCTGTGTGCCAAGCATGAAATACAACCCTATGCAGGCAGCTCCTAAGAGCTAAAAAGTGTTGACTGAGACAGGAAGAAGCTGCAAACCGCAAATGAGAGAGGTCAGGAACTCTAACATCGAGTAACCCAATCACTGATGCCAGGAAGGGAAGAAAAGTTGCTCATCAAGAAAAACTACATTAGACGAGAAGTAGAGGCGGCTTCGGATTACAACAGGAGCCATTTTCTTTTGCAACTTCTTTATAAAATCAGTGCTGTGCCGATGCATAGTGATCTTCATGGCGTACTGTATATACAATTGTGCGTACCAGCTGAGCACCTCATGTATACTTGGGGCTCTCTGAAGACAAAGCCTTGCACACCATAGTTTACATAAGCCCAGGTTTACTTTAGCGCACCACTTGTTTCCTGTATCCCTCCACCATAAATCACAGGAGACACTGCAGGAAGAGCTGATGTAAGCCAGGCCCTCCCGATCCTGCCAGAAGGCTGCATATGACATCAGACGCTATCTCAACATTACCGCCCTCAGTATAAACTCTGAATGTATAGCGTGCATACTTAAAGAGGATCCTAGGATTGCACCAGACCCTGATGGCGGTTTCACCGTAACCATAAGTGACATCACCACAAACCTCCTTTCCTGTTAACATGGCTACAATGGGGGGGGGGATTTATCAATTAAACATGGTGTAAAGTGAAACTTGCTCAGTTGCCCCTCGCAACCAATCAGATTCCACCTTTGACCTTGGAATCTGATTGGTTGCTAGGGGCAACTGAGTCAGTTTCACTTTACACCATGTTTGATAAATCTCCCCCAATGTGAATAGAGGACGAAGGCTGGTATAATATTTGCCTGGTCTGACAACATAGGGACTGGCCCAGGAAAGTGACAAGACAATACGCTAGATACAATGGGCAAGGGTCTGATTTGATAATGGCTGTCATCCAATAGAAGAAACAATGCCCCATCTGATGGCTTTATCCTTCATCCACAGGATAAGGGGATAAGCTGATTGGAGGGGGTCTGACCACTGGGACCCCCAAAGATCCAGAGAACAGGAACAAAACTTTCCCCAGCACTCCCAGTAAGAATGAACAGAGCACTGTACACACAATACATATGCACCACTCATTTTCAGGACTATTTTTTTTCCCCAGACTTGTAGGAGTCTGCTAGGAACCTAACCAAATCCCCTCTAACGGAGAATGGCACTAGCGTGAACAGAGCTGTGCACAGATTTAGTCAGTGCTGGACACACTAGGGCCACAAGGGTATTTGGAAGGTGAGGCGCTATGAATGCATTCATCTCTCTATAGAATCCCATACAGCCATACTATAAAGTTATGAATCACTTAAAGGGGTTGTCTTACAAAATCAGCAAACTGGCTGCAGAGCATCTGACCCCTGTTAACGTTATCGGAAGGCTTAACCCTTTAAGGACGGGGCCCATTTTCGTTTTTACGTTTTCGGTTTTTCCTCCTTGTGTTTAAAAGGTCATAGCACTTGCATTTTTCCACCTAGAAACCCACATGACCCCTTATTTCTTGCGTCACTAATTGTACTTTGCAATTACAGGCTGAATTTTTGCATAAAGTACACTGCGAAACCAGAAAAAAATTCAAAGTGTGGTGAAATTGAAAAAAAAAACGCATTTCTTTTATTTGGGGGAAATGTGTTTTTACGCCATTCGCCCTGGGGTAAAACTGACTTGTTATGCATGTTCCTCAAGTCGTTACGATTAAAACGATATGTAACATGTATAACTTATATTGTATCTGATGGCCTGTAAAAAATTCAAACCGTTGTTAACCAATATACATTCCTTAAAATCGCTCCATTCCCAGGCTTATAGCGCTTTTATCCTTTGGTCTATGGGGCTGTGCGAGGTGTCATTTTTTGCGCCATGATGTGATCTTTCTATCGGTACCTTGATTGTGCATATACGACTTTTTGATCGCTTTTTATTACATTTTTTCTGGATTTGATGCGACCAAAAATGCGCAATTTTGCACTTTGGGATTTTTTTGCGCTGACGCCGTTTACCGTACGAGATCAGGAATGTGATTAATTAATAGTTTGGGCGATTACGCACGCGGCGATACCAAACATGTTTATTTATTTATTTGTTTACTTTTATTTAAAACCTGGGGAAAGGGGGGTGATTCAGACTTTTATTAGGGGAGGGGGCTTTTTACTATTAACAACACTTTTTTTTTTTTTACACACATATACTAGAAGCCCCCCTGGGGGACTTCTAGTATATACACTTTGATCTCTCATAGAGATCTCTGCAGCATAGATATGCTGCAGAGATCCATGAGATCGGCACTCGTTTGCTTTCGGCTGCTGCAGCCGGAAACAAACGAGTGCCGAGCCGAGGACGGCGCCATCTTGGACGCGTCCCCGGCCGGCATCAGTAACGGAGATCGCTCCTCCGGGACAAGGTCCCGGAGGAGCGATCTCCCCCACTAGACACCAGGGAAAGGTTGCCTCCGGTAATCGGAGGCAGCTGTCAACTTTGACAGCTGCCTCCGATTAGCTAATTAGCGGGCACGGCGATCGGACCGTGCCCGCTAATAGCGGCGGTCCCGGGCTACACGCGGCACCCGGGATCGCGGCACTTCAAAGCGGGGCCGCCGCGCGGCCCCGCTTTGAAGTGCTAATGAGGACATAGGACGTACCGGTACGTCCTATGTCCTTAAGAGGTTAAGAGGTTAAAGTGTCTTTTTTTTTTTTTTTTGCAGAAATCAATAGTCCAGGCGATTTTAAGAAACTTTGTAATTGGGTTTATTAAGCAAATATTCCATTATCTGCATTCAAAAAGACTTTCCCAGGTCCCCCTCCCCCCTTCGCTCTCTCATCCACTACTCATTATCAGGAAATCTCAACTCTTTTACATCAGTCTTGCCCTGTGTAACCTAAGGAGAGGGGAGGAGGGAGATTAGTCGGCAGCAGAGAGCAGAGAACAAAGGATTACACAGCGGGACCTGTGTGAAAGCTGGTATTCAGAGGTCAGTGCTGGCTTCAGAGGAGATAGCCCGGTGATGTAGCTGTAAATTAACTCTTTGTTGTCCTGTTTTGGTGCCTCATCTCCCTCCACCCCTCCCCTTTCCATAAGAGAAGCATGAAGACAGGGGGGGAGCTTTCAACTGCTTTTTCAAGATAAAAATTCATTTTTCGGCTAATAAACCCAATTACGAAGTTTCTTAAAATCGTCTACTATTGATTTCTTCAAAAAAAAGAAAAAAAAAGTAAGACAGTGACACTTTAACCTCAGGAGAGACCATGAGTAAAGCCCCTTTGACAGTATTGATCTCTCATTTGTATAAAGCAGCATAATAGCAGAGGAGTGGTCAGACAATACTGCTCGGCATCCAAAGGAATTTACAGCGTGAACTGAGAGTCTGTCGGCAAGTTTAGAAAACTATTTAAAGCTTGCAAATGGTATGCATACTACTAAATCCCTCCGTGACACGCTGAAGAGTCGAGAAGCTGCAGAAAACGGATTCAGATCCCATGTATAAGAAAAATTTGTCTTCCTGTAACCAACACTGGGGGGCGTTCCTGCAAATGACTGCACTAAATGGGAGCTGTATAGATCTCTATGCAGAGAGCTCCCCTAGTGGTGGCTGGAGGTTACCACATCTTTAAAAGAAAGCAGGAAGTGTCAGGCATTTTTCTATTTTTATAAATGTAGGTCGGTATGTACATTAGTGGGGCCCCTAACCCGAACACAAAGCTTGGGAATACCTACAATACAATGCACGCATCTAAGTGTATGACCTCGAGAGCGAAATTTTGTTCAAAACTTGCCGTGAGTTATTCTAATGATCAAAGTCGGCCTTAAAAAGCCGATAGGAGGGTACAATAGACTGCATTCAACTAGGGAGCAAATGCAGATAAGGCCGGTTTCATGCGGGCCTAACAGCCCATAGGTATTGTGGGTCTACTAAACCAAACTAAGTTTCTTATGGAACACTGTTCTTTCAGCATAACACTGGAGGGTCTGGGTGAGTGTCCAAGTTGTCCATGAAAGCGGACATAAATCCTCGGAGTGCCTCAGCCAAGGAATCCAAGGATGTGCTTAAAAACAATATACTGTTGCGGCTGACGTTTCGGATAACATGTTTTGTTAGAGGGTGAAGTGCTCTTTTGGGAAGACTAAGGGTTGTCATTTATTATAAGAGTGGCACCCTATAAAAGCTGCCGTCTAGCAGCTTAATCCGCAACAGTCTGGGGTGGAGATCTGTACTTGTGCTATTCATATACACACAGCTAACTCAGACCATCACGCACCTTGTTTGTGGTGTAGCTGTCCCAGATGATAAGCTTGCCATCCTGGGAGGCACTAACTAGCAGCCTGCAGGGAAAAGCACACAAAAACACAAGGACGTTAGCCAAGACGAGGAAGCAGAACTCTGCATGATATATTGCACTCTACTCAATAAAATAGAATGTATCCAATTAAACCTTAGTCTACTATCCAATTATATAGATGCATGGGCTTAAAGGGGTCCTCCAAGCTTAGAAAAACATGGCTGTTTTCCCTTTCTCCAGGAAACAGCACCTCTCCTGTCCTCAGTTTGGGTGTGGGGTTCTGCAGTTCAGTTCCATTGAAGTGAATGTAGCAGAACTGTAATACTAAAAACACAACCTGAGGACATGGGTGGTGCGGTTTTTGCAAAAAATAAAAATAAAAAATTCTGTAATCCTGGATAACCCTCTTTAAGGGTGCGTTTACACCTACAGGATCCGCAGCAGATTTGATGCTGTGTTCAGTTATTTTAATGAAATCTGTTGCGGATCTGCTGCTGATCCGCAGCAGAAAATCAGCTGCGGATCCGGTAAGTGTAAAGGTACCCTAAAAGGGGTTCTTGAATAAAGACAACACCTGTCCATTAGCCCTACTAGGCTGCAGATTGGTAGTCATCTTAGGGGGCAATCACAGGTTACACAATTACAGTCCATGCATGGACTGTGCTACGAATCGGAATTTGATTAGTAAAACACTGCTTTCTTCCAGAAATAGCACCACTCGTCCTCAGTTTGCTTGTGGTATTGCAAGTCAGTTCTACTGAAGTGAATAGAGCCGGGTCGTAAAACCACACACCCCCTGAAGACAGACATTGCCCTGTTTCTGGAAGAAAGCAGCGATTATAATTCTAGATAACCCTCCTTTAACAGGTTGCTATGTGCAAAAACTTCTGCCGCCGAAAAGACTTCAGGTTATACCAGACCTACCTGGAATCTGTGCCCCAGTGCATAGCATAGATTTTCGCAAGGTGGCCCCTCAGTGTACGCCTAGTGCGCATCTGAATTCGACCTACTGGATCAATATTGGCTGTGATCTAAATTAGAGAAGGGGGAAAAAAAATTAGCATGTAATAGTCACATAAATAGGGGAGGATGTGGTCTGAAAGCTGCAAATATTAACAAAAAGAATGGAAGCCTTACCTGAGCCAGAGTGGCATCTGCACATGCTTTCCTGGCATCCTAGGAAGAAAGGGAAACATGTCATTAGCAATGTAAGGAAGGAGGAGGAGGGGGCAGGCGGCCGTTCTTACAAGGTCTTATTGAGGATACACTGTTCCATTTCAACCTATTTCCCCCCCATAGGTCAGCATAGTAAGGTCTGGCCCGCATGTGTTTTAAATGGGGAGAAAAGGCCTCCATTCACACTAGGCCGCACAGCTAATTGTTTACTAATATGGAGGCCTCTCAGAGGATATTTCTGGACAGAATGGTCAGAACATGTCCCCTGTACCCATTCAGTACACATGATAATTCATGCACATGGGATGTACGGTAGAAATAAAAGTTTATAAGAGTCTCATGTCACTGCCTGATATGGTAGCTCTCCCGACAGAAAATGGAAGGGACATGTAGTAATTTAGTATTTCGATCCTTTATAACGACATTTGGCCCAGCACCAGCAAAAAACGAAAAAAAGAAAACACACGATACTCGGCAGTCCTGATCCCATGCAGTTCCTAATGCTCGCTGCTTCCTACTACCTATGACATCACAGTAGCAAAGGCCTACTTTTAGCCTTACTGGCCACAGCGGTAATTTGCCTTATTAGAGCGATTGACTGAACAGCCATATACTACAGAAACAAGGTTATCGAAAGGAGGAGGCGGTGGGCAATAGGAGCTGTCTGACTGGGGGACACAGGGGGATGGGGGGCAGGAGAGTATGGGGCATAGACAATTTAAAAATCAGTTGTGTGTCACCAGAACATCCCTTTAAAATGTGTATAACCATATTTAGAGAATGCTAAACTCAATACCTGTGTGAAATGAGTAAATTAAAATTATACATTAAAAAAAATTAAAAAAAAAAATGTTTATGAGTATTCCGTTCAAACGAAACTTTGAATATGCTGCTGCCCTCAGAAAGAACAAACAGCTCATTTTTACCTTTCCACGCACTTTCTTGGCACCCTCATCTTCGGATCCCTGCTGAACGATCCCACCTTTACTTGCGAGACAAGCTTTTCTGGCAGTGACATCCCGCTCAGCCAATCACTGACCGGGACAGGACTGCACTGTAGCCAGTGATTGGCTGAGCGGGCTCTCAATGCCGGGCAAGTCCATTTTGCAAGTGAAGACGGGATCGTTCAGCTTGGACCAGAATATAACACAAGAGGACAAGTTTATGTTCACCCAAGAGCAGCATAAAAGTATACTTTGAGCGGAATACCCCTTTAAGTTATGTTATCTATATGTTATTAAGACTGCAAAACAAGTGTAACATTGTGCGTCAATTGCGTAGTAGAGATGAGTGCAATTTGCGCATGCTCATCCGAACCCGGACATCTCAGCATTTGATTACCGGTAGCTGAAACTGGATGCAACCATAGACTGTATCCATGTTTTCCAGGACCCCCTAAGGCTGCATCCAACTTCTTCAGCCACCGATAGTCAAATGCCAAGGCTTCCAGGTCTGGCTAAAGGTAAGTGATGGTTTATTAGGTTTTAATGCACCTGGATGTATTTCCTTTAAATAACGGATATTTGCTTCATTTTTAGTCCAAAAAGTAAAAAACAAAATCAAACGAACATTAATACTGTTCCCGTAAGTCACTCAGATAAGACGCCCTGTATACTCTTTTGCATTTGGTCAGCAGATGCATGCACATATCCACACAAGCTTACACTGGTACAAATGCAAAGTAATGCAAAATAAAAGTGGCGCTTTGGTCCAGTGTACAAACGTTTATATAAAAAGTTTCGATTAAATTCAACCATCCAATAACCAATAAAGGGGGGGGGGGGGGGGGGGGGGACTCTCCGGAGGGAAAAAAGAAAAATGTACATAACTAATACATGTCACAACTTCTGCAAAACAGACCTTTTAGCGGATACACTAAACTAAAGACATCCAGGAAGTCTGCTGCTGGCTGGAGCCAAGCTTTTAATAACTGTTTAGAAGAGTCGAGAATTAATGAAGGACGAAAACTATTCGCTTTCTGTGGAGCTGATGTGTACGGGGAGATAAAACAAGAGACCCCGGAATCGTTCCCGGTCAGGTATCTGACCATCTATAGTAGTCATCTCCTACTCCTATAGAGCTGATGAGAAGTAATGTCTTATTACTAGGGGTCTGGGAAGTTCCGATACATTATCGGATCTGGCATTCTCTATGGTAGCCATCAGTACTGGTTGGGATATCTCTACTACTGGGATTGGGTGAGTAACATTTGTTGTAAACAAGCTGTAAAATGTGAAAGAGGAAGGAAGAGGAAAAGCAGAATTTCTTAAAATTTTGTGCTTTTTGAAATTTAAAATCAAGACTTGTTCTTGCTATACTTAAAGGAACACGCCAGCTTTAGATGGAAAAAGTGGGGTATGGGACAATTCTAGACCAGGCATGGGGAACCTTCGGCCCTCCAGCTGTTGCAAAACTACAATTTCCATTATGCCTGGGCAGCCAAAGCTAAAGCTTTGGCTGTCCAGGCATGATGGGAATTGTAGTTTTGCAACAGCTGGAGGGCCAAAGGTTCCCTATGCCTGGTCTAGACCATGAAATATACATCCCTCAACTTTCATAGAAGGGTCATTCACACTACCCTCACGTACCCATTACCAGCCTAGCTTGATATCCAGTTGAGGGGCTTTCTCCTCCAGTCCAGCACTTTAAAATTCTCTATTTAAAGCATGCCGATCATTAAGATTTCTCCCCCTATAGGAGCACAGTTGCTTTTGCCACTAGAAGGAAGTTTGGGTAACTATGCACCCGAGGCAGTTCCATGCTTGAGCCCTATTGAATCATAATTGGGCCTGTTCATAAAACCAATCCGATATGCCGTATCCAGTGTTACCCGAACATCCAGCGACAGAGAATGCACGCTAATAGGGAGAGAAATAATGTCAGGTAGCCTTTTAAATGGGTTATCCAGGATTTGGGATAAAAAAAAAAACAAAAACAGCACCACTCCTGTCCCCAGGTTTTGTGTGGTATTAGGCCCCGTTCCCACTGAGGAAAGGTAGCGGAATTCCGCGACGGAATTGTCCGCCGCGGAATGCCGTTAGCCTCCCGCTCATAATGGGAGTCTATGGGAGGCGCGCTCCTGCTCTGTACGCGCTGAAGAATGAACATGTTCATTCTTCAGCGCGGACAGGGCAGGAGCGCGCACCTCCCATAGACTCCCATTATGAGCGGGAGGCTAACGGCATTCCGCGGCGGACAATTCCGTCGCGGAATTCCGCTACCTTTCCTCAGTGGGAACGGGGCCTTACAATTCATCTTTAGTTACTTCAATAGAACTTCAGAAATGTGTTGTGGTGCTGCCATATTTTTCAAACCTGGATAACCCCTCAAAAGCGAAATATCCATCTGCAGAAGATGGAAGATACCTTAGCATAAGGGGATCCTCCTAGCCCGATAACAGAGACAAAATTGCCCCAGGATTGTACATGGCGCATGTGTACCATTTATTCACCGATACCCCCAAACATTGCTGTTCAAAGCTAAGCAGCTTATAGAGGACGAATGTTGAATTGGCCACATACACAAGGTGCGTTCTGTTCATTTCTGAGCCAATTCTTTTCCTGTTCTCAGTATTAGGCTGTCATCCTCTATCCTGTGGATAAGGGATAACGTCAGATGAGAATATGCCTTAAGTGTAGCTTCGCACGTACCGTATCGCAGCGGATTTGACTAAATGAATGAACACAGCATAAAATCTGCACCATCAAATCTGCTGCGGATCCGCAGCAGATTTTACAGTGTGGATTTGATGCGGTGCTCATTCCTTTAGTCAAATCTGCAGCGGATCCGCAGCAGAAAATCCACTGTGGTGCAGTGTGTGTGAAGCTACCCTTAAAGGGGTTATCCAGAGCCACAAAAACATGGCCACTTTTCCCCCTCTCTTGTCTCCAGTTCAGGTGCAGTTTGCAATTAAGCTTCATTTATTTCAATGGTACTGAGTTTCAAAACCCCACCCAAACTGGAGACAACAGTAGGGGGAAAGTGGCAATGTTTTTGTAGTGCTGGATAACCCCTTTAATGTTTTCCCTCGAAGATGGGTATTCTCCATGAGGAGATCACCAAACAGGCCTATAGAGTCTTATAAACCATGCAATGCTCTATGTGGACAAAGTATGTAAGGTAGTTCTCCTACAGAAGAAAAATATGCTTCACACTGAGCAAAAGCGGCGGAATTCCGACAGGTCAATTCTTTGAACAGAGAGCGACAGAAGTGGAGGTGCGCGAGCCCTTCCATAGAGACACTGAGGCAGAGGGGATTCCGCTGCAGTTTGCTCAGTGTGAACATACCCTTACCCTGCATACTACTGTACAGAAAGAAGCAAAATATGCAGTGAAAAAAAAAATCAAGTCAAAAACCGGCTCAAAAATCTGCAACGCAGATCAATTTGTGCGAAAGAAAAAAATTCTGCAGCACGCACATTAGATTTACTTAAATCTCATCCGCACGGCTGGTCCTGAAATCCGCTCCAGATTATAGGTGTGCAAATCCACAAGCAAAGCGTGCAGGGTGATTTCAACCATGTGCATGTTTACCCTGCCTGGTGCACGCAGGATATTTCCTATCATTCTTTGGTTCCTCCATGCCTTGGATTATAGCCCACTGTGTATTTTGGGAACGATCACTAAATGCCAACTATTTTAGGAGGTGTTCAGCAATAGAATTTTTTTTTTTTTAATCTGTTCCAAAAGCCTACATAGCTCTGATCCCTAGAAAGTCTGCAAAGCATGGAGGCTTAGGTTAGTGCCTTCTAAAACAGACAAAAATTCCAGGCTGGCCAAGCTACAAGTATCCAATCTAATTTTTTTTTCCCTATAAAAAAAAAAAAAAAAAAAAAAAAGCTACAGATGAAAAAAAACGTTCACCACAAAGGCTTAAAATGCATCCATGTGAATTTGCACTAAGGCCAGCGTTTCCCAACCAAGGTTCCCTGGAACTTGTGTCTCCGCATAGCGGAACCTATGACTTTTACAATAGAGATGACAACTTTTACAAAAATATAGTGTAAGACAAATATAATGTGTGTTTTCGCCTCTACAGCAGGTTTCTTTGAGGTAAGGTTTGGAGTGAGCTTCATCAGGTGTTGGGAAAAGGCTCTTAAAGTAGCAGCAAGCAGGTAGGCTGAAGACGACGCTTCCACAATTACAACTCCAATAAGGAATCTTGTACATGTGAGGCATGCAAAACAACCAAAACACAAAAGTATAAAGTTTATCTTTGGGCTGCCACGCAGTCTGCAAAAAAAAAAAAAAAAAAAAAAAAAAAACACTCCACAGCGTATAACTTGCTAGAGCCAAAGCAGGCGCCGGGGATGAAGGATGGATTTTATTTATATTCTAGGAGTTCGGCTGTAACCTCATGTTCAAACAGCGAGGAGCTACTGAAAGAGATCCGTCCCAGATCAACGAAAAATAAGGAATGAAAAAGCCTGAAAGTAGCCCCCCCTCCCCACCAATCTACTAATATTGTATAATGAAATATAAAGCCCAGTAAAGTGCACCCAGCAGGCAACTCTAAAATAAGAAATTTCACTGAAAGCCATGCAGCTTATTCCTTTACTTACTCTGATTTGGTTCTTGAGTTGCTCGGCCTCCTGGCGTAGCTGATCGAGTTCACTCATGGTTCTTCTCTAAGATGAAGCTTCTCTACCACCAACACTCAGTTCTGGAAGGAGAAGAACAAAGGGGATTCATCATCAATAAAAATTGTACACATCCTGAGAGGTTGATCACTCCCGTCAGTCATACAGAATCTATAAGGAGGTTACCACCAAAGGAAGACCCTGGCTACAGTGGGAGACAACCTGCTGACATTGAAATGCATTATAGTATATGAGCCCAACACAGATATTTAATGAAAGTTCCTCTATACTAAGGGATGGCATGAAGTGGAGCCATTTATACCACTCCAAAAGCTAACACAACGTTGAGAAATTTTGTAGACCATAAAAGTTAGGTGCCAGAATCCATTCGCCCATCAATATAATTCTAACATACATCCTCCCCGGTTACCGATACAAATGCAACACATCTATAAGAGTCCATGTATTGTTGTGTAGATGGCTTCTCTCCAATTTCAATAATATGTCCAGTATTATACTTACAATTCCCCTGAAACAGAGGTCTAGGCAGCCGTAAAGTCCCGCAACAAGGCGTAGTGATGTGTTCTACAGCTACAGCCCTTTCACCTGTCCTCCATACAATGTCATCTTTAAGCCCGAATAGATCTGAGTTACTCATTCAAATCCGGTTAACACAAAACCCGGCTGAGAGTCTTAAATTGTCCACTATCCTTCTGACCCTAATCCAACGTTTGCTTTTCTTTACAGGCTTTCAAGGACAAAAACAGTTAAAAAGCAGCGGATCTGGTGAACCCTGTAGGATAGTAAAGTGAGAACTATGTACATAGGTTGGGGGGGGGGGGGGTCTACGGGCTTATATTGCGGCCAATAGACCCCAACGATACAGCCTAGTGCTACAATATTGCTGAAAGTACTGACAAAAACATTCCTAGCTGACATTGCACTAGTGACGCAGCGCTTGGTATATTCGTACAGGTGTATTTTGAGATATCGAGAAGGTAAGCAACTATGAGTGAAACTACATGTAAGTGGGGAAAACGTGTGAATGTTCCAGATGGCTCACAGAGTCCAGGCTAATATACTTAAATCATTAAAAACATCCCGATAAGAAGGTCTGCAAAGTACAAACTAATGCCAATCCCCTCATCACAGAGATCTATACCATTAAAGCTTACTGCTCCGTCTGAAGCCACTGGATGGGTACGCTATGCAAACAACACATACATGTCAAAATTAAGAACACGCCACTTAGGTCTGATATAGTTGGAGTTATAACCTACCTAATACAACACGAAAAAAACCTTATGCAATATCTGCAAACCGGTAACAAACCCAGCTCACCTCCGTCCTCCTGTCCCACCTTTCGGTTCCCAATGCTCATATGAAACGCAGACACAATTAGTAAAATGCTCCCGTGTGTAAATCCCCTTAATCTGGTTGACGAAAATATTCCTCCAGGTTAATGCTCCCTTTGGCAGGGTGGCAGTTTCCTTAAAGTGACATTTACCATCAAGCATTGTGCGTCCACGAGTCACGTACGTCGTTCTGTGACGGACGGCTTCCAGGGTTCACAACAAGGGTAGGAAAGGAGGTAACCAATGGGGTCACAATGAGCGGTAGTTACAATAATGACCCAAATAAACATTGACATTTATTGATCCATTAAACAGTTTTAAGGTTTGATCAGCACTTGGGTAAAAGAAAAATTTGGGCAACGTCAACTAAGCCAAGTCGTAGAAACCGATCCAGACACTTTATAAAAACTAATTTTCAGACTTTACTACAAGGAATAAGATATAATGACAGGCTTTGTTTCTATAACACTCTGCCCTTTTTAGTAGTACCTCAAACTGAACATAGCTGTACCCTACCTTCTTCCTATCGAGAGAGTATGAGCGAGGGTGCAAATACAATATTCAAGGGACTCCTGTTCGTACGACTGGTGGGGTCTTGGTCCACTAGTTAGCTCCACAAGCCTTTGGATATGTTAGTAACTAGAGTTGAGCGCAACTAATGGTGCGTTTACACAAAGATTTATCTGACAGATTTTGGAAGCCAAAGCCAGGAATGGATTTGAAAAGAGGATAGATCCCAGTCTTTACTTTCTGATCTGATCCTTGTTTATAGTCTGTTCCTGGTTTTGGCTTCAAAGATCTGTCAGATAAATCTGTATGTGTAAACGCACCATAAGAGTTTGATCATTTGGCATTTGAATACAGGTGGCTAACGTTGGATGCACCCCTATGGAGACCAGAAAAAAAAAAATGGATACAGCCACAGGCTATAGGCTGTAGCCCAGATTTCTTAGGGATTCTTCGGCCACCGGTATTTAAATGCCGAACAATCCGATTCGAACATGCTCATCTCTTCTTAGTAATGTTTCAAGAGTACTCGTGACATAAACCAACATATCACCAGTTGTGATCAGTCCCGCACCGATGAGAACGAGCAGGGAGATTCAAGAGTTTGCGCTCTTTACTGGACAGGCCCCATAGCCAGACTCTTCGCTTGTTCTACTGATTAGTAGGGTCTCAGCCCCAATACTCAGACCGTTCAAAACTTTTGACATGTCCCCCAACATTCTACTGCTCTCCCTGATTGATGCGCTGTTGCTCCTGCCGAAAGAAAATTGGGTCACCATAGATATCTCCCATGCTGGATGGGTTCTGTGCACGAGCCCTATTCTCACTCAATAGAGCTTGCGCACAGAAATCACCCAGGGTCCACTTATCTAGGGTTACACCATCTTCCAGCTGCAGGAGCAACTGCATGCCGATTGGAAAGGGCAGAAGAATCACAGGCAAATTTATGTTTATAGGGCGGCATTCCAAAGTTAAATCAAACTTAACACTTCCTTTCCTATCTAAACTTCAGACAGGGTTTTTAGTGACTGGGGCATTAGGTAAGAACTTCCTAGAAAGACCCCTGGGGAGGAGCAGAGGAGGAAGTGACAAGTGGAGAAGACCCACAAGCAGTTCAGTGGATTTTTTTCAGCCCCAACATGAGGCCTGCAAAGGATTAAGATGCTGTAATGAGGATCTTGAGAAAATGCTGTGTTAGGACAATAGAAGATTATACTTTCAGTGAACTGGGGAAGGGAAGGGGGGAGGAACAAGTGTACATTAAAGCCACCAGAGCCGTCTGACTAGATCTACAAAGCTTCTGCGAGGTCTCTGAACATGGGCTGCCACAGAGAAGAGCCAACGGTTTCGTGATTCAGACAGATAGATGAATATGCTAAGTTCTATAAGACTTCATGCCATTATTATTATTATAGAGTATCTAGGATCAAAGAGTACCTGCAAAGTGGTGATAACCCAGACCAACCCTACAAACATACCGACTCCATTCTAACACTCTGAACTACCAGACTAAATGCAGGTTTCCTTTATCCCGGCAATCGGATTCTATGAGAATAAGGGTACTATTACACCAAGCAATTTTCCGACGACTAACGATTAACGATAAACGATCTTAAACGACCGCTAAAGCAAGCGACCCGAAATCGTTCGCCCAAGTACACGAAACGATGATCGTTATTTATGATCGTTCTTGCGGTCGTTTAGTCGTCGATATTGCGTACGTTTCAGCTGTGAATTCTTATTCCACCGAACGATGTGCGAACGATCAAACGATAAAAATAGGTCCGGATCCTATTAAACGATCAACGATTTCTTGTTGGTCGTTTAATCGTTGCCTATTACACGAAATGATTATCGTTCAAATCCGAACGATTTAACGATTTTTCGAACGATAATCGTTCCGTGTAATACCACCCTAAGAGACTGGTGGATTTCTGTCATGTCTCGAAAGCTTTGACTGTCAGGGCATGATCGGAATTGTAGTTTTGCAACAGCGGGAGGGCCAAAGGTTCCCAATTTCTGCCCTGATGTGTTTTTTTTTTTTTAATACGGTATTTTTGGAAAACATGTTAAAGGGGTTGTGCAGCGCTACAAAAACATGGCCACTTTTCCCCCATCTCTTGTCTCCAGTACAGGTGTGGTTTGCAATAAAGCGCCATTTACTTCAATAGAACAGAGTTCCAAACCCCACCCAATCTGGAGACAAGAGAGGGGGGAAAAGTGGCCATGTTTTTGTAGCGCTGGATAACCCCTTTAACTTTTGAAGAAAATATTGCCTTAAAGGAAGCATTTTTATACAGTTAAAAAGTCAGAGCTGTGTGCCATTTTTACAGGTGACAGGCAAGGCAAAGCCTTAAGGTAAAAGGTTAGGGTATTGACAGTTTTCTCTTGTGCAGTACACGTGCTCATAAACTATAAGCTCAAGAGATAGGTTTCTGGACAGATTAACCGTTCAAAACGTCCTGTTTTGACTCTTAAAATTGACAGACAATCCATCACCATCATCTCTAAAGCAACCTGAACAACCCTCATCCCAGTGAATGAGAGAAGTTACGTTCAGGCCTACCCAGTCTAAGGGTATATTCGCACTGAGTAAATGTGTCGGAATGCTCTGCCGTTGAATTCCACCACATTTATTAACCCTAACTAAGATGGCACCCTTTTCTCATCTCAAGTGCTGGAATCTGTTCCCAGTATGCGTAAATAACTAAATGTATACACCCCAGCCTAAAGCCCAAAAGAAAATGTGCTGCTATACATTAATGGTGTTAGACAAAATAAGAACATAGCTGCTTTACTCCAAAAACAGCGCCACACTTGTTCTCAGGTTGTGTGTGGTATTAAAACTCAGCTCTATTCACTTTAACGGACATGAGCTGCAATATCAAACAAGCTGAGGACTTAAGTAGCGCTGTTTCTCTAATCCTGGATAACCCCTTTAATGGTAACAAAGCTTTATCACTGGTTACACATCTTCACAAGATCTACTCTTACGAGTCTCCGGGGACGCATCAGAAAACAAATAGTCAGTGTAGAAAGTGGATTGTGGCGATTCGGCAGCTCATGGTGGTGACGGGGGCGCAGGATGTTTGCTAGAAAACCCTCTGTACGCCATCCAGCCCTGTACTCCATATACTTGCTGATTAGCTTTCTGCTGCGGCTCGGAGAGGAAAAGGTGTGGTAAATCAGTCCAGGGTGTGGGTTCCTCAAGTCATCACAAGTACTTGTTTCACCATGACAAACAGCAAAACACCATCCAAACTACAAGTGGCATGTAGTTTATAGGGCCAAAGCTGCAACATTAAGGCTTAAATACGACGGCCACTTGTGTCAGCCTGGCGCATTGTCACCGGCTATACTACGAGGACGGCGCCACATCTAGGCCTGCACACAGGAGGGACCGGGGAGGAGGTGGCCGAGGGAAAAGACGTCCACTCACCTCCCCGGTTCCAGTGGCGGGTCCCGCATCGCGGCGCTCCGGTGCCCGGCCGCTTCCGGGTGTCTGACGTCTCAGGTCCGCTCAGCCACTCGGTGAAGGAGGCGGGATCCGTTTCAAGTCCGCTCAGATCCCGCCTCCTTCACTGAGTGGCTGAGCAGACCTGAGACGTCACGTCTCGGGCCCGCGTCAGACACACGGAAGCAGCCAGAAATCGGGCACTGGAGCGCCGTGATGCGGGACCCGCCGCAGGAACCGGGGAGGTGAGTGGACATCTTTTCCCTCAGCCACCTCCTCCCCGCTCCCAGCAAAAAAGTGCCCCCTCTCCCCCCCCCCGCTGGAGTACCCCTTTAAAGCTTTGGAGGATGATGGGCAGGATAAGTCATGTGACTTATATACAACCTGTGCTTTTATACTCTTACCACAAAAGACCTTAAAGGGACTATCCAAAATTAGAAAAAAACACAGCTACTTTCGTACAAAAAGAGCACCACCCCTGTAGTCAGGTTGTGTGTTTTATTACAACTCAGCTCCATCCACTTCAATAGAACTGAGATGCAATACCACACCCAAACTGAAGACATAAAGGTGCTGTTTTTGTAAGAAAGCGGTCATCTTTTTCTAAGCCTGGATAACCCCTTTAATACATACCAGCCAAATAAATTCTTACTAAATTGCTACAAACAGTATCTAAACACAAACAGCAAGAATAGGCCGGACTACTTTAAAATGTTAGAGGCAAAGAAGCCCAGGTGGTAGACTAGGGCCAGACCTGTGTACGCTGAAGCCCAGGTGGTAGACTAGGGCCAGACCTGTGTGCGCTTAGGGCCAGACCTGTGTGCGCTGAAGCCCAGGCAGAGGCTGGCTTGATAGGGTGCAGTGTCTTCCCTTGGGTAATAATTGGCATGAGTGCCCATGAACTAGGGAAGTTAACCAATCAGAAGGGCTGTTATGTGACAGCTGTTCCTCTTAACACACCAAAGCCAGGAAGTAACGGGAGTGGCTCTTCTAGAGCCTCTGGTAGACAGGAGGAAGGAAGAGGAGTTACAGATTAGCTCTATGCTGTTAGGTTGGATGTACACGTAAGACAGCTGGAGGCCAACAATTCTCTCACCCAAAACCACCATATTAGAGAAGAGCACAAATCAGCCAAGCCTCGAGTCCTATCATTTAGCATTTGAATACCAAAGGCTGAAGTTGGATGGTGCCCTAAGGAGTCCCTGTTTCCCGGACTCCCTAGTGCTGCATCCAACTTCTTCTGCCAAAGGTATTTAAATGCCGAACGGTCGGACTCGAGCACGCTTTAGTCGCGCTCATCTCTAATATGGTTGTTTTGGGTGAGAAAATAGTTGGCCCACAGCTGTCTTAGGTGTACATCCAACCTAACAGCATAGAGCTAATCTGTCAAGTTTGGACAACACGTAAAAGGTGTATGACCAGCTTCACTTCATGCTAGAAGTTACTAGACACAATAGCACTAAGTCAAGTCAGTCTATCTCTAGCAATGCAGTCCCACAAACTGAGTGACAGAGTGGTGGTACACCTCCCATCGCCCAAGAGCAGCAAAAAGAAGTTGACAATCCAAGGTGTTTACTACAGTTATCAGTATTGTAAGATATTACTGTGCTTATGTTATGTTCAAAAGCAACATTTCAAGGAAGTCGCCCTATATCAGGCTCTAGGGGAGACCAGGCAAAACCGTACATGTATATTTTTGCTCTAGCTACTTACTATGCTGTACAGATCACTTTCCAGCAGCCACTTTGAGAGTAAAATAAAATAAAAAAAAATTATACATTGTGAATTACACAATACATCATTTGCTGAGGAATTGTTCCCTGTATCTAGATGTAAGATCTTCCCTGCCCCCCACCGCTCACCTAAATAACAATGTTTAGAAGTTGTGAAGACTTAAAAGGGTAATCCAGTGCTACAAAAACTTATCCACTTTTCCCCCCTCTCTAGTCTCCACATTGGGTGTGGTTTCAAACTCCATTCCATTTAAATAAATGGAGTTTAATTGCAAACCACGCCAGACCTGGAGACAAGAGAGAGTGGGAAAAGTGGCCATGTTTTTGTAGCGCTGGATAACCCCTTTAAGGACAGTCGGATAACCTACAAAAACAATGTTCTCATACAAGCCCACAGCAGCCTGAGCGCATACCTGTAGGTTCGTACCAGCATGATCTAGACTGGTTTCCTTTGTCCCCAACACCACCACCTATAAAGGCAGCGCCAGACCAAACTTCTATCACATGAAGCGTGAGCAGACGCCATTGCGAGCCATGTTTCCATGTGAGAGAAAGTTATGTAACTCGACTAAGCAACAAAACGCAAATGTACTTTTAAAAAGCCCAATTTACAGTGAGCAGTTTGATGCAGCAGTAGGAGGCGGCTAAATTTAGGAAAGAATATGTCTCCTTGGATTCATTCCTAATTTTTTTTTCTCTTTGAATAACCAAAAAAGCAAACTGGAACATGGCAGCTCAACCAAAAGAATGTGCATAGTAGCAAAAATCTAAGCAAGAATGGTGACGTAACTACATCAACACAGCTAGATGGGGTATATTCAGATCCAGTAGTGTGTTTTTTTCCCTACAATTATCACAAATTCAAGGCAAACGCTGCAGTTTTGTTTTTAAAGAGGTTATTGATAGTTAGAAAATGGAGTATCATGTTACAACTGCCTATTTAAGTCTATGGAAATGGGAGGGAGTGTAAGTTGAGTGGCTGGAAAGAGACCAAAGCAAATAGACCGACTGCCGGAGCTTTTGAGTAATGAAACACCTCTATGCTTGATAGACAGCTTACACTGCTCAGTACTGCTCTGTAAAGGCTTAAGGAGTGCAATAAGCAGCTAAAGAGCCAGGATCGCCTCTGTAGTGCATGGGAGACCCCATAGCAGCTAGACTACACCTACCAGCTGAAATGGAGCCTACAGATTATAAAACTGGTTATAGTTAAGGTATATAGAGGCCGGAAATAGTGCTACTCCTCCTGTATATACACGGCAGCTTATCCTAAACAGTTACCTGAAATGACAGGAACACCGTATAGATACGCTGAAAAAAAAAAATCCATTACAGGAGACAATTCTGACTTGAGGTCAAAGAGCAGGAGGAAAACACATTGATCCGGATATTGAAAGACGGGTCAGTGACCAAAATTCTTTTGACACCCAGTCGGTCAGACTCGTGGCATGAACCTGCTGTTACTGGGTGAGGGGTTCACAATGAAAGCAATTGCTGCAGAATACATGTTGTAATAAGACAACGAATAAGGAGGAACTCCGATCCAAGTAACCTCAGATAGTGCAGCCTCGCCGGACTGCACAAGTACGGGTTTAGTGGCTTCTGGATCCATTACAGACCCGCAAACTTCTATTAAGCCATTTGAGAGTGGATGTGCTCCGGGCCACATCCATCATGCAGAACTAAAAATCATTTTACGATGGATTAGTTCTCTCAATGGGAATAGTTGCCGAAGCTCTCTGTTCATTCAAAGGAACTTAAAGCGAGTAAGAAAAAAATTACCTCCGCTGCCTCTCAGACATCAGGCGTCCAACACAGATTCAGAAGGAAGACAGCATTTAAAGTGTTTTTTTTTTAGTCAGTTATTAGATAAAAATTAAACAAACACAACATTTACCCAGTTTACCCCCAGGGGGAGGAAAAAAACAAAAACAAAAAAAAAAACAGTACTGTGCAAGGTCTCATTTCTCAGTTATCACAGGTGTGATTTAGTGCCCTTTAGGGAGCTAATGGCAACAATCCAAAACTACTGTGTCATCAATGCTGTCTAGGTGGTCAAAACCAAGGCACACGATGCCTCTAGTCCAAGGGTAGGGAACCTTGGCTCTCCAGCTGTTGCAAATCTACAACTCCCATCATGCCTGGAAAGCTAAAGCTTTGGCTGTCCAGGCATGATGGGAGTTGTGGAGAGCCAAGGTTTCCTACCCCTTCCCTAGTGTATGGGCTTGTCTACAATAGTCTATTCACTCAGTGGGGCTGCAATACCAGACATAGCCACATTAGAGGCGCTGTTAGACTAAAAAACCTTTAGTAAACCAACACTTCACTGGATGGTCATAAGTGTCCGATTGCTAGGGGTACCAGTCTGATACCAGCCAGGTGCTGTTTCTGGAGGAATGTGGCCATGTTTTCCTATGCCTGTATAAGCCTTTAAAAAAGGGTTTTCCGTGTTGAAGTGATTAAGGCCTACCCGCAGGTTGGGCCATCTATCACTGATTGGCAGTAGAACTGAGCCTATGTTGACAGACAGCACTCAATTTTGCTGCAAACTGTATAATTCAAGGCAAAAATATCACTTTACCGCAATTGCACAAATTGCGCTAATTAACATTAAATGATACGGGTGAACAAAACATGACAGATTAGCTGTTCCGGATACCTCTGGCACCTGTGCTACGCTGTGAATGAATGGGATGTGGGGGGTTGGGGGCTGCCCCATAGCTCCTAGTGACATGAATGATTGATGAGCGGCAATAAGCAATGGTGTATGGTGACTTTAGTCAAGTCACATGAACCTGCCAGGACTGGACAACTGATGACCGTGTTGCTCTGACAGATGGTGTCAGGGAGAGGTGAGTTGGGTTTGTTGGATTTCAATTGCCCGACATGTTTGTTCTCAGTGAAAAGCCATTGCCAGAGCGGTCTGGTTGTTGAATAGCTCTTCTTTCTCAATGGAGAGCAGTTGACATTGGGTCGGAGACTCTCACAAGTATAGGGAGATGGGTCGGGGACTCTCACATGTATAGGGAGATTGGCCAGCAGCAACTCCAGCATGCTCATGTTCTATCATTCAGCATTTGAATACCAGTGGCTGAAGTTGGATGCAGCTCTAAGGAGTCCTATGGCTGTCTCCATGTTTTTCAGGACTCCCTAGGGCTGCATCCAACTTTGTCAGCCACCGGTATTCAAATGCCAAGTGATGGCTCTCGAGCATGCTCCAGTCCCGCCCATCTCTAATGGTCACCTTTAGGGTAGTATTACACGGGCAGATTGGGGCTCGATAATAACTGTAAACGAGCGCCAATCTGTTGGATCGGCGCTTGTTTACTGGGTCTATTACATGGCCCGATAATCGTTTAACAGGGGCTGCATGGACATCGTTACCAATGTCCTTGTAACCCTTGCTAAGGCTGGGTCCACACTATGTATATTTGAGGCTGTATTTGGTCCTCATAGCAACCAAAACCAGGAGTGGATTAAAAACACAGAAAGGATCTGTTCACAAAATGTTGTAATTTAGTGGATGGCCGCCATATAACGGTAAATAACTTCCATTATTTCAATACAACAGCCGTTGTTCTAAAATAACAGCAAATATTTGCCATTAAATGATGGCCATCCACTCAATTACAACATTATGTAAACAGAGCCTTTCTGTGTTTTCAATCCACTCCTCGTTTTGGTTGCTATACAGCCTCAAACATACGTAGTGTGAACATAGCCTTAAACTGTATACATCACCTATCCATGCTGCAGGGCTCCTCTTGCGCTCTGCATCTCCCCGCGTCCTCCAGCTTCAGAGTGGTCTGTCTCAGCTGACAGGCCGCTACAGTCCCTGCTTGTGATTGGCCGAGTGACCTGTCAGCTCAGACAGGCCTATTTGAAGCTGGAGGGCACGGGAGTGGGGGAGAAGCACAGCACAGGAGCAGCCCTGCAGCATGGACATGTACTGAATGCATATCATAGCGATGCACGGTCGGCGCCTGACAATTATAGGTCCAAACCTATATCAACGATCAGCCGATGATCGTGGTCATCGGCTGATCGTTGTGTTTATTACATGGAGCGATAATCGGCCGGATAGGGCAGATTCGGCTGATTAGCCGAATGGTAATGGTAGTAACTCCCTGCAAACAATACATCAAAAGTAGTCAAGAATGACGACTTCTGCAGTAAGGATGAAAGCAAGACAACTTTGCTAAGAAAATGTAGAAAATAAATGAAAATTAAATGGTTCTGTCAACCTGATCCGTGCCATTTAGAATGGCCTATTCCCCAATGAGTCCACATTGACTACATACCCAAAACACCTTGTACCCATTTACTTATGCTCAGAAAAACACAAAAACAAACACTCTGTACTCCTTTACCGCTCACAGCATCGGTTCTCTTTTATACAATCACAGCATCTCATAACCTTTTCATGTTTTTCAGGTGCTTATTCCTTCTGCCAAGTACATCACCTCAGGAGAATTGCCAAACAAACAGGTCTCTCCGCTGGGTAAACTGTGGGGTGAGGGCGCCGACTAATCCGCAAACCAAACACCTGGTAACTAACAAGTAATCAGCTCCTCCGAGCACAACGGCGATCAGACCTCCTCAAGACGCCGGAGTCCATCCCACCAAGCTTCCCAATGGAAGAACACTTCTTAGAGCTGACATTTATGGAGAATTCAGGGTTTGGAACAACATTAAGAGGGATCTGACTTAGTTGTTGGTGGCCCGTGCCAATGTCGCAACGTAATCATTGTACAATGTGACATCTAGCTGCGTACATGGCTAGACTGTCAACCTCACATTGAGGAGGCCTTAAATGTGGTCCTTAAAGGGGTTATCCAGTGCTACAAAAACACGGCCACTTACTTTCAGAGACAACACGACTCCAGTTCAGGTGCGGTTTGCAATTAAGCTCCATTCACTTCAATGGAACTGAGCAGCAGGACCCCGCCCAAGCTGGAGACAAGAGTGGGTCCGTCTCTGGAAGAAAGTGGCCATGTTTTTGTAGCGCTGGATAACCCCTTTAACTCCAAAGGACCACACACACAGTCAGTCAGAGTCAAGCCACCTCCACACCAAGTACAAGGCTACATGTGGCCACCAGTTTGGTCAAACCCAAATGTCTCTGGCTGTTGTAAAACTACAAATTTGGCTGTCCGGACATGATGCAAACTGTAGTTTTGCAACAGTCAGAGACCCACTGGTCTAATCTTTATATATCTAGTTTGTACGCAGCCATATTCCAAACTACAGCCACAGCTCGTGACATGTTGTGTGTACACGATGCGTCATCCGACATTTCAGTCACAGCAATGCAATGTCATTGACCCATGTTACAGAGCAGACATTCATAAGCTAAAAGGGACAATCACAATGTTTGCGGTGTACACCGTTACGTCCGAATGTCATATGCACTCTTCTGCCGGCGGAGCCCGCTTCCATGAAATAACCTTATTCTGAAAAGTAGTTCACAGTCTTCCCTTGGGGTGATTACAACAAAAAAGAATCTAGGACACCGCAAGAAGTTTTACTGAATGAATCGTAGACTCAAGAGTTAACACATTCCCTTATAAACCCCCGGCCCCCTCAGTCTTATCTACGGAGAGGTAAATCTTGTTACAGGAAGCGGCCTCATTTATGGCGCACGGTGTTTCTAGTAACTGGCAATTACAATAGTAGATGCAGTGGACCGCAATGCGCCCACCTGGCCTATAGCTTAAAGGGACACCAATCCTAGAAATAAATGAGGGGAAGGAAGGAACAAATCTGAGAATCTAGGATTCTTCTGAAACGAAAAAAGCCTGGTTCATGCGCTACCTCAGCAGGTGTAGACATCGAACACTGAAAAAGCAAGTAACGCCATACGCCCAATATTCTAAATCAGATAGATCATGCTATTACTTCATCCATAACCAAAGAGTACTGAGCCACACGGGACAATACAGATGATGAACCATATGACATATTACAGTTGGAATTAAAGGGACACTAAATTACTAAAAAGGTGAGTCCCATCCACATCTGATAACTAGCTGATGAGTATAGTGGGGGGGGGTTCTACTACTGGGACCAACACAGATGCCAACTGTCCGTAAGTAAATGGAGCAGCAGTGTGTATACTTAGCTACCACTCCATTCATTCCTTATGAGATTTCCAACTGCTGAACTTGGAACTATGACCAAACATGCACGCTACCACTCCATTTACTTTGGGGACATCCACTGATCAGCTAGTTGCCCCTATCCTGTGGAAAGGGATAACTTATTACCAGGCATAGTGCAGAAGCTACTCCTGGTACTGCAGCTCAGCCCTATTCGCTTGAATAGTACTGGGCTGCAGTAAGGTGCAGTACCAGGAATAGACACTACAAAATTAATGGCGCTGTGCCCGATTCTGAGGAGTCCAAAGCGCTTACCCAAGCACCATAGCTCTTTTCAATAAGCTGGTTAGGCGTTAGCCCTCCACTGTTATGATATTGAGGGTCTAGCCTAAAGATAGGCCATCTATGTTAAAATTCTGGAGAGAAAAAAAAAAGGAACATTCAGGTAAGATTGGCAGCTAATGCAGGACAGGTCTATGAATCCCTGCATCAGACACCACTCCCTCAAGTTTTGGCAAGAGATATTTCGTTCGTAAAGCTTAAATGAACTGATGCCCTTAAAAAGTGGGTGCCGGCTCTCCACACAAGGGACATTTATCGCTTTCATACTGCCCGAACCACATGTCATGAGGGTGGTCCAGGGCAGCTTCTCCCCACCACTCTGGCCTTGATTGACCCTCTTTGTTTTGGCATAGGGAGAGTATAACTCATGGCCGGCGGGCAGGCCAAAGCCACCGGGGACCACTCCAATGACAGTGTAGACAGGTACTCTTAAAATGACAAAAGGATGATAGTGGTGGCCCCTCTGCTGGGTCACCGGTCACTCAACTATCTTTGCCTAGTGATACATACTCAATTTCAAAAAACTTAAATACAAACATGTTTTCTGACCGATCCAGACATGTGAAAATATATAAAGCATCTTATAGTAGGGAGCTTGAGATCACTCGGACTAACTTTCTGCTCTGGGAAGGTGGTCAAATCTACAAATTTTGGTGGGATCAGCTGACCCAACCAAAGCATATTGAGTACCTAAGTCTCTCAGAAGCAGAAGCCAGGAAAATAAGGATAAGCCTGGGGGATTTTACCATATCTATTTCCTATTGTTCTAAGTGGGTAAAAGCTGCTGCCAGGGCTGTCCCTACATCGTACTCCACACCTGCACACTCAACCAAGGAACATCTCTCGTCTAAGGGGCACGATGAAGACTTTACAAGTCAGACGCACCTTTCCTGGAGTCGACATTTTCAGTGATCAGAAAATACTTTATAGACAATAAATAATGTGCATTATTCCAATGCTCACAATCCAATGGAGCCACCTGCCAAACACCAACTACACTGTAAACAATATAACTGGGCATCAACCAGGTATAAAAGAGAAACCCAATCCTCACAGTTAAAGGATTAAAAGAAAATAAATGTTCCTGAAAGACACATGAAACATGCTATGAATAAATAAAAGATGAATTGTAGTCCAGCCATATACAAGGAATACAAATCCCCATATAGTGGCTATATATCCATACAAAGAGCCTACCCAGACTTTTATTGTAGTTGTGCAAGGCTGAAATCACCTAAAGATGCTTTTTATTGCAGTTCTGAAGTGTCACAGGGGCGTGGCAAGTGCCCTAAAATGCCACAACCCCGCCTCTATGGCACTTCAGAGCATTATTAAAAAGCATTTTATTTAGGCGATTGCAGCCTCACATAACTACAATAAAAGTTACACATTTTCTCACTGCATACATAGCTCTGTAGCCACCATGTAAGCCATTTGTGGTATCTTTCATTTTTTCCAGCTAAAAGTTTTCCTTTAAATAGAAAAACTACCTTTAAAAAAAGTTTAAATACCATTGCACGCTTGGAACTTACTAAAATAAAACCCTGAACAATAGTCATGTACCTGCAAAGTAAAGGCACTCGCCTTGTTGGACTGAGCTGATTTATTGATCCCCAATGCTGGATGTGTACTTTCGGTTGTACAATGAACTCTCCTCTAAAGTTGGTGACATAAACCACCCAAAAAAAAAAAAAAAGATATACAGCTGTTTGCATTTTTTACCATTCAAATTGTAGGATAACAAAGTTGTCTGAACCTTCCCGGGGATCTACCACACCACTCAACACACACACCAGTCCTCCTGGCGCTCCCATGACAACACTTCTGTCACGTGTGACAACTGTGTCAGCGCTACTTGTGCAAATTATTCTGCAAAAATCACATATAACTCGCAACCAGTGGATTTTGTTGCAGATTACTAGTACCATATTAAACTTAATGGGGTTTAGGGGGAGTAAGAGTAGAGATGTGCACAACCTTCGGAAGCTGGAAGTCCAAGAAGACATGGATACAGCCATAGGCTCGAGATGCACTCCAAATGGAAGTTTTCCCCCTGAATCAAACAAGGTGTGACCGAATTCTAGAAGATGGAGATGAGGGTGACTAACCATGGTGTACATCACTGGAGGTCATTCTAATCCAACTGAAAACCAGAAAAAATGATGCTGGTGAGAGGGCTATAAGGGTAGGCCTCGCCACAAAGATTTTTCCTCCGTAAATCCACAGCAAAATCTGCATGCGTTGCATGATAAATTATAAATAAAGGAATTATTATGCTCCAGATGCACAGCGGATTTCACACGTTACATTAACAGGGGTGATGTATTCAGGGTAAAATATGAAGAAATTGTAAGAAAAATATATATCTATAGCTCTAACTATACAATATGGATCTACAATGTCATCCACCTGCCTGCAGATGCTGCCACACATCCACCATGTGTGAACTTACCCTGACTGCAGTACACGTATAAAAAGGCAGTGAAAGAGAGAACATCTGCATCAAACCCAACACATCTGAACATGTCCAAAATGCCCATATACATTAAAGGGAAATCAGTATTTTATGGATGACGCACATCAGGAAAGCGTCCGGAGTTCCACTGCCTAATCCTCCCCTCCCTGCACCAGAGCATCGCGGGTAAACCCCCGCAGCACCCCCAGTGCAAACTCCTGACCGCCTGCGGCACACCCGACCCCCCCCCCGGCGCATACCCCATTCATTCAGGAAATCCTGAAGGTTTACCCTGATGGTTTCCTGAAGGTAAAAACGGATTACGGTCAGGAAATCCGGATACTTTCCTGATGACATTTGATGTCTCCTGATCAAGATTTCCTGCCAGTAGAAACTGACAGGGACGTGTGAATGGGGCCTTATATACGACACACTGTACTTATAAAGGCCCTATTACAACAAACAATTATCGACCTTACTTGGCAAATGATCATTTGGTATAATAGGTCATGTTAAAAGAAGACGTTAACATGCACGATGTCGGCTGATCATTGTCTTAACACATGTTCTATTAAATGACAATAACGGTGGTCTGCAGGCAGTCACTCCGTGTAATAGAAAAGGTGGCAGCAGACCACTGTTATTTTTTTATGGGCCACATGGACGATCTAAGGATCGTCCAGACAGCCCCTCTCCCCATGCTCAATGTCTCGGAGTGTAAAAGCACAGACAGCGGGCAGGGAGCAAGCAAGTGCTGATGTGACAGGTCGGCGCTTACTTGCTCCCTAATATCAGGCCGTGTCACAGGGCCTTAACCCATAAACTAAAGGATTGCGGTTTTAAATATATCACATAATATCTTAAAAGGACTTTTACATGGGCCAGTTATCCTGCATAAAACCACCCCCAAGAACGATAAATCGTTTAAATTTAAGCAATAATCTTCTAGTGTAAACGCTGCAACGATCAAACTACGAACAGAAATTTGTTCATAAGGGTCCATCTACATAGAAAGATTAACCGACAGATTATGTGTCAAAGATTTGAAGCCAAAGCCAGGAATGGATTTGAAAAGGAGAATTCTCAGGCTTTCCTTTATGACCTCATCTCTGTTTATAGTCTGTTCCTGGCTTTGGCTTCAAATCTTTGGCAGATAATCTGTGTAAATGGACCCTTAGTCATTGATCGCATCTTATGAGCGGACCTCAAAATCATTGTTAACCGTTGAGCGTAAACACTAGTCGTTCACAGTATATAGATACAAGCGCAATTACAATCGCATTAACGACTTTTCATATCGATTCATCACCTTGTGTAAATGGTTATCCTTTAAAATTAAAAATCGCTTGTCGTTTGCAAAATATTAGTGATTAAGTGATTTATCTGTGTGTGGAGAAGGGCTGCTAGTTCTCTAGATCACTTGGCTGAGGTTTAGCACTAAACCCACAACCACACCCAAACAAGTGACAGATCATGTGCAAACCATGGAGGGGGAGGACCAAGCTTCTCAGACCATACGGACAGTGTTATCTAGAATTAAGTCATTGTAGTTACAGACATAGCCCTGGTTAGGCATCTCTAGTGAAAGTCTGGGTGTATGGACTACTTAGGATAAACCAAAAAAATCTTCACATTAAAGGGGTTAGCTCAAGTCTTAAGGCATCTATACATTTTCGACAACCGCCGGCCGCTTGTTTAGATGTCATGCTACTGCTATGAACCTTCACATCTTATAGAATGGGTCAAGGAGTGAAAATCCAACATGCCTGACACGTCTATCTACTAGTGGTGGACAGAAGTACACCATACATCTTAGAGCAAAAGTGGGGAACCTATGGCCCACGGGCCGCGTTTAGTCCCAAAGATCTTCTGATGCACATTGCCCTCTTGTATTTGGCGGGTGTCGGACTACTAGGGGCATCACTGGGGGTTAACTAGGACTACCAAGGTCATCACAGGAAGGGAAATTGCCCTCAACGGGAAAAGATTCCTCACCTCCGCCTTAGACAATCAGCCAATCGCCTGTGGTTTGGATGAATTCAGTGGGAGGTGTATGGGCACCTTTAAGGTCCTCATACACCTTCAACAACTGATGGTCGCAGATCCGCAATTGTGTGCAAAGTACAGTGCCCTAGCACCAACCATAATTGCAGCACGGACACCAATAGTCTTTAGGACCAGTATTTTTCGCAGACATTAAATACAGATCCATAATTCTAGCTAGTGTCACCCTTTTTACTTTCCCCCCACTATACGGACATCAGATGCATTTTTGCATATAGTGGAGTAAAAACTGTGCACATAATACACAATCCTGAAAAAACTAATAAACTTGTGAATTTAGCCTAAGGCTCCAATAAGTCCTCTCATACCACACCAGATTTCACTGGGAGAGGTTGTGGTCTAAGCCAATAGACTACTCCCTTTCAGCAGCTCTGGGTGTACCCGAGTAGGAGACCCTCTGAGGATCATTGTTAGACAATTTCTCTGACTATAACAAAACATTCAGGCCAAGTTCACATCTGCGTCATCTATTCCGTCACAAGAGCAGAAAGACAAATTACAGATTCCAAAGTGTGGCATGACAGACAATGAAGACATCCGACCGTCCCTGCTGACCGATAATGGTGTCCGTCATTTCGCCAGCGCAAGCTGCACTATTCTTCCCGTCAATAAGAACAAGTTGTGCAATGGATTCCTGTGTGAACTTATACATACTACTACTCGCCACAATTTTTCTAACACAAATGAGCACACAGGTTTAGGTGGGCAACAGCAAACAAGGTCTTAGGGCCCTATTACAGGGGATGATCATCATGCAGGAAATCAGTATATCGTTCGAATTTAAATGTTAATCTTTCTGTGTAATTGCAGGCAACGATCGAAAAATCGCGTGTCATTGATCTAGATCAGACTAGTTAATCATTTGTTGTATTTCCGCATTCGTTCACTAATCGTTCAGTGTAATTCCACATCTTACCTTCTTTTGCTGGGACCAGATGGAGTAAACGATAGTAATAATTGTAACTAATGCTGCATTTACATGGAGCGATAACTCGCCCAATCGTTTAACGATTTTGAAGCAACAATTTGGTTTTTATAACAAATCAGCGTTTAGACGAATAAATTGTTAGAAAATTCATAAGAAAATCTCATCTCACACATAGGGTGAATCTTGAACATGTTGAAAGATCACAATGAACGATTTCTCGCGCGTCGCTTGATCGTTTGCTGTGTTTACACGGAACGACCAATCAAATGCGATTGTTATTACGAAAATTCGAACGATAATAGTTCCGTGTAAACACAGCATAACCGATAATCGTTCCGTGTAATTGCAGGCAACGATTGAAAAATCATTTGTGTGTCTGATTTAGATCTGACTAAAAATCGTTAATCGTTTGTTGTAATTCCGCATTTGGTCACCAATCGTTCAGTGTAGTTCCACATTGTTCCTTCTTTTGCTGGGATGAGATAAACGATTGTAATAACGATCGTAACCAACGACTATCGTTCTGTGTAATACGGTGAACGATTTCAGGTTAACGATTAACAACAATCCCGTTTGCCATTGTTTATCGTTAAAAACCGCTTCGTCTAATAGGACCCTTAGGGTGCGTTCACACCTACAGGATCCTCAGCAGATTTGATGGTGCAGATTTGATGCGGTGTTCAGTTATTTAAATGAAATTTGCTGCAGATCTGCAGCAGAAAATATAAGTGTGAACGTACCCTTACAGTATTTATCCACTCAAGTGAAGTACCCCAGTTATAAACACGAGAGCAGAGACTTGTCAGACGTTACAGAGAAACCAGAATAGTGTAAAGTAAAAAAAAAAAAAAAAAAAAAAAAAAAAAACACCCATTCTCCCAGCTTATAGACTAAAAAAAGACCCCCCATCTTTCCAATATACTAATGTTAAAGAATAGGAAAAATAAACCAGACACAATGAACATGCACTGACAATGTATACGGAAACCTATGCGGCAGCAGCATACATGTGCCCATCTATAGGGTTGGCATGAGTGTGCATCTGTCCTATATCCATACTGTAAGGCTTTATATGGAGACAGCTTCCTGTCAGTAAAGAACAGCCGTGTCAGCAGCAGATCTCCATTTTGCAGCTTTCGTAGACTAAGCTGGTAATGCACTCGGTCCTCATAGCAACTGCAGGAAACACTCGGCTAGATTACAGCACAATGCAGATCGGGGCTGAAGACAAGCCACACTAGGATACGGAACAACGTATACACGCAGTGTCCTTATTACCAGGGATCTACAGTCAGAAGAGCCTGAAGCTACATCCGAGCCACCTTCAATGTCCTCTGTATAGACGTAACATAGCATTTACACAGCGGGCACTTGTTACAGTGGGAATCCCTTTAAAAAAAAAGTGGTTCTTCACTTATGGCTGTTATGGCTTCACTTATGGCCAACGGCTGTCCGGTCATGCTGGGAGTTCTAGTTTTGCAACCACTTAATGAATTAGATGCTGCATGGATAATAGGGGTTGATAACTGTATTAGCCTGGGTTCACACTAAGTTTTTTTCATTCGTTCTCTTGCAAAAAAAAAATAAAAAAGTATGAAAAACGGATGCGTTTTTGCGCATCCGTTTCTCCATTGACTTCCTTTATAATAATAATAAAATAATAAATAAAAAAAAAACACGGATCAAAAAGGATCCGTTCTTTTAACGGACACAAAAATGAGGTCGACTAAGTTTTTGTGTACGTTAAAAAAATCAAAGCAGTTTTGATCTTTTTTTTATAATAGAAATCAATGGAAAAACAGATGCACACAAATGCATGTTTTTTTTCTCATCCTTTTTTTCAAAAAACAGATAGCAAAAAAAACGGATAGCAAAAACGTAGTGTGAACCCAGCCTTACAGTGTGTTACATTTACAGTTAGAAAGCAATATTTTCTAAACTATGAACTTCTTAGAGCACCAAGGATAGATAGAGATATATATATCATAAAAGTCATCCACATCCATTCAATCTGCAGGCCTCCTGCATTGACGCCTCGATAATAAAGCTTGCCATATGGGTTTTAATTGGATGTAACCAAAGAGAATGCCAATTATTAAAGATAGTGATGCAACAAGCCAAAATCCGGGCCTAGTAAGAATATAATCCCATCATCAGGGACTAAATCATCCGCCGGGCCCCATATTCCAGCGTGACCTTTTCTTATGGTGCAGAGAAGAGCTTAGCAATTACATTAGGAATAAACGCCGAAGGTATGGAGGGATTGACGGCTCGCACACGTCGTCTGCTTGTTCCAGGCCGCGCACGGTATGTAATCCGCCACGGAGTTATCTGGAATCTGTGTCAATGTAAGCATAGGAGGAGGAATGCTGTAAAAAAAAAAAAAATCTGGTTTCAGAGGGAATAAGGAGAAAAGTTCTTGAATGGGCATATAGGATTCATTCAGGAGCTGGGCGCTATTACATAACAGCACACGGTCCTCTGTCACTAATGGTTTACACAGGAATAGACCCTGTAGCTACACAAACTGTTATGGGGAATGATAGGCACCCATTGAAGCGCTGCAGTAGGACAAGCCTAAGGTGAAGCGGACCCTATTTATAGCAGGAATCTTTCCATTAGACATGTCTTTCTATTCATCACTCAAACAAAGGGAAGGGCAAAAAATAAAATAAAAGATGGCGGGGTGAACATGGCAGACAGGGCCACGGCTGGTGCAGATAGTGCACCGCATCCCTGGATCAAAAGTAAACAGTTAGAAGATAGGGGAATCCTACCTAGCAGTGTAACTATGCTAGGATATGTCCTCACCTTTACAACAAGGGCAAACTCTGGCGGCAAGCAATATACTAAGATCTCAACTCCAAGGAGCACAACAGAAGATCACCCAACGTGTCCGTCAGGCAGGAACTTGTGGCCTTAACAGGGACACAGAAATGCATCCGTATTAGGCCAGTATGAACCCAGCCTATGGCGCCCAGAACAGTCAAGCAAAGAGTTTGTACTCTTCACCATTTACAGGAGATGAATTCGCAGAGAAAACAAAAAATGATCCAGCTAACAGAACCTAGACGGCTGCTTTCTGCCATAGGCTCCCATCATCTGTGTCTGATAAAGGCTGAATGATCCCAGTGTCTATGGTGAGATCTGTCACTTACATGATCAATTAGATCTAGGATGACATCCCGCACCAGGACAAGTCATCCGATTGTTTGTTTTCAATGGGTTGTTAAAAAGAAACCTACCTCTAGGGCCCAAAAGGTGTATATTAAATACACACACATATGTACACATACACGGCAAACCAGATTTAAAAAAATGACAGCATCTGGTAGGCTAATATTAGCACCACCAGCTTGTTTGTCTTCCTTTTCAGAAGTTTTAGGACCATGCGTCATCCATTCAGGTCACACATCTGCCTGGATGTTTTTAAGACTTGCACCTAGAACGTAAACCACAAGTTCACAGGAAAGGGAAAAAGATTTCAGCGTAAATCACAGTTGGTTGCAGTAGGGAGCCAGCGCCTGTATTATACTCGGCATGGTTCAGGCAGCGTAAACCTAGAGAGGAGCGAATTTACAGTAAGGCTATGTGAACAATATGGAATCCGGGCGGATAACCCGCTGGGATTCTGCTGCTCGCCTCTGCAGCTCCACCCATGCCACAGACTCCATTCTATGCACTGGCAGATTCCACCGTTCGCCCAAAGAATAAACAGGTTCATTCTTTGGGTGAATGGCGGAATCCACCTGTGCACAAAATGGAGTCTATGGCACGGGCACAAATTATCTGCCAGGATTCCATAGTGTGCACATACCCTAATAGACCAAAACACTTTGTTATCTGATCTCTGCAATACACTCATCAGTTGGCTGCCTTTTAACTCACTGCCGCTCCTCCAGGGTGCTGGGAAAAGCTGGATCCAGTCCTGGGAAACTATGCTAGCATCTTATTTCCCTATCCTGCTGGGGAAAAAAAAAAAAAAAAAAGTCTTACCCAAGGATGCATACTAATGTAGAGGGGCATCCAAACCAGCATGCAGAAAACTGTTCTTTCAGATGTATGCACCTTCTACATCAAATATAGAGTGTGACATTGGCAGACAGTAGGGGGCCTCAACCCAGCTCTCCTGGTAGTCACCGACATGACAAGTCTACCGCAGTCAATGTTAGGTTGCAGGTCCTCTGCTTTCTTTAGAATAAATAGATATTTGCTCCATCTGCATTAAAACGCAACAAATGTGCAGAAAAATGTCTGGGAGAATATGAAACTGGATGGGACCACCACATCAAAAACCTATGCAATATGTTCACCTACTGAACCAGCTGAAATCTATCTGGACATAGTTAATGGTGCGTTTACACAGACAGATTTATCTGACAGATATTTAAAGCCAAAACCTGGAACAGACTCTAAACAGGGATCAGGTCATAAAGGAAAGACTGGGATCTATCCTCTTTTCAAATACATTCCTGGCTTTGGCTTCCAAAATCTGTCAGATAGATCTTTGTGTAAACGCACCCTAACCCTACGTAGTTTACTTCCAACGACTGGCTGCTTCCTAATCTGACAATAGACTTCCTGCCCCCACAGCGCAGGAAGTTGGGATTACAGAAACCTCATCCCATACTAAATACTACATATTGTCCTCTAAAAATGCAAATGGTCTAACCCAATAGTGTAAGTGAAGTCAGTGGCAGGTAACAGTATACCTTATATGCACTATAGGATACAGATTCAAACAGACACAACTGGAAGGATGTTAAAGCGAATATACCATCAGTACAATCGCTTTAAGTTTTGCACATGAATAGTATGGCGCTTTTTTCAAACTGTGGCCCGGTTCCTGCATACGGCGCTGTTCTATTCCTGGGCACCAGCTGGGGGTGAAGCACTAGAGGTGGGCCATGGCACTGGCTTCCCCGCAACAGCGCCATTCTATCCATGTGCAAAACTTAAAGTGGGATGTACTAATGACACATTCTCTATAACAGTCTCTAACATTTCATGGGTAGCGCAACCGTAACCATCCATAGACTTCTATGGGCCCATACTGTATGGCAGTAAGCCTCAGAGGCACTTTATGGATGTATTACTTTTGTTTTGAGACTTCTTTGCATATGAAATGACATGGGGCGGGCCAAAGACCCTATTACATGGGGCCACATTGGTCAGTGCTCGTTTGCTCCTCGTTCCCCGCTCACTGCCGTCGCTATTACACATGTCGCCAGTGAGTGAGAGACGGGGGGTGACTGCGGGGAGCTGCTCGGGTGATCGCTAGATCGTCCGGGCAGCGGATAGGATATAGCGGCGGTCCGCTGCCGCCGCTCCTGTTCCACAGAGCAAAAGCAGCAGATCGTTGCTATCCTGGTCGTTTGTCCTTAAACATGTTAAAAGACAAACGACCACAACGATCAGCAGACATTGTTCATGTTGGCTGATTGTTGTCTTCTATTAGAGTAATAGGGCCTTAAAGGGGTTATCCAGCGCTACAAAAACATGGCCACTTTCCCCCTACTGTTGTCTCCAGCTTGGGCCAGGTTTTGAAACTCAGTTCCATTGAAGTAAATAGAGCTTAATCGCAAACCGCACCTGAACTGGAGACAAGAGAGGGGGGAAAAGTGGCCATGTTTTTCTAACACTGGATAACCCCCTTTAAGGCTAATATGGACTGATAGGTATTTTGTGGACTACTTAAAAGGGGTTATCCAGCGCTACAAAAACATGGCCACTTTCTTCCAGAGACAGCGCCACTCGTCTCCAGCTTGGGTGCAGGTTTTGCTGCTCAGTTCCATTGAAGTGAACGGAACTTAATTGCAAACCGCACCTGAATTGGAGACAAGAGTCGTGTTGTCTCTGAAAGAAAGTGGCCATGTTTTTGTAGCACTGGATAACCCCTTTAATTCAGCATGGTTTTCATATGCCTATGGTAGGAAAAGGATCCTTCTAGTAGGTTGCAGTACATATACTGTCAGTAAAGAATGAAGTGAATGGCTGCAACCTTCTGCTATACAGGAATACTGCTGATCAATACATGATGTGCATGAGTCTCCTAGTCCACCATTACCTTTAGAAAAAAGATTTCTAACACACCCTTGGGCAAAAGCCTCTGAAATAATGCTTCCCATAGAGGCTCTCGTTTGCCTAAAATGATGCACTAACCAGAAGCCTTATTATATATTACACAAAACCCAAAGCTGGGGATGCCCTAAATGAGCGATGGGAACCCTTCGGTCAGCCAACTGTTGCAAAACTACAATTTGCATCATGGCTGGACGGGCAGCGCTTTGGCTGTCCAGGCAGTATGGGAAATGTAGTTTTGCAACAGATGGAGGGCTGAAGGTTCCCCACCCGTGTCTTAAATGATATCTTAGTTTAAAGTTAGGGATGGGGAACCTTCGGCCCTCGGGCTGTTGCAAAACTACAATTTCCATCACGCCTGGGCAGCCGAAGCGAAAGCTTCGGCTGCCAGGCATGACGGGAATTGTAGTTTTGCAACAGATGGCAGGCCAAAAGTTCCCCATCCCTGGTTTAGGTGAATGGGCTAACCACCGCTTACTGTATGACCGTCACAGACAATGGTCTTTAGGTCCTGATACAAGCATCAAGGCCTCTTGCGATAAATGAGTGATATCACAGCACATGCCTAGATTTTTCCATCCTATTTTGCATCAAAACTAGGCATTTAAAAAAAAAACCTGCTCAAGTCTATAATATACCAATTTACGATGCTAAAAAGCCAAAATTGTGACTTATTTTGGCTTTTGTTTGTGACCATAGTAACTAGGCTGTGACCTTGTAGACCTCCACAGGCGCAGGGCTGTGTAGCGCTGCCACTTGTGGGTTTGGGTGTCAGTTGTGGTTTACAGGTTTACAACGCCTAGGAGTAAACTGCAGGTCTATACTCGAAACGTCTCCCCTGCTGTGATGTAAGAGTCTACCAGGAGTTCAGAAACTTGTAATATGAAGCCTTCAATAGATTTAGGGTCCCTATAAACATGAGGGGGAAAAAAAGTGAATCTATGATCGCAGACAATTGTCTGAAGTGTATGGGATTGGGGGAGGGGGAGATCAGGCATGTTTGATTTCAATTGCAGTGGCTTAAAGGGGTTACCCAGAGCTACAAAAACAGGGCCACTTCCCCCCCCCCCCCCCTCGTCTCCAGATTGGTGGTGTTTGAAACTCCGTTCCATTGAAGTAAATGGAGCTTAATTGCAAACCACATCTAACCTGGAGACAAGAAAAGGGGAAAAGTGGCCATGTTTTTGTAGCACTGGATAACCCCTTTAACCCTTCCCTTCATTGAAAACACGAAAGGTTGGCTGAGCCAAACTGTATACAGATCCATGGTATGCATATAGCCAGCTTTAGGATATATCCAAATCATGCTAAACCTATCTATAGGGTTATATTAGCAGCACAGAGCCATAAAGTATCAGGATCCACCTGGGTGGTTAAACTATATACTTAAGGAGAATGTGTGTGTTGGGGGGGAGGGGTAATGTTAACTGTATAAAGGTTTTTTTTTTTTCTTATAATGAGGCCCTATGGGTGACAGATGCCACCACGTCTGCTTAAAGTCTACATCCCAGCATATACGTTCAACTGGGGCCATAAACTTAATGTAAACAAAGCCCTACAGGGATGGACGATGATGTAACCTTTGGAAGACAACCAGACTACTCTAGAAGTCATTGAGACATTTTTAGGGGTCCTGCAAAGGGGACTTTTAAAGACACAAATTATTCCAAAATGTCAGGTGCCAGCAACACCTATGGGGGAAGTGTCAGGCCCAATACGCAAGATAGATATGATTATTGCAGAATTTAAATGTCTTTATGGCAAGATGGATACACTGGACAAAACCTTTAAATGTGCCACTGTTCCTAGACCATTGAACTGCAAACTCCATTAAAACTACTAAAAAAAAAATAATAATGTAAGTCACTAGGCCACATAGACAATGTATACATCATGTCATGGATTGCAACCACCAGGCATGCCGATCTCCTCTACACGGACAGAAATCAGCTGCTATTAACCAATTAGTGCCAGCAACTATTATTCTTCTACATTTCCATATTCATCAGCCTGAAGCTCTCACATACAAAAGAATAACCATACAAAGGTCAGGTGAAAACGTACAAGCCTTGGAAGCACTGGCACACTTTTTTATATTACTCAATCATGGATATGTCTTTCCTCCCACCAGCATTGTGGAGGAAACTAAGACCAGAAATAGAAATCAGGGGTTAAGAAAAAAAAATTACATCAAGCAGGCACGAAAGAGAAAGATTCCAGGCTGCTAAAAGCTGACGCTGGGAAAACTGTAACTAAGGGAGATGCAAGGCCAAGATGGGAAGCAAAGCTGCCTTGTCACAAGGAAAAGGAGTTTAACATGTAAAACGAAAGGCTGAGACGCCATCTTGTTGCAGTAACTGGGCCTAGGATCTGACACTTCCCATTCATTCACCACTTATGAGGGGAGGGGTTAATAAGGAATACTAGAAGGTGTCTGCTTCTTAGGTTTCTCTCTTAATCTCCACACAGAAAAAAAAAAAAAATAGTAAAAAAATAAATAAAATATGCCCATTTCCCCCATTGCATCGGGTGCCAGGACAGTCGATATCAAGTATACCATCTTGATAAGGATTATACGGCTGTTTGTTGCAATGGTTATCAGCTGGGCCGCACCATGAATGCTCATTGTACTAGGGGGCAGGATTTAACCGTTACCAGCAAGCTTCCCCATTTTACCATTTCCTGTCAAAAGAAATACACAGAGACCAAAAGGGAAGATAAGCAGAATGAAGAATGAGAGGCAGTATGTGACTGGGGAGGGGGGCTGGGATGCATCTGAGATGCACATAGGAAGGGGTTAATAGGCGGCTCTTCTGCATCTGTCATTCTGTACCAAGCTGCAGTGGTAAACCGGTACAAGGCCTACACTGACCCCCTACTAAATCCTAATAGGGGGGTGGGGGGCTGCAACCAACAGGGGGATGTGTAGTTGTTCCTGCATCCACCATGATCTATATACATCTAGACACTGACATTCCTGCCTTGCAGGTCCCTCCCTTTTCCCGTTGCCTTCAAGGGTAAAGGAAAAAAAAATAAAAAATCCCACACCATTATGTTTGCACCCACCGTCTCGGATGAATTCTGCAGCAGCCGTGCATGCTCCTGGCATCGATCACAGATTAGGATACCCGCCTCATCATTCGCCCAGATTGACTAGCATAATAAAATATTAAAAAAAAAAAAAGCCACTTCCCCTAGGTTTATTTTTTTCCCCTAGGCTACGGGCGAATCCCACAGCCGTGTAAATAAGGAACACAGCAGATTCTAACAAAATGTCTCCAGTGAAACCACCTCCTCCTCCTGCTCTACCGCCTCCTCCTTCCCCCCTCCTGGCAGGCTTGTGCCCTCTAATACACCCCCACCTAGAAGGATTACTAAATTATGCCCCCACAATCCTCCATTAGGCACCCCCCCCCCCAGATTGTACCCCACCTCACCCCCCAATCTGGGCTGGAGGAGCCCTATGGTGACGGCCATTGTTTACCAGCCCCGGAGCAGGGCGAGCGGATACAATGTTGCCACCTGTGATACATTGATACATTGTAGCCACTGGATACTTTACATTCTAAATATTATGATTAGAAAGAGAAATAGAACGAGAGGACCGTTGGGCGCCACCACTGTGGGGGGAGGGGGGGTCTGAAATGTGGAATATGATAAAGTAGGGGGGTGGCGGGGGTCACTGATGCCGCTGGGCTCAGCCCATAGACAGAACAGAGCGGCCGACCTCCCCCAACCGTATCGTGCGATGGATCGGAGGTCTTAAAGGGCCAAGGCGGAAGATCTTACCTCCTCTCCGGCCAATGTGTGACCATCCACGGCTATCTCGTCGCCCCTTCCTCGGCCTCTCTCTTCGTGCCCCAAGGGCTGCAATCCGCTATGGCCGGAGTCCTCCTTCCTTTCCTTCCTTTTTCCCCCCGGAGGCCCACAGCGTGTTCCGAGACTATAGGAGGGCGTTTGGGAGGTGAAGGGCGGCCGGAGGAGGGAGGGGGGGGACGGGGAGGATGAGGGGAGCAGGAGACGTGCTGGGCGGTGACGGGCGGGCTCGGCGGCTTCCTCTCTCTCGGTTCTCGTCGGTTTGCCGGTAGGTTTCCCCCTCCTCGGTGGATGTGCTGTGTCACAGCCCGCACTGCCGCCGAAGACTGAGGAGAAAAAAAAAAACAACGCGCACAAAACCGCCGTCCCCCTCAGATCCCTTCAGCCATCGAGCAGAGATGGGCGCGGTAACCCTGCGGACAGCGCCGGGAAACCCCACGCACGAGCAGGCGGTGCTAATAGGGAGGGGGCGGGGCCAGTGGAAGCTGAGGGAGGGGTGTGACGTCATGACGCAGCGCTCCTTCCGGAGCACGCTGCTGCAGGGGGGAAGAGGGGGACAGTAGGAACTCTGATAGCAGCTAGTGAATAGCTGTGCTGGAGGGCAGATAGAGTGCTAGAAAGCAATGGAGGACAGGGATAACACTGAAAGAGAGACTGTTGCCCATAGCAACGTCTGTGCCCATAGCTGTGGTAACGTGAAAGATGTTGCTATGGTGACAAAGTCATCACTAATCAGCTCTACCTTGGCAACCTATCTAGGGGAGCCATGGGCCCTGTTTACTTCAATGGCCAGAATGGACACTGCCAGAGTGTCGAGCAGCATTCCTGACACTGTCAGGGAAGTGTCCATGTGACATTTACCAGTATGTACCAGCAGGTACCAGTGTCCTATGGGGTAGCTGGGTGGCAGCCTAGTATGCTGGCTCCTCTATGGCAGGAAGCACGGGCCTTGAGCCGTCCACAGAACTTGCCCCCTCTACCATGTCATATCTTTAGTTCACCCTAGGCATTGCACTTTTATAACACCTCCTACCCACCTATATACAAGTGCCCAAAATGGTAAAAATGCCCCGTCTGTAGCCCATGCAGTATTAATTCCCTTAATAGTACCCCCTAATATTGCCCCATAAAAGTAGTTGCCCCCCACACAGTGATTACTCCATTATTTCCCCCATGCTGTCGGTAATCCCTTATTAATGTCCCAGTAGTAAGCTCCCTGATGCAGTAACTACTCTGCCCATTAGTGCCCCACATAATAACTATTTCCCCCAATAGTGCCCCACATAATAACTACTTCCCCCATTAGTGCCCCACATAATAACTACTTCCCCCATTAGTGCCCCACATAATAACTATTTCCCCCAATTGTGCCCCACATAATAACTACTTCCCCCATTAGTGCCCCACATAATAACTACTTCCCCCATTAGTGCCCCACATAATAACTACTTCCCCCATTAGTGCCCCACATAATAACTACTTCCCCCATTAGTGCCCCACATAATAACTACTTCCCCCATTAGTGCCCCACATAATAACTACTCCACCCATTAGTACCCCACATAATAACTACTTCCCCCATTAGTGCCCCACATAATAACTACTTCCCCCATTAGTGCCCCACATAACTACTTCCCTCATTAGTGCCCCACATAATAACTACTTCCCCCAATAGTGCCCCACATAGTAACTATTCCGCCCATTAGTGCCCCACATAATAACTACTTCCCAAAATAGTGCCCCACATAATAACTACTTCCCCCATTAGTGCCCCACATAGTAACTATTCCGCCCATTAGTGCCCCATATAGTAACTACTCTGCACATTAGTGCCCCACATAATAACTACTTCCCCATTAGTGCCCCACATAATAACTACTTCCCCATTAGTGCCCCACATAATAACTACTTCCCCCATTAGAACCCCACATAATAACTACTTCCCCCATTAGTGCCCCACATAATAACTACTTCCCCCATTAGTGCCCCACATAATAACTACTTCCCTCATTAGTGCCCCACATAATAACTACTTCCCCCAATAGTGCCCCACATAGTAACTATTCCACCCATTAGTGCCCCACATAATAACTACTTCCCCCATTAGTGCCCCACATAATAACTACTTCCCTCATTAGTGCCCCACATAATAACTACTTCCCCCAATAGTGCCCCACATAGTAACTATTCCGCCCATTAGTGCCCCACATAATAACTACTTCCCAAAATAGTGCCCCACATAATAACTACTTCCCCCATTAGTGCCCCACATAATAACTACTTCCCCCAATAGTGCCCCATATATTTACTACTCCGCCCATTAGTGCCTCACATGGTAACTTCTTCCCCCATTAGTGCCCCACATAGTAACTTTTCACCCCATTAGTGCCCCATATAGTTACTACTCCGCCCATTAGTGCCCCACATAGTGACTATTCTGCCCATTAGTTCCCCTATATAGTAACTACTCTGCCCATTAGTGCCCCACATAGTAACTTTTCGCCCCATATAGTAACAACTGCCCCCATTAGTGCCCAACATAGTAACTATTCTGCCCATTAGTTCCCCCATATAGTTACTACTCTGCCCATTACTGCCCCACATAGTAACTATTCTGCCCATTAGTGCCCCTTATAGTAACTACTTCCCCCATTATTGCCTCACATGATAACTACTCTGCCCATTAGTGCCCCACATAGTAACTATTCCCCCCATTAGTGCCCAACATGGTACTTTGCTTCTCCCCTGTAGTTGAATGGGCTGAACTTACCTTTCTCGGCTTCTCCCCCTGCACATGGCACAGGTAGTTTGTGATGATGTCTCCACCACTGCCTGTACTGAGACGCTGCGCCACCTTCTATTATAACTCACTTCTAGGCCACAGGCAGCGTTAGGCCACAGGCAGCGTTAGGCCGCAGGCCTATAAGTGAGTTGTTTTCCCTGCACAGGCAGCATGGTGACATCACACACGCTGCCTGTGCCTGATGCGTCCTACAGAAGAATAAAATACGGGCAGTCCATGCGGCAGTCCAGACCGTCTATATTATAATTAGCTGTGCTGTCCTGTCAGTAGGTCAGCTCTAGGAAATCAACTGATCCTCCGCGGCCGATTATCGTTCCATGTAATAGAGACAACAATCAGGCGATGACAATGGTCATTGGCTGATCGTGTCTTTTGGTCCTCACATAAAATCAGCCACCAACTGTGCATCATTACGTGTAAAAACAATGCGCAGTCTATGGCTGACGATTGTGGAAGATAACTGTATACCTTACCTGTCCACGCTGCCAGTGTTCTTCCGCTTCTGCTCGCTTGCTGGAGCTGCCGCTGTAACTTTAAAGCGGTCTCTAAACTGACAGGCCGTTCAGACAATCACTATCCGTGGTGGCTCCGGGAAGTGAGCAGAGGGCAGAAGAACCCCGGGACTGTGGACAGGTACTTTATACAGTTAAGGGCTGCATGGACATCGCTAACGATGTCTGTGCAACCCTTGCTAAACAATCATTAAGCCAGGTAATAGGCCTAGTAAACGAGTGCTGATCTAACATATTGGTAGTAGTTTACATTATTGATCGGGTCATCTGATGGTCTGTTTACACGAAGCTATAATTTGCCCAATTGATCGTTTAACGATTTTGAAGACTGTTTACACGAAGTGATCTGCGAATTTTTAGCGAACGACCAACGACGATTTGAGAACATGTTGAAAGATCAAAATGAACGATTTCTCGCTCGTCACTTGATCGTTCGCTTTGTTTACACGGAATGATTATCGCTCAAATGCGATCGCTATTGCTAAAATTCGAACGCACCATAATAGTACCCTTACTTATAGACGGGAGCTGACAACATCATAACTCGGCAGATTTTGCATAAATGGAAAACTTGCTGGAGTATAAACTGAGGACAAGCGTGTCAGCAATAAACCTTTAAAAAGCACGCTTAATAAGTACTCCAACCATCACATACGATTGTGAGCAATAATACGTTTAACAATGTCTTGAACCGTTAAATAAGAAGAACGTTGTAGAAGACCATTGGGCAATAACCAAGTCCCAGTGGCAACCCATAAACACTCCCTATAGCTAAGCCAGTGGGAAAAAAATATATAAAGACACTCGGCTAATGAAGGAGGTCTAACATGTTCTTGCATATAGGCTGGTGCTACACGCATAAGCTTTATAACCGCACACACCACGCTATTTCCATGTAACAATACATACCGCTTCTTACACACAAAAAAAGATGAATTTCCATAGTTGACTTTACACTGGAATACTGTAACTAGCTGTATGCAAGATTTACATTTTGAAGAGTATGCAAATTTAAACAAATGAGCTTTCTTTAGCTGACAAACACAGCTGTAGCAAGTTCTGAGTAATGGTAGGCAGGCAGATCCGGAGATACAGTATGTCGCTTAAAGTGAATGTACTGTACCATCAGTACATTTGCTTTAAGTTTTGCACATGAATAGAATGGCGCCGGTGCCGCTGTCTTTTTTTTTGAACAGCGGCCCGCTTCCCGCGGTGTGCGCCAGGCTATTGCCAAGCACAGGCCTGAGCTGAAGAACTGAAGGTGGGCCGGCCCGCTTCCAGCGCCAGTCTATTCATGTGCAAAACTTAAAGTGTCACTGTTGTTTTAATTTTTTTTTTTGCAGAAATCAATAGTACAGGCGATTTTAAGAAACTTTGTAATTTTTATTAGCCAAAAAATGCATTTTTAACATGAAAAAGTAGTTTGAATCTCTCCCCCCTGTCTTCATTGTTCTCTATGGAGAAGGGAGGGGGTGGAGGGAGATGAGGCACCAAAACAGGACAACAAAGAGTTAATTTACAGCTACATCACCAGGCTTTCTCCTCTGACAGTCAGCACTGACTTCTCTGACCTCTGAATACCATCTTTCATGCAGCTCCTGCTGTGTAATCCTTTGTTCTCTGCTGCAGACTAATCTCCCTCCTCCCCCCTCCCCTCTCCATAGTTTACACAGGGCTCGACTGATGTAAAAGAGTTGAAATTTCCTGATAATGAGCAGTGGATGAGAGAGAGGAGGGAGGGGAGGACCTGGGGAAAGGCTTTTTGAATGCAGATAATGGCATATTTGCCTAATAAACCCAATTACAAAGTTTTTTTAAAATCGCCTGGACTATTGATTTCTGCACAAAAAAATAAACTAAAACGACAGTGACACTTTAAAGCGAATGTACTGATGTTACATTTGTTTTTAAGGGGCTATCCATCCTTGATACTCTCGTACCCTTGGGAGTCCTGCATAGCATAGATACAGCCTGTGGCCTATGGCTGTATCCATGTTTTCCAGGCAGCTTTAGGGCTACATCCAACTTCTTCAGCCACCAGTAATCAAATGCTGCGTACAGGTTCCAATATTTCTACAGGTTCAGGTAATTTCTTCTTTTTTAATCAGATGTTCAGTTGCCGTATTAGAACGATAGGTTTGTTTAGTCTATGTCTGAACTTTACCACCTGAGATGCATGAGTGGTTTGTTCTACTTTTATGTTGGTTTAGCACTTTGTGACTTTCGTGGTGGATTTGACATGTTGTTTGTCCAACACTTTTGCAGTCCCTCCCCCAGAACATAACGGTAAATCGTGTTTTGTTTGTTTTTTGAAAATTTTTGCTCTGTTGAAAGAGGCCTGCTTAACTTCACCAGTGAAATTCAGTGACATGCTGAAGTATATACAGTATATACATGAAGTATATACTGTATATTTCTATAGCTGATCCTTCCCAGACATCCTATGCTATTATATACTTGCTACACTGAATGTTTTTTTATCTTAAATGTGTCCCTGTCCTTTAAAAAAAAAACAAAAAAAAAACAATTTTTTAAACATGTCAAAAGTTTCGATTGGTCAGGGTCTGGGTGTTCAGACTCCCACCGATCACTAGATAGAACCATAAGTAGTGAGTTGGCAGCTGCGCACATCTCCCCCTAGGTTGCTGCACACCCCGCCTAGCCGCAGGAGATAGTCTCCATTGTAAATCTATGGAGCTTGTCTTGTATATAGTCTATGGAACCCATCTCCTGCAATAAGTTGGATAGAGAAGCGAGTCAGGGAGTGAAGAACACATTCGCTTACTTCTCCCACCTCTACCTAATGATCCATTGTGATTTGAACACCCAGACACCGTCCGATCCAAAGTTTTTGACATGTCTGTGTGATAGGTCAAAGGTTTTTTAAAGTGACAGGGACATTTTAAACCTGATGTCATGACCTGTAACTCACATATATATACATAGTCTCATATTACACTATGTCTGGATACTATTTTTAGTTGGACCATTCAAAAACTTTCCACCATTAGTATGTACTATATGTATTCATGCCATTGTGAGCATTGTTAATAATTTTGATGCAACCAGATAGTAGTGTTTTTTTGTTTTTTTTTATAAATTGGTGTTGGATTTTGCAGGAGTGGCGGTTGCTTCCTTTTAAAACGCTGCCCTAGTTGTCCAAGGTTTGTGTGTGGTGATATAGCTCAGTCCCATTCACTTTATTGGTGCTGAGTGGTGATACTGTATGCGACCCATGGTCAGGTGTATTGCGGATTCTGGGGAAAGCAGCCATGTTTTTTCTCACTTTGTACAACGCCTTTCAATAAATGCAGAACTAATGAAGGTTGTATGTAGGTTCTTGTAGTATCCTGTATATAGGGAATACATTAAAGGGGTATTCCAGGAAAAAAATGACTTTTCCCCTATCCACAGAATAAGGGAAAACTAGGAGAGCGAGACTTTATACATTCTATGGAGCGACGGAAAGAGCCGAGTACGCTGGAAAAGCGTCCCTTTCCATCGGCTCCCTAGGAATAAATAGAACCGTGGGTCATGCGCCATACCCGTGGCTCTACTTATAACAGAGCCAGCGGGACCCCATACGGAGATCAGCGGGGGGTAGAGAGGTAACTGTAACTGTAAGCTCACTTACCAAGAATGTTACAAGGCTTGAAGAGCAGTCCTTGCTGCATAGATAGAAAATAATACTTCCACTTACCTCTCTTCGCTCCCGGTGTCTCCTGGCATCAGAGGCGGCTGCACGCCAAAGCCAGGATGACACGGGGAAGCCTGGACAGGTAAGTATACGTATTTATTAATATTTTTACACTGTCATTGGACGTTGCCTTTGTATCAGCTATTACACGAAGCGATGTGATGTCGGAGCCCGCTGTTGTTTAAAAATGTTCAAAGACAATGATCAGCCGATGATCCGCTCCTCGACTGATCGTTGCCTTTATTACATGGAGCGATATCTGCCCGAATCGGCCTGAATAGCAGATAATCTCTCTGTACACCACCCTTAAGGGCCTATTACACCAGACGATTGTTGTTTGTTCTCAGTATTTCCGGCCGATAATTGTTTGGTGTAACATGTGACATGTAAAAGACCATGATGACCAAGATGCACAATGTCGGCTGATCATGGTTTTTCAATATGTTCATGACACGGTCTGCTGCGTGATGCTCTTTGTAATAGAAATGGCGGCATAGCGTCACTGACTCCAATGGGCCTTCTGAACGATCTAAGGATCGTCTGTGTAGTCCCTACCGCTCGCTGTCTGTGTATAATAGCACAAGTAACGAGCGGGGAACAAGGAGGAAGCGAACGCTGACCTGACAGGTCGGCACTCGCTTTCCTCTCAGTATCTTTGGCGTGTAATATGACCTTTACTCTAATATAAAAAGGCAATGAAACAGCTTATAGGGTTTCTTGAGGGAACTGGGAGCTACACTGAATAGCGTGTTGCACAAAGAGGTCTAAGAATATTCGGCCCATGTAGGGGCGTCCATCACCTGCCAGAAAGGTGGTAAAAGTCATTTTGGCACTAATGGTCCTTTTACACGGAACGATTTATCGTTCGAATTTGCATGATAACGATCGAATTCGAATGATAATCGTACTTTTAAACTCAGCGAACAATCAAACGACGAGCGATAAATCGTTCATTTTGATCTTTCAACATGTTCTCAAATCATCGTTGATCGTTCGCAAAAAATTTGCAGATCGTTCAGTGTAAACAGTCTTTTAACGATTTCACCTATGTGTGAGATAGGCTTAAACGATCGCAAAGCGATCGCATAGCGAATTGTCCGTACGATTTATCGTTCCGTCTAAACGCTGATCGTTATAAAAAAAAACATTGTTCATTCAAAATCGTTAATCGTGCGATTGGGCGAATTATCGCTCCGTGTAAAACCACCATTAGGCATCTGAATAATGTTTTTCACATGTGGATCATTGAATCAGCTGTATGGGCTCTATAAGGGTCCATTTACACAGAAAGCTTATCGGACAGATTATCTGCCAAAGATTTGAAGCCAAAGCCAGGAATGGATTTGAAAAGAGGAGAAATCTCAGGCTTTTCTTTATGACCTGATCTCTGTTTATAGTCCATTCCGGGCTTTAGCTTCAAATCTTTGGCAGATAATCTGTCAGATAATCTCTCTGTGTAAATGGACCCTTAGGCTATGTTCACATAGCGTAAGAGACCCGCCGTTCCGTGACCCGGCCAAGTCACGAAACGGACAGTCTCTGAAAACATTATCTGTGCGCGCCCACATCAGAACTTTACACTGCACGCTATGGAAACAGCGGATCGCTCCACTGTGTGCACTGACATGGTTTTCTGCGCCCACTATTCAATGAATAGTGGACGCAGAAAACTGACATGTCAGTTGTTTGCGGCGCCGCTAGGGATCCCGGCCAGAGTGTATACTATGTGTATAAGCTCCGGCCGGGATCCCGTGGACAGAAATGCAACGTATATTCTCGTAATGATCACGGCCATTGTACAACAGCCGTGATGTATGTCCGTATGATAGTCGAGCCACGTAATAGGCTGCGTTTATGCCATAAAATGTCTACAGAAAAAGACTGGTTGTGATAAATAAGAGACAATAAGAACGACTAGTCAGCATGATCCCCTAAATGTATGGTTTTATATACGATATATGGTTTCGGCTTTCTATCAATATGTAAACCATACATGTACTCTGGACCGCATGAAAGCCAAAACCATATCACCAGCATGTTCAGGGTTAATACAGTATACAGCACATATAGATAAAATACCTTTATTAATTTACTCTTTTCCACAAATGGGGATAAAAGGGATTATATAAAACCTAGAATTATTGTCCTATTAGCTAAAGAACTGTATATTAGAGAAAGGCGTAAATGATACACTGACGCTCCGTGCCAAAATGGTGGATTACTAGAGGTCAGGATCAGTCCTCTTTGCCCAAACATGAAAATCTGATGAAAATCCAATTAGATCTAGATCGGATTGCTTCATATCTATGGCAGCTTGCTATAAATTCTGTGAATAGTCCATATGTTAGTTATTCTGCCACCAGGAATCTTTCTATTAGCTTCACATTAGTTGCATTACATGAATTGTCTGCCAAGTTGGCGGTCACTGTGATCTCCACGCATCGCCCGTGCTGGAGACCAGTGATTATTATGTAGGATAGAAGTGTTATCATGGCTTAGTATGCTCAGGGCATAGCGGGGGAGTCACACCCAGCTCGAATGTCTGCAGCCCCAAACTCTCCTCTGTCACATAAGACAACAGGAACCAGGAGTATTAAATACTTATGCAATCATTTTTATAGGTCTTTCCTCCTGTTGCTTATATAGCACCAACATATTCCATAGCGATCATCATCATTTGCATTTCGGCAGGAATTCATTTGCAGCAGTTGCAAAATCTTGCTCCCATCATCTACAGAACCTTTATTTATATGACTGGTATCTTTTTATATAGAAGAGGGACCTTTGGACCCCATTAGATATCAGGGCCAAGGCTGACTGCTACTGCTTCTCAACTACCAATATTAGGCTAGGTTTACAGCTGTGTTGGAACGCTGCTCAGGACAGTCTATCACAGATTACATTTGGGGCTGTTGCATAACAGACACCAATGGATCCCAAAAAGATTCCATTGACTTCAATGGGGTCTTTCATGTTTCTGGAATCAGTGATGGAGCCCTTAAACATAGATCCAATACTAATGTGAACTTTGTCTTAGGGCCCTATTCCACGGGATGATCATCAATCGTTAACGATAAACAATTTCAAACGACCGCTATTGCGAACGGCCTGAAATCGTTCACTCATTTACATGAAACAATAATCGTTACTTATGATCGTTCTCGTGGTCGTCTTGTCGTCGCTATTGCGTCCATTGCTACTGCGAACGACCGAACAACGTCTTATTCAATGCGAACGATTTGCGAACGAGCAACGATAAAAATAGGTCCAGGTCTTATTAAACGATCAACGATTTCTCGTTCGTCGTTTAATCGTTAACTTCTATTCAACCGAACGATTATCATTTAGATCCGAACGATGTAACGATAATTCGAACGATAATCGTCCCATGGAATAGGGCCCTTACCTGGAAGCTGTTGCATGCGTCTATGCAACATCAGTAACCCCTACCTACATACGCTATTAGGGCATATGGACATCATAGTTCTCCTGCTCAGGTTGCCCATCTATGAGCCAGAACAGAGAGGTATTCTGTAGGAATGTCTTCTGTTCTGGTGGACTCAAGTTATCCTTGGCCATTCACCTAAAGGGGTAGTCCGGTGTAAAAGTTTTTGCAAAGTTATACAACATTGTAATGTGTGTTAGTTATGTGAATGGCCCCCGTCCCCATGTTTCCACCCCCCGCCGCTAGACCCGGAAGTGTAATTCTGCATACTCACAGAATTACTGCCGACCCCTTCAGTGACGGCCACCATCTTAGGACGAATACGTCACTCTTCAGGAGGCCGGCCTGACTGCTCCAGCCTTCCCTCATGCCGCCTCATCAGCTGCTCAGCCGCGATTGGCTGAGCATAACAGAAGACGCTGGAGGGGGGCCTGCATGAGGGAAGGCTGGAGCAGTCAGGCCGGCCTCCTGAAGAGTGACGTATTTGTCCTAAGATGGCGGCCGTCACTGAAGGGGTCGACAGTAATTCTGTGAGTATGCAGAATAACACTTCCGGGTCTAGCGGCGGGGGGTGGAAACATGGGGACGGGGGCCATTCACATAACTAACACACATTACAATGTTGTATAACTTTGTAATGTGTGTTATTTTGTGAAAAATTTTTTTACACCGCACTACCCCTTTAAGGGTGGGTTCATACTAGTATAATCCAATATCCAATATGCCTGTTCACACTAAGGGATCGGCGCTGAAATTCCGCTCGGAAACCCCGCCCGCGGACTCCGAGACGAATCCTGCCTGCTATCTCTTTTAATGGGAGGCCTTGCACGTCTCGGCAGCACTCCGCTCAAACAATTTACATGTCAATTCTTTGAGCGGAGAGGCGCGGAGAGTGAACGAATGTGAGACCTCCCATTAAAAGAGATAGCAGACAGGATTCAGTGCGTAGTCTGCGGGCAAGGGTTCCAAACAGAATTTCAGCGCCGATTTCGTGATGTGAACAGGCCCTCATACAAGTCCTAGTCTTATCACAGGTCTGCTGACCCAAACTGACAGCTGACAGGCCGGGTTCCATCTGGGACTTGTGGGCATAGCACAGATGCAAGAATCTCCCCTCATAGGTGTAATTTCCAAAGTCCATATCTTCCCTGGCAAAATCGTCTGTTTTAGGGAAGACTTTAACCTAGGTAAATCCGATTGACTCGCATGTTATATAGAAGTTATATTACCTGAGATTGTCATTGTCGCTATCACAGTTTCTCTGTGTCTGTAACATAATGACGTAAAATCTCTATATGCTGTGGAAGGTAAAGCAGTGTAAATATATATTACCCGTGTCCTCTGGGCATGGACATTTATTACCGATCCTGCAGCTCCCACATGAATGACTCAGCCGGCAAAAAAAGATTTTATTTATATCAAGGGAGAAATGGTTCTGTATACTTTGCATGACTGTGGCATAGGCTGTATTTCAGAGTTAGACAATTGCATCGGCCTATGTTGGCAAGCAAACATTATTATTTTTCACTTAAATTTATCTAAGAACGGGGTAAAAAAGACAATTCAAATAATTTACAATAATATATGTGTATAAACCCGGAGCTTAGCTATTTTTCTTTGATCCAGATCTTAAAGGGGATTTCTCACCTGCCAGGACAGGAGAATAACGACTAAACCACCCCCCACAGTCTTTAAAGTGTCTTGTCAGAATTAAAGGGGTTATCCATTGAAAATCTTTTTTCTATCAAATCAACTGGTGTCAGAAAGTTATATAGATTTGTAATTTACTTCTATTTCAAAATCTCAAGTCTTCCCATACTTATCAGCTGCTGTATGTCCTGCAGGAAATATTGTTTTCTTTTCAGCCTGACACAGTGCTCTCTGCTGCCACCTCTGTCCATGTCAGGAACTGTCCAGAGCAGGAGAGGTTTTCTATAGGAATTTGCGGCTGTTCAATGATACAATACAATACAACTACATTTCTTCCAACAAACACATTCAATATAAACTTTACATATGTGCATGAACATGTATTTTATTCAAGAGAACTAAATATATAGGTACCTCCAGATCAGCCATATGTTAGCAATAGCAATCTATATAGCGGTGTATGTACCATATGTGCAACTTGGGCTTCCTAAGTAAATGGGCCCTATGCAACTTTAAACTCAGCTTTTTACTGTCTGCTAGATTGCACTTGAGCTAATAAATTTCAAAGCTTAATATTTGGAGAGACATATATAGATCCTTTATTAAGGTGCAAGGGACCCATATACCGTCCTTGCATCAGTGCCTTGGGCTATGTTCACGCTTCGATCATGAACTTCACACGCTAAAGGGTTAACGCTTCAAAATGGAAATTGTGATTATCTCTAAACAAACTTGGATTTCTCAATCTACTGTACCTCTCACTGTTCTCCCTTGTCTCCAATTAACTCTAAACAAGGTAACGCTGGATACAGGCAGAAGGGTTCCCCAGAGGCGCCCGTCCCTTTGCCTTTAAAAACAACACAATTACCAGCTCCACTGATCACAAAGACGCTCTAGAAAAATGTACTCAGTGGGTGTTAAACATTTTTATGCTAAAAAAAAACTGTAAAAACATAAGATCCCTTCCTTCATTGGGATATGTAGCCTATTAAGCTACAACCCCGAATTTTTTTTTTTTTAACATTTTCAGTTAATGTCAGGTAATATTTGTGTGTAAAAGTAACTGGATGGTTCAATGTCATCCTCTTTGTTTACATTCTGTAAAGAGCTAAAGTCATAAAGCAATAGATGTTTTTCTTGGACCTAAAAGTGAACTCTTAGCCGATGTTCACACATAGTATTTCGTTCAGTCTTTTTCAACCAAAACCAGGAGTGCGTTGGAAACACAGAAACTGTGCAAGTCTTTCCATTATAATTTTGCCCGGTGAGCCCCACTCCTGGTTTTGGGTAAAAAATATACTGACGGAAATGCTGTGTGTAAACATAACCTTAAAGGGGAAGTCTGGCGGCAGCCATTTTTTTTTAAAAGAGCCAGGGAGGAGGTGGCTGCACATAAAAACATGCACCTACCTCCCCGGCTCCAGCGCAGGGGTCCGCTGTCCTACACTCCAATTCCCGGTCCCCAGGGGCGCCGCAATCATGAGGCGACCTGAATCGTCTGCCTCAGGCGGCGCCACTAGCTGTCACCATGGGGGCGGCATTCAGTGGCAGATTATAATATGAGCGGTTCGGCGGCCGCCCACATTATAATCCGCCACTGACTGTACCATGTACTGGAGCCCCCCCGCCCCCGGGCAGTATCTGTAATGAGATGCTGTGAGCGGGGGGGACTGTATTCATAAGCGCCGCGCTGTACTAAATCAGCCGCGCCGTGCTGATACTACAGTGCGGCGCTTATGAATACAGTCCCCCCCGCTCCCAGCATCTCATTACAGATACTGCCCGGGGGCGGGGGGGCTCCAGTACATGCATTCCACGTCCGTGATCCGTCAGGATCACGGAACGTGGGAATGCAGCCTTAGTCCCCCGGCTGATGTGCGGCTGCCGGAGGTGTCCCATCCTGTCCCCGGCAGCGCGCGCATCAGAGAGCTCCCCGTGCGCCGGAAGTCACAGCCGCAGGCGCATGGGGAGATCTGTGATGCGCGCGCTGCCGGGGACAGGACGGGACACCTCCGGCAGCCGCGCATCACCCGGGACCAGACCAGAGAGGCTCGACGGGGGAACGGAGGGCAGGTGAGTTGTGTGCTGTTTTTTGTTTTATCTGCTGTGCAGGGGGGGGGGGGGGGAGAGGGGGACCATCTATAAGGGAGGGGGGAAAGAGGGGGACGATCTATAAGGGGAAACCATCTATAAGGGAGGGGGAGAGGGAAGAGGGGGACTATCTATAGGGGGGAGAAGGGGACCATCTATAAGGGAGGGGGGAAAGAGGGGGACCATCTATAAGGGAGGGGGAGAGGGAAGAGGGGGACTATCTATAGGGGGGGGAAGGGGACCATCTATAAGGGAGGGGGGAAAGAGGGGGACCATCTATAAGGGAGGGGGACGATCTATAAGGGGGGGGGACCATCTATAAGGGAGAGGGAAGAGGGGGACCATCTATAGGGGGGGGGAAGGGGACCATCTATAAGGGAGGGGGGAAAGAGGGGGACCATCTATAAGGGGGGGGCCATCTATAAGGGAGGGGGGAAAGAGGGGGACCATCTATAAGGGGGGGCCATCTATAAGGGGGGGGGCCATCTATAAGGGAGGGGGAGAGGGAAGAGGGGGACTATCTATAGGGGGGGGAAGGGGACCATCTATAAGGGAGGGGGGAAAGAGGGGGACCATCTATAAGGGAGGGAGACGATCTATAAGGGGGGGGACCATCTATAAGGGAGGGGGAGAGGGAAGAGGGGGACCATCTATAGGGGGGGGGAAGGGGACCATCTATAAGGGGGGGGGGGGAAAGAGGGGGACCATCTATAAGGGAGGGGGGAAAGAGGGGGACCATCTATAAGGGGGGGCCATCTATAAGGGAGGGGGGAAAGAGGGGGACCATCTATAAGGGGGGGACCATCTATAAGGGAGGGGGACCGTCTATAAGGGGGGGGAAGAGGGGGACCATGTATAAGGGGGGGAGGGTGACCATCTATAAGGGAGGGGGAGAGGGAAGAGGGGGACCATCTATAAGGGAGGGGGGGAGAGGGGGACCATGTATAAGGGGGGGAGGGGGACCATCTATAAGGGGGGAAGAGGGGGACCATCTCCTAAAAGATCAGCACCCTCCTCTCCTGACATCCTCTGTGCTGCTGGGACTTCTCCTATAGGATTAGCACCCTCCTCTCCTGACATCCTCTGTGCTGCTGGGACCTCTCCTATAGGATTAGCACCCTCATCTCCTGACATCCTCTGTGCTGCTGGGACCTCTCCTATAGGATTAGCCCCCTCCTCTCCTGACATCCTCTGTGCTGCTGGGACCTCTCCTATAAAGTCAGCCCCCTCCTCTCCTGACATCCTCTGTGCAGCAAGGGACCAAACATTATGTTTATTGGGGACAGCAGTGGGGGGGGCAGTAGTGGATTATAATGTGGGCGGATTGACGGGGGGGGGGGGGGCGTCATTCTATAGTTCGCCTCGGGCAGCAGAGAGGCTAGAATCACCCCTGCCGGTCCCTCAGCTGCTTTCTAGTTTGAGTGGGGATCCAGGTCTTGACGGGTCAGCCTGCCTCGGCCGTCAACTGGCTGAGCAGGGCTGACACGTTACAGCCTGGTCCGTCCCCGCTAAGACCAGGAAGCAGCCAGAGAATGTGAACTGGAGCACGAGACAGCGGACCCCTGTGCTGGAGCCAGAGGGGGGGTAGGTGCATGTTGTTATGGACAGCCACCTCCTCCCCAGCGCTTTTTTTTTTTTAAATGGCCAACGCCGAACTTCTCCTTTAACAGTTAATATTTGCTTTCAGCAGAAATACGTGTTCACTAACTGGCATGGACCCTATTCATATCTGTGGTCCAAATGTAATCAGCTATTGACTATGTTCAGGTGATTTCCTTTATTTAGACTCTAAAACAGTTCTTACCCCCTCGTATAAGTGAAAATAACTCAAAACAAGTCACTAGCTAACTATGTTTGGCCATAAATATGATCATTATAAATATCAGTAGGCCATCAATATTTGATCAATGGGGCTCTAATACTTAGGATCATAATCATTCAGCAGAAACAAAACACTATGGTTCTCCAGTGCACATCCTGTCCCCTTCACCATGACCCTCCATGCCACCACCATACTTAACGTTGGGGTTGTGCATAGTATTGCAGCTCATTGTGAATTTAAAGGGAAAAGGTGAGTTTCTTACCTTCATCCTCGGCGCCATTCCCAAACAGTTAGTAGTTAGATCCTTAGCCTAACCGAGCAGTTTGTAGCACTGGAGCAACGCCAGATTAGCCTAAGAATCTAACTACTAAATGCCTGGGAATGGCGCTGAGGATGAAGGTAAGAAACTCACCTTCATCCTCAGCGCCCTGTGCACAAAATTAATATTCTACCAGGACTCAAAAAAAAGTTTGTGAATCCTAATTTGCCCCCCCATATAGAGTGATAGACATCTCACCCTGTACGCCATGTCATATAGGAAAATCAATCACTGTGCACGCGGGGGCACCAAGCCCATCATGGTTTACACCTTTCCTGTTCAGGAAACTTTTTTGTTAACCGCTTTTTTAATTACTGCCGTTACGGACGGTAAGATTTTGCTATTAGTTAAAAAAAACAAGAAAAAACTAAATTTTCCTACTTTGCTTCATTATCATTCTTCCTCACAATCAAATCAAATATCATTTCATCCGTAGAGAAATCAGACAGGAAGGGTGTTGCATATGTATGTGTGATTGGTTGTTAATCAAGTCTGCAGTCATCAGATCAACTGAATAAATGAGAATGTGCTGTAGACTGCACCCAAACCTACTGTGCGAGGACTTGTCCTTCATAGCCCAACTCTGTTGGCATCCGGTGTACCCCAGGAGCACCCAAAAGGGTTGAAATGAAAGGTGCAACATATCACTTCCTGTCCAGAGTCACTCCTCTTAAAGGGATACCGTCACCCCTCCTTACTCTATGTGTGGTTCTCTGCACCATCGACAAGCTTAGATGCCACACAATCCTTTTATACCTGTATTATACATGTCTTTGTCTTCTTTATGCTCCACAATCACTTTATCAGTGGACAGTGTCACCTAGGCGGGGCTTAGCATCCATTGAGACCCTCCCCCTGGCTTGATTCAGTGCTGTTAGCCACGCCCCCCATGATGAGAGAAACAGATCGCTGATCTCACGGAGACCAGACAAATGATAACACTGCCGGCTGCTAGTGAAAGCGCTCAATGCAGTGAAATCCTAGGTGCAGGACTAGCTCCAGGAAGTATACAGCCAAGGGGTGGCTTCTGTAAGGAAACCACCAAAACCATCATATTAAGTGGCCCTATAAGTCAATGTAATGACAAGGGAAAAACCAAGGCCAGGTATTCATCCACATACAGCTGTTTCGGGGTGTTGCCTTTCATCAGTGTAAAACAGGATTCTGGCTAGGTGGGACCAATGCCTAGTAGAGTCATAAGAGAAACAGATCGCTGATCTCAGGGAGACCAGCCAAACGATAACACTGCCGGCTGCTAGTGAAAGCGCTCAAGGCAGTGAAGTCCTAGGTGCATTGCTCCCTGGGAAATATAAATATGCAAAAGAAGAGCCCGTGGAGCCTAATTGAAGAGTCTCAAACACAGGACTAGCCAGATATCCCTCCGGGAAGGAACCAGCCTGGGGGTGGCTCCTGTAAGGGGCAACACCCCAAAACAGCTGTATGTGGATGGATACCTGGCCTTGGTTTATCCCTTGTCATTACACTGACTTATAGGGCCACTTAATATGGTGAGTTCAGGAATCTGTTCCTCTTATGGCTTTACTAGGCATTGTTCCACCTGGCCAGGATCCTGATCCACACTGATGAGAGGCAACACTGACTTATAGGGCCACTTAATATGGTGAGTTCAGGAATCTGTTCCTCTTATGGCTTTACTAGGCATTGTTCCACCTGGCCAGGATCCTGATCCACACTGATGAGAGGCAACACCCCGAAACAGCTGTATGTGGATGGATACCTGGCCTTGGTTTTTCCCTTGTCATTACATTGACTCATAGGGCGACGTAATATAGTGGTTTTGGTGGTTTCCTTACAGGCTGGGTCCTTCCTGGAGGGATATCTAGCTAGTCCTGTGTTTCAAGACTCTTGAATGAAGCTCCACGGGCTCTTCTTTTGCATATTTATGTCCCCTGTGATGAGGCCGTTCAACAGAGATTAAGCTCCGCCTTGGTGACACTGTCCAACAATAATAACAGAATACAGAAAATCAGGAGTGACAGTACCACTATATATATATATATATATATATATATACATATATATATATATATATATATATTAAAGGGGAGCTCAGAATATTATTTCTTTTAAAGCAATAACTTGTTGGTGTCAGAAAGTATTAGTATATAGATTTGTAGTTTACTTCTATTTAAAAATCTCAAGTGGTGTATTTTTTCCAGTCTGACACAGTGCTCCCTGCTGCCACCTTTGTCTATGACAGGAACTGTCCATAGCAGGTGAGGTTTTCTATGGGGATTTGCTGCTGCTCTGGACAGTTCCTGACATAGACAGAGGTGGCAGCAGAAAGCACCATCTCAGACTAGAAAGAATACACCACTTCCTGCAGGATATACAGCAGCTGATAAGTACTGGAAGAGTTGAGGTTTTTAAATGAAAGTAAATTACAAATCTATATAACTTTCTGACACCAACTGACACCAATGGCTGTGTTGGGAACTGCTGGGCTGCACAAGCCCTCATATTAGGAGTCACCCATCACTAGTGCTGCTGTATGCATTGTTGGCAATACTGAGCCTCCCTTGATGTCTGTTATAATGCAGTGTTCCAAGTCACCGAAAGAATGAATGGAACCATGCACACTTGGCATAAGGATACCCTCTGGGTAGGAGATAACCCCTTTGAGAAGAATTGAACACCATGACAACTGTCTTTAGGCTAGATTGTTCATAAGGATTCCATCAACTAAAGGAAGGGGACATATATACTACCCTCCTACCCAACTAGTAGCATGTTACATGACCCTACAGCTACAGATGACTGATTATATATATAAATTATCTTTTATGAAGTTATATTACATCATTATATAACTTTAGTCCCAAAACTTTAGATAAAGTCTCCTATTTTTCTGTGACACTGCTAAAAATGTGGACTAAATTACATATATCTCTTGAATTGGAATGAAGTATCACATGCTATCACTTTAAAAAGAAAATTTCATCAAGTTTGATTACATGATTTGCAAATTTACACATATCACAACGACAAGATGATGAAACGAAGAATATAAAAAGTAAGCAGCACCGAATAAATGTAGAACAAACATCTGCTTCAGAATCTTAAAGGGGTTCTCCAGGACTAGAAAAAGCACAGCTACTTTCTTGCTAAAACAGCACCACCCCTGTCCTCAGGGGAACAAATCATCTTTTTCATTCTGCCTAAGGTCCCTATTCCACAGGAGCGATAATCTGCCCCATTTGGCCCGATTCAGCCGATTTTCGCTCCGTGAAATAGAGAGAACGATCAGACGACGATCGTGTCATCATCTGATCGTCCATTCGCTGAACTCGTTCACCACCAGTGCATCGCTACGGTTGAATAGCGGTGCGTGGTGGTGACCGACGATGTCAGCAGAACCATACATTACCTGTCCGGGCTGCAGGTCTTCTTCTCCCGTTCCTGCACGGCAGCATCGTCTTCGCAGCGGGGCTGTCTGAACTTACAGACTGCTCAGCCAATCACTGGCCGGAAACGCAGCGGCCAGTGATTGGCTGAGCGGTCTGTCAGTTCAGACAGCCCCGCTGCGAAGACGATGCTGCCCCGCTGCGAAGCCGATGCTGCCCCGTTGCGAAGCCGATGCTGCCCCGCGGGACCGGGAGAAGAAGACCTGCAGCCCGGACAGGTAATGTATGAAACAAGGGCTGCAAGGACATTGGTAACGATGTCCTTGCAGCCCTTGTTTCACGATCATCGGGGCCGTGGAATAGGCCCAGTAAACGAGCGCTGATTCAGCAGATCGGCGCTCGTTTACATCGTTGCTCATCCGGTGGAATAGAGCCCTAACCCATGGGTAGCAGCATGAAACAGAGTAAGGGTTCACACTGAGTAAATGCGTTGGAATTCGCTGCAGATTCCTTCCTGCCTCAGTCTGTCAATGGGATGCTGCGCTCCCCCCTGCTCTCCGTTCCTCTCCGCTCTAAAGGCCCTATTCCACTGGACAATTATCGTTCAGATTATCGTTAAATCGTTCAAATCCAAATGATAATCGTTCGTTTGAATAGCAGTTAACGACTAACGACCGAACAAGAAATCGTTGATCGCTTAATAAGAACTGGACCTATTTTTATCGTTGCTCGTTCGCAAATCGTTCGCATAGAATAAGACGTCGTTTAGTCGTTTGCAGTAGTGACAAACGCAATAGCGACGGCAAGACGGCCGCAAGAGCGATCATAACTAACGATTATCTTTCCATGTAAATGGGTGACATGTCAAATCTTTGAGCGGAGAACGGAGGTGCATGCGGCGTCCCATTGACAGACAGAGGCAGGCTGGAATCCGCAGCGAATTACAACACTTTTATTCAATGTGAACAAACCCTAAAGCCCCTGTTACACAGGGCGACAAGAGGGAACAAGCGAGCACCGACCTGTCAAGTCAGTCAGTGCTTGCTTGCTCCTTGTTCCCCGTTGGCTGCTGGCGCTATTACATGTGTCAGCAGTGAGCGGGTAAGAGCCAGGGGGGTGCGCGGGGGCTGCGGGAGGGCTGCCCATAGATCGTCCAGGCAGCCCATAGAAGATAGCAGCGGTCTGCTGCCGCCGCTCCTGTTGCATGGAGCAACGGCAGAATATCACTGCTATCCTGATCGTTGTTGTTTCAACATGTGGGCTGATCGTTGTCTTCTATTACACAAGATGATTATCGGCCATAACAGCTCCCCTTTTCACAATGATGGGTGGAGTTTTTAGTTATAAAATCAGCTAGGAACGGGGCCTAGCACCTCCTCCCTGCCCCCTCCGGCCTTGATTGATAGATCTCCGTCTAGGCCGGCAGGGCAGAGAGAATCCGCTGGAAACCTCCCCAATATCTCAGGGCCCTGTTCCCAGCCTGTAGTTCATGCAAGATCAAAACTGATGACATATGTGACCAGTAGAAGTATTGATTATATTACAATTTTTATTTTTTTTTAGATTATTTATAGTCGGATTTTATGCAATGACAAGTTGCACAATGAATAGAGTTGTTTTTCCAACACAAAATTTTTAATTTAAAAAATGACCTTTTAAAAAAAAAAAAAAAAAAAATCTATCTATTGTAAACTTTTAACATGCCGTTTTTTCATACGAATTCTCGATATTTCATCATTAAGATTGCATCATCCCAGCAACTCGGCAGCTCCCCCCCCCCATAAGGATTGTTCGAAACAAAGCGAGCTGCTGTCTACCCTCTTAACTATTATTGTGTGATCATGTAAGAGAGAGCTGGTATCACAGGGACGCTCTCTAAGGACATATTGCCTCATCACTCAAAGTGTAAGAAAAAACAAACAAACAGCCACCTTGGCGATAAAGAGAACACAAGGCCCACAGGATTAGGAGCGCCATCAGCTGCTGCACAGATTACACCGCCATACAGTACAGTGGGATCATAAAGGGGACATACAGTCGCTGCTGCGTTCCAAATTACTGATCTGATAGTTTGTTCGCAGAATTTCTGTGACAATGTGTAATTAAAGGGCCACGCTTTATCATAGACGAGCTTTTTACAACACGTTATTATGTTCATTGTGCGTCTTGGATGAAAAGATCGATGCTAAACTATGCAAATGCGGCTTGTGCTGTTATTGTCTGTGTATGTTTTAGTACGCTATAAATAAGCCGCGGTGAATACGCCTGGTGTAACAAAGACTGCGGCCGAGGATTTTTTTTTTTTCCTTCCAAGTGACAAAGTTCAGCTCGCAGTGGCGAGTACGGAAGTATCGCCTGGTGATATGAACAAAACAGAATGAATCATCACCTCTCATTGGTTTACATTTTATCTCTTCCTGTCGTCCACTGATTAACCCTGAAGAGAGTTTGTACTGTGTGCTCACTCAGCCTCCTAGAAAGTTCTTAAAGGGGGTTGTCCAGCGAAAATCTTTTTCTTTCAAATCAACTGGTTTCAGAAAGTTATATAGATTTTTAATTTACTTCTATTTAGTAATCTCTAGTCTTCTAGTACTTATCAGCTGCTGTATGTCCTGCAGGAAGGGGTGTATTCTTACCAGTCTGACACAGTGCTCTCTACTGCCACCTTTGTCCATGTCAGGAACTGTCCAGAGCAGCAGCAAGTCCTATTACAAAAACCTGTACTGCTCTGGTCAGTTCCTGTCCCGGACAGAGGTGGCAGCAGAGAGCACTGTGTCAGACTGAAAAGAAAACATTTACTGCAGGACATACAGCAGAAGTTAAGTGTAGGAAGACTTGAGCTTTTTAAATAAAAGTCAATTACAAATCTATATAACTTTCTCAAACCAGTTGATTTGAAAGAAAAAGATTTTTTCGCTGGAGTACCCCTTTTAAGCCTACAATGGTGAATCCTATAAAACAGCATTCACACCTATCGAAACATGTCGCAACTGGAGGAAAAGTGATGATCAGATCTCCAAATGTGAAGAAAAAGGACAGTTTTTTTCTTGAACGATATACAGTGGTGCCTTGGATTATGAGCATAATTCGTTCCGGGACCGCACTTGTAATCCAAATCTGCTCTTAAACCAAAGCTAATTTTACCATAAGAAATCATAGAAGTGCAGACAATTGGTTCCACACCCCAAAAATAATGATTTATTTTTCTGAATTACATGTAAAAGAGATGAAACAAAGATTAAGAAACAGCAGAATATGTGATATTATAAGTTACTGTACAGTAATGGAGAGGATGGGAAACACAAGGGCTGACAGAGACTGCAGGGAGCATGAAGGAATGAGCAGGGCAGATGTGGGCACATACATGCAGCTCTCTCTGTCCGGGGAGAGAGGGGTTACAGCTATGGAGAGATTACCCCCACAGTCCTGTCCCCTGATGTAAGCCCCAGCCTGAAGTGGATCTGCTATGATTTGGAAGGTGAGGGAGACTTCCTGGGTCAGAGTACAGTGCTGTAGACCCCGCTATATAGACCATGCCCCTCCTCCACTCGCGCTCCCACCCAGAACATGGAGCTCTTAAACCAAAGCAATGCTCTTAAACCAAGTCACAATTTTGAAAAACTAAGAGCTCTTAAACCAAAATGCTCTTAAACCAAGTTACTCTTAAACCAAGGTACCACTGTACTTCAGTTCATTCCTGGGTGGCTCAATAAAATGACAATTTTTAAAGTTCTTTCAAAGATTAAAATATATTTGTATATTTGTGATCAGGGCTGAATTTACAAGCTTAGAGCTATAGACTTCACACATTAAATAGGCCACAGCCTAAAGGGATTGACTGGACTAGAAGACCTATCTTTATAGACCCTATAGGTGAATTATAAATTAATGGGGTACTCCGGTGGAAGAAAAGTTTTTAAATCAACTGGGGTCAGAAAGTTATAAAGATTTGTGAATTACTTCTATTTAAAAATCTCCAGTCTTCCAGTACTTATCAGCTGCTGTATGTCCTGCATGAAGTGGTGTAGTCTTTCCAGTCTGACACAGTCTGACACAGGGATTTGTTGCTGCTCTGGACAGTTCCTGTCATGGACAGAGGTGGCAGCAGAGAGCACTGTCAGACTGAAAATAAGACACCACTTCCTGCAGGACATACAGCAGCTTACTGAAAGGCTTGAGAATTTAATTTACAAATCTGGATAACTTTCTGATACCAGTTGATTTAAAAACATTTTTTTTCTCCGGAGTGCCCTTTTAATAGAGGGGTATCCCATGGCCAGGATTCTCATCTCTTAGCCAGTGTACGGTGTCTTTCACTTTGAGGGACCTGGGCTATCCTGCACCACATAGACAACCCATTGATATGATTGGGCATAGTACTTCAGTTTTCCTCTGGTGGTGCCACTGGGAAATTAAGCACTTCAAGGGGTTATCCGGAATAAAAAAAGACTATGGACAATTTTTTCCAGAAACTGCACGACTTGTCTCTAGTTTAGGTGTGGTTTGCAATTAAGTTCCATTTAATTTAATGGATATGAGCTAAAAAAACCCACACAAACTGGAGACAAGAGTGGTGGTTTCTGAAAGAAAGCAGACATGTCTTTTTAAATCCTGGATAATCCCTTTAAGGATATTTCCCAGTTTCCCAGTTTGCTACACGATTATCGGGCCGTGTAATAGGCCCAGCAAACGAGTGCCGATCTAGGGGGACTGGCCGCTCAGCCATTTAATGCCCGGGACTACCGTGGCCAGTGATTGGCTGAGCGGTTTGTCAGCTCGGACGGGCCTCTGTGAAGCTGCAGTGCGTGGGAGGAAGCAGAGCGCAGGAGAACACCGGGAGCGTGGACAGGTGATGTAAACTATTTGCTGAGTTGCCCGTTGCTATTAAATGTAGCTATTACACATAGCGATGCACAGTCAGCAGCCAATGATTTTAGGTCTGGGCCTAATGCTACGTTTACACGAAACGAATTTTCGCAATAACGATCGAATTCGAACGATAATCGTACGTGTAAACGCGGCGAACGATCGAAAAATCGTTCATTTTCATCTTTTAACATGTTCATAAATCGTCGTTCGCCGATCGCAAAAAATTCGCCGATTGTTCCGTGTAAACAGTCGTCACGCGATAGTCTGGCCGCCCGCAGCCCCGCCCGCCGCCCAGCCCCCCGCTCGCAGTCCGGCCCCTCGCTCGCAGCCCGGCCCCCCGCTCATCCGCAGCCCCCTGCGCCGGCTCGATCGGCACCCCCGCCGCCGCCCTCTGGTCGACACCACCGCCGCCCCGCTCGCCACCCCGCCACCGCTCCGATTGCCACCCCACCCCCCGCCGCCGCTCCGATCGCCCCCACTGCCGCGGCTAAGAACATACGTTACCTGCTCCGCGCAGCAGGTCTTCGGGTATCCCCGGCTCCCCTCTTCAGCGCACTGATTGGCTGAAGAGATGAGCCGGGAATTTCAAACGGCTCCTCTTCAGCCAATCAGTGCTCCTCTTCAGCACTGATTGGCTGAAGGGGAGCCGTTTGAAATTCCCGGCTCATCTCTTCAGCCAATCAATGCACGGCAGCACTGATTGGCTAAAGGGGAGCCTTTTGAAATTCAATGCGCTGAAGATGGGAGCCGGGGATGTTGGAAGACGTGCTGTGTGGAGCAGGTAACGTATGCTATTGGCCGCGGCGGTGGGGGCGATCGGAGCGGCGGCAGGGGGGGGCAATCGGAGCGGCGGCGGGGGGGCGATCGGAGCGGCGGGGGTGGCGATTGGAGCGGCGGGGGTGGCGATTGGAGCGGCGGAGGTGGCGATCGGGGCGGCGCAGGGGGCTGCGGGCGCACAATAGCAAAACGATTTTTCCGTACGATATATCGTACCGTCTAAACGCTGATCGTAAAAAAAAAAAATTGTTACTTCGAAATCGTTAATTGTACGATCGGGCCAATAATCGCCTCGTGTAAACTTAGCATAATGGTGCGTTTACATAGAAAGATTTATCTGACAGATTTTGGAAGCCAAAGACAGGAATGGATTTGAAAAGAGGATAGATCCCAGTCTTTCCTTTATGACCTGATCCCTGTTTATAGTTCCTGGTTTTGGCTTCAAAGATTTGTCAGATAAATCTGTCCGTGTAAACACACCATAAAACGATCAGCCAATAATTGTTTTGTTGGATGATCGTTGTCTCTATTACACGGAGCGATAATCAATTATTGCTCCGTGTAATAGGGCCCTAAGTCTTATCCAATGTGTTGACCATATAGCTAGTGGTCGTCTAGATAGAACCACTGCTTTAAAGCGAATGTACCATCAGATACATTCGCTTTAACATGACCCCAGATAGATCAGCGCAGGGAAGCCGGTGCCACGGTCAATTTTTATATTTGTTCTATCTACGGGTACCTGGGCTGGGGCTGAAGCACTGCAGGCGGGCCGGGGCGCCCCCAGTGGGAGCAATCTAATGGAGCCGCGTCATAGAGGGGCAGGGGATTCCTCTCACTGGGGGGTGGCCCGGGCCGCCTGCAGTGCTTCAGCCCCGTCCTGGTGCCTGTGGATAGAACAGTGCTGTACACAGGAACCAGGCCGTGTTTAAAAAAATGGACCGCGGCACCGCCTTTCCTGCGCCGGCGCCAATCTATCCGTGGGTCATGTTAAAGCAAATGTACCTGATGGTACATTTGCTTTAACTGTGACCTCTCTGCCTTTGCTTAGCATTAACAAAGTTGTAGTCCACCTTTGGCAACTCCCTTCCATGTGACCATCTGATCAAAAGAAATTAATCATTACACGGCGCCCAATGTAATAATATGCTCATCAAGTTCTCTAGCAGGTGAACTCCCCCCCCCCCAAAAAAAAAAGATGTATGTACGTATGTATGTATGGGGTTATTTGCAGCAGAAAACCCCTTTAAATCTTTTCCGATATGGCTGTGTGATGTTTTCTCTAACCCAGACAAGTGCTTAAGTATAGGCAGACATTAAGAAGTGCTTTAGCTGGGTCTGAAGCCGGATTTGTTGCCGGTGTTGCCCTGACTATGTTACCAGGGCAGCGCTGATCAGGTGCACTTCACTGTCCACAAAGCACAAAGGGTGTTGTACAGAGCCAGCGCTGTGTACAAGACAAACACAATGCTGCTCTACGCATCTTGTCACACATGCAAAACAAACAGTACAAATCAATAGGGCTGAAATTTCTGCAAAACTTAGGAACGCTAGGATCTATTTATTTACCTAGTCAGTGACCCGCGTAGCTGTAGCCGCTATGATTTCCTACACCATCCATGGTTTCTGCAATGTGAGACTATAGCCTCGCTCTTTATAGCTAAAATTCATACAATACTTTTGTTTGCCTTTGGATATGGCCGCATATGTCTGTAGTGCTGAGGCTTCTGCCACATTGTAAAATCCAGGACAAAATCTGTGATAACTACCTGTGGTCTGTTTTTATCCTATAGAATTGTATAAGTAACCTGCAATAAGATGGAGGATAGTTAGGTACCGATTGCAGAATGATCTAAAGTTTGAATGAAACCTTTCTGACCCCTAAGCCTAAAACTGAGCTGAGGCTTCCTGTTCTGTATAGCAGTGTCCTCCTTATCATCATAGACAGGTGTACAGTAAAAGGTGACACCAGTATATAGATAACACACTATTCACAGTTGCTAAAAATCAGAACACAGCTTCCCTATTAGAGATGAGCGGAACTTTCGGACTTTCGGTCCGAAAGCCGCTCACTCCAGTGCGATGCCTGCGATCCCGGGTGCATAGTTGCGCTCCTGGGAATCTGCGGCCGGGATCTTCCAGGGAATTCAAGATACCTTCCCTCGAAATCCAGGGAATGTATCTTGAATTCCCTGGAAGATCCTGCCCGCAGATTCCCGGGAGCGCAACTATGCACCCGGGATTGCAGGCATAGTAATTGAGCGAAGATGCCGTCGGACCAAAAGTTCAACGGTTCGCTCATCCCTATTCCCTATCCCTGTTGAATGACCTCTGCACAGGTCACAGAGCATGCCCAGATAACTGTCCCATAGAAGTGAACAGGCTGTGGGACAGACTATTGCAGCCTATGTCAATGGGGCCTGCTGTAAACTATGGGGGAGACTTATCAAAGATGGTGTAAAGTATAACTGGCTCAGTTGCCCCTAGCAACCAATCAGATTCCACTTTTCCATTCTCACAGACTCTTTGGAAAATGAAAGGTGGAATCTGATTGGTTGCTAGGGGCAACTGAGCCAGTTTCACTTTACACCATGTTTTATAAATCTCCCCTTATATATCTAAATACTGTTAGAAACAGCTCAGGCAAGATGGCTGCCCCTATAAAAAATGCGCAGAAAAAAACAACAACAAATCTTAGAAAAAACAAAAACTCCAGCTAATACCTTCACTGTAAAGGATACCCTCAGATCTCTGACATGGATTTTCTCTTTGAATGCTGCTGGTATCTACACGGCTTCAAATCGGAATCTCTTAGGGCCCTATTACACAGAGCGATAATGAGGCAACGATCAGCCGATGAAACGATCATCGGCTGATCGTTTCGTTAGGCCCAAACTTAAAATCATCGGGCGCCTACAGCGCATCGCTACGTTTAATAGCAATAAGTGGCTGGCCAGTGATTGGATGAGCGGCCGCACAGACATGTCAGTTCACCGCACAGACATGTCAGTTCACACAATGGAGAGTGCGGCTCCACTATATGCTATGGGGAATTGGGATGCGCATCCCAATTCAACAGAAATGAAGATCATCCAGCCGGTACTGCAGACAGACACCCGGAAGCAGCCGGGAACCGGGCACCGAAGCGCCGCTATGCGGGACCCGCCGCTGGAACCGGGGAGGTGAGTGGACGTCTTTTCGCAAAAGTGCCCCCACGCTGGAGTACCCCTTTAAAATAACGGGCATTGTTTGCCATCCAATTAAAACAGACATAATTTTTACCTAGAGGGAACATAGCCTTAGGGTGTTTTCCCATAGGCAAATTGCCTCAGCACTATATCTCTCATGTATGGGGTGCCACACAGTGCTGCCGTATTGGTACTTTTCGTCCATGTGATTTGATTACATGCCATTCTACTCCTTTCCTACTTCCTCATTGCGCTCAGGAATATGCTGAATCTATATAAACGAAGATTAAAACTTCCTTAAAAAATGGCTCCATGGAGCTCTAGAAAAACAGACATCAATAAAAGGAATGTCCCCATAAGAATATATTCTATTACAATATGTATTGGAAATCCAAAAAGAACTGGTTACAGATGGTCTTTACATATACTGTAAACTAATAATATAAAACTACAGATAATAATGTATAACATGTAGTAAACTCCTACGCTCCCCCTAATGGCTGCTTAAAGGCAAACATTGTTTTATGGTTTCACTCTATTCCCATGAAGGGGATTTGCGGCTACGCATCAGCAAACAGGAGCTTTGACCAGTTTAACCCGATGACACCATGTACAGCGTGTAGTTGTGGGCCTCAAACCTCTTTCATTGTAAATGTATTGGGCAGGTTTAAAGTGAATGTATGGTCAGAAAATTACCTGTTTAACGGGAATGTGTCACCTAGATTTTCTGTTACTGATTACAGTCGGATACTAAAACTTTTTTTTTTTAAATTTCAGTTTTGTTCATTGTTATGGGCTGCCATCTTGTTTGAGCTGTTTTTAACAGCATTTGGTAACATGCTTTATAGCAAGGCTCATGGACATAGATGACAATAGACAGACCTTTGAAATGAATGTAAAACATTACTGAGCGCGCTCTGTGACCTATGAAGAGGTCATTTAACCGGGAGTTGCTATTGTCTCCTCTATCTACTGGTGTCACATGTCGCTGCAATGCTGTACAGATCACTTTACAGCAGCCTCCTCTTATCACCACAGACACAACAGGAAGTCTCAACTTAGTTTTAGCCCCAGTGGTGAGAATGAAAACTGCAAGATATCAAGATTATTTTATAATATAGACAGCAACATGGAAAATTTGAAAAAAAAAAAAGTCACCAAAAATTCTTAAAAACTATTATTTTTCTGATCACACATTCCTTTTAAATACATTTTTTTATGTTGAACTTTTGTTTTAAAGATTTTTTGGTTTTCCATCTATCATATAAAGTAATACTGAAATCTTAGCTGACATTTCAATCTCCTCCTTATCATAGCATGCATGATTACAGTGAAAGGTTCATTAGTAAATAGATGGCACTATATCATTTAGGTTAGGTTACAGAACATGCCTGGAAACCTCTCCTATAGAAGTGAATAGGGTCAGTTCCAGTCTATGTCCATGAAGCTTATTGTAAATACTGTTAGAAGCTGCTCAGACCACAACCTCTACACTCGCTGTTTCCAGAGGGACTGCTTCCTGTGCCACATCACCAATTGCCCAAAACTAGACTTTCTTACTAGATTGCTTAACTCACTTAAATCCTGTAAGGGCCTCCTCAGAGCCATCCCAGCCCACTTGGTTAAAGCCCCCCAAGAAACTCCTTGCTATGTTTTACAAACACCTCCTGGTGGAACCTCTTCAGAGTATGCAGCCTTATGTACCTTTTTACAAGCTTGGGAAAAGGACCTAAAAGTCACCTTCACTAAACCTATGCTTAAAGGAGAAGTTTGGTGAAAATTGTATTGTATTGCCGCCCAAAAGTTATACAAATCCCCAATATACACTTATTACGGTAAATGCTTATAAAGTGCTTTTTTTCCCAGCACTTACTACTGCATCAAGGCTTCACTTCCTGGATAACATGGTGATGTCACTTCCTGGATAACATGGTGATGTCACTTCCTGGATAAAATGGTGATGTCACGGCCAGGGCCGTTTCTAGAGGCGGGCGGGCGGGGCGACCGCACGGGGCGCCGACAGCTAGGGGGCGCTGGTGGCACCCCCAGACTCCACTTAACTGCGCGCAGCCCCGGCCACCCGCCCGCTCGCCCCATCACCTGCCCCTCTGCCCCATCATCTGGCAAGACTGCCCTCCGGCCACCCGTAGCTCCGCCACGGACCACCCATAGCTCCGCCCCCGGACCACCATAGCTCCGCCCCTGGACCGCCGGACCTCCGCCTTCGAACCGCCTGTAGCTCCGTCCCCGGACTGCCTGTAGCTCCGCCCCCGGATCACTCCGACCCAGCCGAACACTGTGCACCTGCAGACATCTTCTCCCTCCAGCAGCGCAATGACGTCATATCACTGCGTTTGCTGGAGAAAGCAGTGTGCAGGGGCGGCAGCGGCCTGCTCCTCCCAGGCTGGAGAAGAAGAGGAGGAGAGAAGGACCCCTATGCCAGAATAAGGTGAGTATAATGTTTTGTTTTTTGTGTGTGTGTGTGTTAGGCAATGCAGGGGGAGCTGAGGGGATGGGGGGGGGGGGGTGAGCACAGGGGCGATTTTTTATGGGGGTAGCACAGTGAGGGGAGGGGTATGACCAATGGGGACAGCAGGGGGTGTTATTACAATGGGACAGCACAGGGGGGATTACAGGGGGTGGTCACCAAGCTTTCCCAGCATCCTGTATGTCAATATAATGGAGGTCACACAGCTTTCCCAGCATCCTGTATGTCAGTGTAATGGAGGTCACACAGCTCTTCCAGTATCCTGTATGTCAGTGTGATGGAGGTCACCCAGCTCTCCCAGTATCCTGTATGTCAGTGTAATGGAGGTCACCCAGCTCTCCCAGTATCCTGTATGTCAGTGTAATGGAGGTCACCCAGCTCTCCCAGTATCCTGTATGTCAGTGTAATGGAGGTCACACCTTGCAGACTTTACTGCACCAAGCAGCAGAATTACTACAGTTTAGGAGCCTACAGGAGGGAAAAGGGAAGGAAGTGTCTGGATAAGTGCGGAGCCTGAGATGTCTGTCTGGCAGGTTCTGAAGACACGAATTGTTTTTTTTTTTGTTTGTTTTTTTTAAATATATGTTTATTCAATCTTTTATCAGTTTTTTTTTTAAACAGAACAAACCAACAATACAAAGGTCCAAACATAGGACCAACAATAATGGGGTATACACCATATTACCATTGAAGAATGTACAAATAAAGTCACTTATTGTGAATACAAAAAGCAATAGCAATATCAACATCAACATTAATATTAATATTAATAGACCTCGGCCTCTGTTCTGGAGATCACATGTCTATACCAAGACATCTCCCTCCCTTCCCTCCCATCCTTACCCATCCCCCCTTTCCTCACCCCCATCTTCCCTATAGATCCTCTCACTAATATGTCACATTAAATGTTGGTAAAATCAGTACGCCCCCTCATGGCTGACGGTGAAAGGCGGAGGGATCCCAGTGTACCTGCTAGGTCGCTTCTACAATACCAATCAGTGCATCTGAATGGAAAGACAATATCTCTCATCTCGTGCGGTTGAAAGTGTGATTCCAGAAAGGATTTCCATCTCTTAAAGAACTTTTTTGTGCCCGTACGTTTATGTTGTTCTGCATAGATCCTATCAACATTTAAAAGCAGTTTTAATTGAGACACAATCATGGACATCTCCGGCACCTTCTCCGCCAGCCATTCATGAAACAGACACCGGAGGGCCACATGTAAGACTATGTGGATCATTTCAGGGATTTTTGTCGCAGGAGACTCTTCATCAGGGGGCCGTAGTTGGTGAAAGAGAAACGCCTGCGGCGTGTCTGGGAAGGTGATCCGCCAGTGAGTGTCAATGTAAGAAGCTACAGAACGCCAGTAAGCTTTAGTGTGTGAACACTCCCATACCCCATGCCATAAATTAGTTAGTGATTCCTTGCATTTTGGGCATGCGGTTATCCAATCTGGGAAATTGGGTGAGGGCCGAATATTAAACCCATAAAGGGCGCAATGTGCTAATTTATAATATTTATTTCCCTCCATCTCTCGTTTAGGATACATGCACGCACCACCGTCCACCCCTTAAGAATGCATTCCTGAATTTGAGGGTCATTAGTCCATTAAGCCCAAGTAGGGAAAATAGACTTGGGATCAATTTTCAGGAATGTGGCCACCAAGGCATTATACAGTTCTGATATAGACACCTTGCGTGCAGCTTCCCCTATAATACCATCTAATGTGTGGGGGAGTGCTTCGGAGTTTAGGTCACGCAACCGTGACGAGCAAAAGGAGTAGACTTGCTGAACAAAGAGGAAATGAGTAGCAGGGAGAGAGAATCGAACCATGATATCAGACGGGGGGAGCCATTTTTTAGTCTCAGTATTGATTAGGGACCCTACAGTGGTTATCCCCTTAGCCACCCAAAGCGGTTCCCAGGAGGGGTGACAACTCCATGGCGTGTCAGAATTGCCAAACAGCGGCATGCGCTTAGATAGTAAAAAGGGTAAGTGTGACAATTTGCGCACCTCCCTCCAGGCCATGATGGTGTCACGCATAAGGACAGAGCTTTTAATAAAGGCTGGCAAGCGCGACAGGGAGGAATGCAAAATAGCGGTAAGGTTCCATGGGTGGGCAAAGGCCTTCTCTATAGAAACATTAGAATGGAAGGACGATCCGTGGATCCAGTCTATGACGTGCCGAAATAGGCACACTACATTGTATCCCCTGATGTTCGGGAAATTTAATCCCCCTTCTGGTTTGCATAATGCCAGCTTGGGGAAAGCGATCCTCGGGCGTTTGCCCGCCCATATGAATTTAGAAAATGCTTGCCTTAGTTTAGTAACATCTGTGTGCTTTACCAGTAATGGTAGTGTTTGAAGCGGATAGAGCAACCTAGAAAAGCTCACCATCTTAATTAAGTGACATCTACCCAAGAAGGCTAATGGCAGTTGCGCCCATCTTTTCAGCTCAAGAAGAATTTTATCTATAAGGGGTGGATAATTCAGGGAATAAAGGGTGTCCGGAGTCCGTCCCACCTTGATTCCTAAATATGTGATGTGGCTAGTAGTCACTCTGACCTCCAGTGAAGCTATAGACCTCTGCCAAGAGGGGGGCGATAATCCTACAGGTATGATCTCACTCTTCCCAGTATTTACTTTATACCCCGTAATTTTACTGTAATCCTCTAAAAATGCTAAGATCTTTGCAACGCCAATATGAGGATTATTTATAAATAAGAGTACATCATCAGAAAAAGTGTTAAGCGCACTTCCCGGTCCCCCACCCTGATTCCTTCATACAAATCTGATTCAGATAGGTGCCTGGCAAGAGGTTCGATCGCGAGATCGAATAGTAAGGGTGAGAGTGGGCACCCTTGCCGGGTGCCCCTAGCTAGAGGAATCGGGGCCGATAGTATCCCCGCTGTGTGGGCCCTGGCCATGGGATCTCTATATAGGCCCTTGAGAAAGGTCTGCCATCTACCTAGTATCCCAACTTTGTCTAACACCGCCCACAGACAGTCCCATCTTACACTATCAAAAGCCTTTTCAGCATCCAGGGTTAACAATGCTGGGGTTTCTTCTGGCTGAGGACGGTGTCGGACCCTATCTAGTACCGCCAACACTTGACGCATATTAATCACCGCTGCCCTATTCCTGACAAAGCCCACTTGATTATCGCTTATTATCTCCGGTAAATGAACCGCTAGCCTGTCAGCAAGGATCTTTGTCGACATTTTAATGTCCTGATTGATCAGGGAAATGGGACGGTAAGATCCCGGGTGTAAAGGATCCTTGCCCGGTTTAGGTAGGACTTTGATATATGCTAATTTGGCTCCAGCCGGGATGTTCCCTGTTTCAAACATGGCATTAAAATGACTGACCAGGGCTGGGGTGACTTGATCTACTAGGGATTTATAGAATTCCCCACTGAACCCATCAGGTCCGGGAGCCTTCCCATTATGGGCGGACTTAGTGACCAAGCGCACCTCCGCCTCAGTGATTTCTGCGTTTAACATTTCTTGTTGTTCCTCTGACAAGGAGGGCAGCCGAATGTTGCGCAGAAAAGTAGACAGGGGTCCCGGATCCGAGGGGGGGGCATATAAGGAGCTATAGTAATCTCCCAACAATTTATTAATGAGTACAGGGTCAGTATGAGTGATACCTTGATGATCCTGTAAAGCTAGGACATGAGATGGGGGGTGTTTGCCTCTCGCTACTCTTGCCAGTAATTTCCCGGCCTTGTTCCCAAAGCGAAAAAAATCTGCCTATCCAACCAGAGCTCAAACTCCTCCCTCGCTTTCTGCCACTTAGACTTAGGGTACAAACCCACTTGGCGGGTCTGCAGCGAGTCTCCTTGCTGCGTTTTTGCAGCGAGACTCTCTGCAGATCCCAGCCCTATACTTTCATTAGCAGAGAAACTCGCAGCAGGGATGTACATCCCTGCTGCGATTTTGTCTGCAGCCCGCCCCATTAACCCCCTAGCCGCCGGACATTATACATTACCGGGTCCCCGTTCCTGCTTGCTTCGGGGCTCCCGGTGTCTTCACGGCCCGCCCGGCCAATCAGTGGGCTGCGGCGGGGCAGCGCACTGATTGGCCGGGCGGAACGTGCCGGGAGCTGCCGAAGCAAGCAGGAGCGGGGACCTGGTAATGTATATCCTGCCCGCCCCCCCTGCAGCCCCGATCGCCCCCAGCCCCCGGCCGCATGATCGCCCCCCCGCACCCCCCGGCTGCATGATCGCACCCCCCGGCCGTACGATCGCCCCCCGCAGCCCCCGGCCGCACGATCGCCCCCCGCAGCCCCGGGCCGCACGATCACCCCCCGCAGCCCCCGGCCGCATGATCGCCCTGCCCTGCCGCAGCGCACTGATTGGCCGGGCGGACCGTGAAGACATCGGGAGCCCCGAAGCAAGCAGGAACGGGGACCCGGTAATGTATAGTGTCTGGCGGCCGGGGGGTTAATGGGGAGGGCTGCAGACAAAATCGCAGCAGGGATGTACATCCCTGCTGCGAGTTTCTCTGCTAATGAAAGTATAGGGCTGGGATCTGCAGCGAGTCTCCCTGCAAAAACGCAGCAAGGAGACTCGCTGCAGACCCGCCAAGTGGGTTTGTACCCTTAGAGTCATCTGAAGGGGATTGTAAAAAATTTGTATAGGCCAGCCTAAGGGCCTCACTGGAGGTCTTGAAGTGTTGAACCCTCCTACTCACTAAGGGGCTCGTGAGGATATAGTCTAGTCTAGACCACGATTGATGGGAGTGGGAGAAGTGGGTATAATCCCGCTCTGCCGGATGGGTTAAGCGCCACACATCCTCCAACCCTGTTTGTTCCAAAAAGCCGGGTAAGATTTTGTCTCTGGCCCGAGTTGTTGGAAGGACCGTGGCAGAGGTTTTCCTATCTTCCAGAGGACACGCCACCGTGTTAAGATCTCCCCCCACCACCCTCCACACAGTCGGGTCACCCCGCAGCCTAGCGGCCACATCTGTAAAAAACGTAATAAATGCTATATGTTTCCCCGTGATGATCAAGGAGAATATGTGACAAGCGACCCTCAGTGTCATGGTTGTGAGCAACTAGGGAAAACTGAAAAGATTTGTTAATCAGAGTGATCACCCCTGCTCTGCCCCCCACCGCCGGAGATCCGAGCACTGTGCCCACCCACATCCGTTGCATTCTAACTAAATCATCAGCCGCTAGGAGTGTCTCTTGTAAGAGAACAATGTCAGGGTGGAACTGTTTCAAAAAGCGTAAAACTTGTTCTCGTTTGTGTGGAGATTTCAGTCCCTTTACATTCCATGTAATTACCGTTGCCATGGCAACCAAACTAGGGGGGTACTAGACGCCGCCATCATGGCGAACAAATACCTGAGCGGCTGGCCGGGGTCAGGTTTCTCGACTAAATTAGGGCGGCAGGGCGCTCGGATCTCCCTCCCCATCGCCACACATCTGAGGTGCATAACGTCCAGAGGCCGATGTCTAAGAGGAAGCAATGAGATACATATAAAGATCAGCAGTGTATCACCCAATACATAAAAACACAAACATATCAAACAAACAAAAACACAACTACTCTCCAGAGTTGGCCTTCTGAGGCGCCACCACATTTTTGAAAAAATCTAGTCTCCTTGGGCTTAGAAATTTCTCCTTAGCCAGCTGACTCCTCTTTGTTCCTCGGCCATCGATCCCTGTGACAGTCAGGTTCTGCTATTCCCCCCCCCCCCCCAAGTTAGGAAATACCTAAGTATTGTCTGTGTTCTCTTTGCCAAGACTGTTCTGACTACTTTCTGCCTTCCTTTGTTACGGCAGGTCAAATTTGGATTGTATTCGATTTTCTCTTTGTCTAAATGAACATATATGCCTGTACAGTCTGTTGTTCTCTTTTGAGTGTACTTTTGAATACAAAGAGGTTTAAAATAAAAGAAGCAGCTCAGACAATATGGCAGCCCCCATAAAAATGTACTAAAAAAAAATAAAAAAAAATAATAATAATAATAATAAAGAAAATTAGAATCAGAAAAAAATAACAGGTTTCAGTGTCTGCCTAAAATAAGTCAAGGTGACATATTTATATTAAAGGGGTAGTGCGGCGTTTAACATTTATTCACTAAATAACACCCATTACAAAGTTATACAACTATGTAATGTGTGTTATTTAAGTGAATGCCTCTTCCCCGTGTTCCCCCCACCCCGGAAGTGTGGTGCATTATACTCACCGACCCCGGCCGCCATCTTGGGTCGACGATGTCATCTTCAGGAGGTGGGTCTGAGCGCTCCAGCCGTCCCTCATGCCGGCCCCCCTCTGCCGCGTCATCAGTTGCTGAGCCGCGATTGGCTAAGCAAAGTTATGCTCAGCCAATCGCGACTGAGCAGCTGATGACGCGGCAGAGGGGGGTCGGCATGAGAGACGGCTCGATTGGTTCCAAAGATGGCGTCGTCGACCCAAGATGGCGGCCGGGGTCGGTGAGTATAATGCACCACACTTCCGGGGAAGAGGCATTCACTTAAATAACACACATTACAAAGTTGTATAACTTTGTAACGTGTGTTATTTAGTAAATAAATGTTAAATGCCGCACTACCCCTTTAATGCTCCTTTGCCTACAGGTTGGGTCCAGGGACTGGGAGGAGAAGTTAGAAGTGGTTTTAAAGGGGTTATCCAGCGCTACAAAAACATGGCCACTTTCCCCCTACTGTTGTCTCCAGTTTGGGTGGGGTTTTGAAACTCAGTTCCATTGAAGTAAATGGAGCTTAATTGCAAACCGCACCTGAACTGGAGACAAGAGAGGGGGAAAAGTGGCCATGTTTTTGTAGCGCTGGATAACCCCTTTAAGGTTTATTGAATTTAATAGATGGTGAAAGGACCGTGAGAAAAAAAATGTGTGTGAACAACTATAAATAATGTCAGTTGTTTGCAAAATAACGTCTGCAAATAATTGTCATGAACATTAATTTGAAGTCCGCACAAATAATGTCCGTTATTCAGTACGCTGTGTGTATTGGGCGGCCATCATTCTATTGCCTTTGATGCGCCACAATGATTTCAATTAAAATTCGGTAATAATGGATGTTTGTTTTTGTTTTTCTTTTAAAAGACCACTTTTTATCTCTTTTTTACACAGTGTGAACTATCTAGGTGGTACATTACCTTTAAGGGGTTAAAGGGGAATTCCACTCAAACATAACATTTCAAATGTTGCTGCCCATGGTGAGACAAACAATTCGTTCCATTATTGTTATTATCTAATCAGTCTCCTTGCCCCAGTTCTGAGCTGCTGCTTTCTGCTGGAAACACAAAAATCTGTGTATGTGCTTTTCTCTGTGTCACCCCTCCTCCCCCCTCCATTCTGAAACAGCTGCTGTAAATAAGTCCCTGGCAGGCTTTATCTGCAACATTGTTGCAACTTTTTAATGCCAGGAGGGATAATGACTGTGAGTTCATTAGCAACCTAACATCAGATTAACCCTCCCAGCATTACAAAGAAGCTACAATGTTGCAGTTAAAGCCTGCCAGGGACTTGTTTACATCAGCTGTCTCAGAAGGGAGGGGGAGATAGAGAGAAAAGCTGACATACAGATTTTTGTGTTTTCAGAAGCAGCTCAGAACTGGGGCTAGGAGACTAAATAGATAATACCAGTATTAAAGGAATTGAAAGTCTTACAATGGGCAGCAACATATGAAAAGTTATGTTTGAGTGGAATACCCCTTTAAAGTATAGTAATAAACGAACAAGCATCAGAATAGTGGACCTTAGCATGACATGAAGTGAAAAGGTGGACATTCAGTGTATTACAGTAGTTGGGGCAGGTTCCTTCCAGATACAGAGGTGCTTCCATGCATGTAATTATGGGTTGATGTATGAAAAGTTTAAAGGGTTTTATAGGAGGCCGGGATTAAGAGGAGGAATGAAAAAAAAACAAAAAAAAACCTCATACATACAATCAAATGTTTTTCTTTCAGAAAGTTATATAGATTTGTAATTTACATCTATTTAAAAATCTCAAGTCTTCCCATACTTATCAGCTGCTGTATATCCTGCATGAAATGTTGTTTTCAGTCTGACAGAAACTGCCCAGAGCAGCAGCAAATCCCCATAGAAAACCTCTCCTGCTCTGGACAGTTCCTGTCTCGCACAGAGGTGGCAGCAGAGAGCACTGTGTCAGACTGAAAACAACATTTCCTGCAGGACATACCTATAGGGGACCTTGTGTTTTAAAGGGGTACTCCATAGAAAAAGTAGATGTGCTCAATAAGCAATAGTGTTGGCTTTGTTCCAGGAAATTAGGAACTCTAACTTCTACCCTATAACGAAAAAATAAGGGCCTAGCAGAACACCATTATCTGCAGCTTGGGTTCTCTGGTGGCCGGCAGATATACGTTACACAAACAGCGGGAACCACACTCATAAACTATACATTACAAGTGAAATCAAATGGGACGGAAATGGCAGAGACTCGTGGTGGAGTAATTGGGATATGAAAAATGAGGCTGGATTCACAAGAAGGATGAATCAGTCACTGTGACTGCAAGAATCCTCTTAACAATTACCTTGATTGTGCCACCCTTTCCAATTACGAATGCAAAATCCCACTGGTACCAGCGTGGTGTCAGTCACGGCAACACAATGGCCTCTGTGTTCTCATGCATTTTCATAATATTACGTAGCATACACTGAAACAACGTCTCTCTCTTGACCCAGGGTCTGCACTGGTGTATGCTGGGGAGATAATTGGAGATATTGTAGGAATTTCATGGTATTGAAGATTCCTTCAGGTCCCTACTTTTACTGTTATTGCCTCCTTAAAGGGGTTACCCATCCTTACAAAAAGATATCAATATTAGACTGGTGGGGGTCCCATTCCCAGCACCCCGTTGGTCAAATCTTGCAATGCTTTTTTTCAGCATTGCAATGTCCTTGCACCCCCATACTATTAGTTACCTTGCCCTATTAAAGTGAATGGGACCACCACCACAACTGTATTTACAGCTGATGCTGCTCTAAGATCTGATTGAATACACCCTATTAAAGGGGTACTCCAGCGAAAATCTTTTTCTTTTAGATGAACCGGTTTTAGGAATTTATATAGATTTGTAATTTACTTCTGTTTAAAAATATCAAGTCTTGTAGTACTTATCATCTGCTGTATGTCCTGCAGGAAGTGGTGTATTCTTTCCAGTCTGACGCAGTGCTCTCTGCTGCCCCCTCTGTCTGAGACAAGAACTGTCTAGAGCAGGAGAGGTTTTCTATGGGTAGTTGCTACTACTCTGGGCAGTTCCTGACATGGACAGTGGTGGCAGCAGAGATTACTGAAAATAATACACCACTTCCTGCAGGGCATACAACAGCTGATAAGTACTGGAAGGATTGAGATTTTTTAATATCAGTAAATTACAAATCTGTATAAGAAGACTCCTGTGGCTGATAATCAGCCCATGTAAAAGTGACACTGATCAGCTGAGGTGGGCGAAAACACCCGATCCTCGGCTGATGGTGTCTTTAGAGCGGGATTTAAAATGTATCCTTGTCAGGCACACATCTTCCTGTCAGTTTAAAGATCACAAGCAGCAGTGCATACTTACATCCGGGCTGCTTGTGATCCAGCACATCAGCTCCAGTCCAGCCGCCAGCTGAATCATCAGGCCCTGCCTCCTCCAGAATAATTTACAGCCGGAGAAGCCGTAGCCTGAAAATACAGCTGCAGTGGACTGGAGGAAATGTGCAGGATCACAAACAGCGTGGATGGTAAGTATACAGTGCTGCTTGTGATCTGGAAACTGACAGCACAGACACATACATATCCATGCTGTCAGTTTCCCGGGCTGCGCAAATGATATCACGGCCTACAGCCTGGGCTCCTCGATTTGTCGTGCCATGTAAGGGCACTAAAAACAAGTGCCAATCTTGCTGATCGATGCTCGTTTACAGCCCCTGCGGCCGACAAATCTGCACATGTAAAAGGACCCTTAATCTTCAGTCAAACAGGAAGACCAGCAAGTTGGAAAGTGAAGTGGTACTTTTACACGGAGCGATAATGCGCCCGATCAACGATTTAGATCACGATTAGAACGATTTTTTTCATAGCGATCAGCGTTTACACGGAACGATACATCAAACGGAAAAATCGTTTTGCGATCGCTTAAGCCTATCTTATACATAGGTGAAATAGTTGAAAGACTGTTTACATGGAACCATCTGCGAATTTTTTGCGAACAATCAACGACGATTTGAGAAGTTGAAAGATCAAAATGAACGATTTCTCGCTCGTCGCTTGATCGTTTGCTGCGTTTACACGTACGATTATTGTTCGAATTCGACCGTTATCGTGCAAATTTGAACGATAAATCGTTCTGTGTAAAACCACCATTAGACTTATGGGAAGTATCTGCTACTAATGTATTGGTGCCCAATACCACAAGCCACCTCAAGGGGTATTGTGCGTTGAAAGGGCAGCAAAGTATTAGGGGGCGGGGGCAGTTTTAATGGTATGACTGGTTAATAAAAGACAGCATATAGCATATGACCCTATAGACCTTTATGAGCGTTATCTGTAGATTCTTTAAGAGACTTATCCTCACTGATTCTTTAAGCTAGATCTCAATCAGATGTGAGATGTCAGGAGGTAATCACAAGACCAAAGCAAACTGTACGACTATGAAATATCACACTACTATAATACAAAGCTGCATAGAGAAAACTTGGAATACAATACCCAGACCACTGTCAGCCCGGGTTCTGCTTATCATAAGGCAGGGAGTTAAAAAGGAAAATCTGCCTTGTTTATGAGAAGCCCTCTTCTCCTGCCCGGCTGGATGGCACTGAGCCACCGGGCATGTCTTTACATCGTAAATCAACTCACACCGAGTATTTGACAGGTCCTGAAAGCCAAACTGGCAGGAATCATGAAGGGAACACTCAGGTGCTATTATGTTGCGGTACTTTCACAGGGATCAGATATGCTGACGATTTTAAGATGCGGCATCAAGCGCTGAAAACCCTTAGTGTATTACACAACCAGCAATCTAGTTTAGAGTTTAAAAAAATCTCTGTAGAAAAAATCCAAACAGAACATACTTGGAAACTGGATCCACAGGTTGTCAATTAATGTTCCGGATTTATTGCGCAAAAAACTGTATGTTGTAAACTTCTAAGCTCCCTCTAGTGGTGGCTTCAGGCAGCCAGAACTTTATCATATGCAGTTGTACTCTATGTAGGGGATTTTGCATGTTGTCTGTTTTATATAACAAAAGAATCAATACAAAATGTTTAACCCTTTTAAAGATTAGAACAAAACCACAATGATCCTCAATAGTGGAACGGATTTGGCTGCAATGAACAGACGTGCATGGTAACACTTGTGGATAGGTATTCCAATATATCCCTTGATCTTTTCTTTGTAAATCCTTTTATGCTACTAGTCTTAAAGGTTCTATTAACACAGGCCATGTAGTAGAGACGCCACGTGCTGCCATATGGTGCCCCCATAATGCACCACAATACCTTATAGAAGCAATAGGAAGCGCACCTATAATATGGAATGGAATTAAAAATACCATGATTCTTTGCTGGTTAGAAGTATCTAAGCTGCTGACATCTCCCTATAGTGCACGGAGAACTTAGGGCCCTATTACACCAAAAGATGTCTGACAGATTATCTGACAGATTTTTTTAGCCAAAGTCAGGAAGGGACTATAAACAGAGAATATGTCGTAAAGATAAGACTGAGATTTCTCCTCTTTTCAAATCCATTCCTGGCTTTGGCTGAAAAAAATCTGTAAAATAATCTTTTAGATATCTTTTGGTGTAATAGGGCCTTAAGGAAGTTTAGTTTCTTACCTTCATCTTCAGGACCGTTTCTGTCATATTAGGAGTTTAATCCCTATGTTAATATGTTGTTTTGGTGCACTGGGGGTGGGAATAACTTCCACCAGTTCACTGATCTTCCCCCGGCTGACCCGCTCTATTTATTTTCCTCAGGAGCGTTGGGATGCAGGGGATGGATCGGTACTCGGGGGGTGGTCCCGCCCCAGTGCACCAAAACTATTTTTTTGCATAAATATGACAGAAACGGTCCTGAGGATGAAGGTAAGAAACTTTCCTTTATTATCCTCAGCACCCCGTGAACTTTAGGAAGATATCAGCAGGTTAGATACTTCTAAACTGCTAATAGTTTGCCTTTAAGGGCTTGTACAACACAGATCCATAATATGCCAGTGCACATGAGTCCTTAGATAATAATATGAGGCTTTCAGCAGTTTATCAGAATTTTAGGTACTTGATATCTTATGATTGTAGGGGGAGATATTCCACTGCACACAGCACACTTCCTGCTCTGTCCTTCCATTGAAACACTCTGCAGTTATTCTACAATGAGTGATAACAAGCCTCAGTGATCTCTATTAGAGATACACACGGAGCTACAGTTTTAGAAACCCTTTCCCCTATTTTTTTCCCCTAAACTAAGTTTATGGTTGTATAAGGCTTCTCACTCTGATTTCATGCAAACCTTGCTTTTACAGAGTGAGTGTTCCTGTGTTGAGATACCTGTCTTTTTTTATTTATTTTTTTATAAATGAGCTACAAAAGCCTAGGGGGTGTTTCCTCTGGATGAAAAAGCTCAGCAATGTATATTGCCTGCAATGCCCTGTGCTCACTTCTATCTACCTTTAGCTACTTGATTGGCATCCAATAAAATGTTTTACTATTTATACTAAAAAAAAATCTAAGAAAATCACTTTAAAATATTTTTTAAAAAGGGAGCAATTGACAATTTACAACAATTGACCTCAATTTTGTCCGTCTAGTCACTGTCATATAGCTTTCACTGTCATGGTGTCCTGTGATTTTGCAATTGGCAATGAAATGCCAGGTAACCCCAGCCTTATTGGTACCATGGGATAGAAGTAGGACTCCCTAGAGTTGTTTGGACACACTCAGACAGCATTCTGCCTTATTTTTGGGCGCTTACTCCAGATTATAGAGGCACTTGTTCCATTCTCTGACAATGAAGATGAATGCCGGCACAAGATCTTCCATGGTGAAACCTATAATTATATATTATGTAACAATGTCCCCTGTACGGCCAGGCACAGGTGTTTCGAGTCAGATCACACGCGGATTTCTCCCTTGATACAGGTTTCCACCAGAGCAATTATACTTTAGCCCTAGTGGGATGAAACTAGCAGCAATTATATAATTCTTACGGGAAATTTTTCTATTTTTAAATCTTTTATCTGAAATTAAACGTTGTATGGTGTACAGTTTGTTTGTTTGTTATGATATAGGCTTGTATGCTAACAATGGTAGTGGTGGTATTGCCATCAGTGGTATTTGGTAGCCACACGATACTATCACCATGGACTATTGTGGCTATCACTTTCAATAGCCGTAGGCCGAAATGTTCGATCAACAATTATCTCTCTCTGAGACCCTATACACATGAACGTTCATAGTGGCCAAACTTTCTGTATGTATGGAGGAGGAGTAAGCTGTCTGAGAGCGGCTTACCCCCTCCTCTTTGCATGGAGAAAGTTTGGCCACCATAAAAATTCATGTGCATGGGGTCGTTGCTTTGCTTTGACTGTCCAGTCTGGAGGGGCGAAGGTTTCCTTTCCCCTTTTTTAACTAGTAGTTGGACTTAGCCATTGGCCAATCAAATATGTGGTCAACAGATATCTCTCCTAATGACCCCATGCACATGAAGGTTCATGGTAGAAGGAAGGTAACATTATTTCATGATAACAACAATCTGCCAATAATAAATAAATATAAAATTAAAGATCAGAATTTTTTCCCCAGTCTTGTCATACAAATACAAGGCTGAACCATCAGATCCATCAACAGCATGACACAGGTAACTTAAAGGGAATCTTTCACTAGGTTTATGCTGCCTTAAGTGAGGGCAGCATAAAGTAGTGAAAGAAATGCTGAACAGATTGGTGTATTACTTACATCATTTTGTTTAGCGGTTCTCCTAATATGTAGGACAGTAGGATTCTTGCCACACCCCTCCCCCCGCCCTCCAGCTGCTGATTGACAGTTGATTGCCTATACACAGAATGGATAGATAACTGCCAATCAGTAGCTGGTGGGTGGAGTTTTCTGCTTCTCATGAATATCCAGGACTACTGGGCTCATGCACATAATAGAGAGGACTACTTATTGTCTATGTTATTCAGGAGGATATCTCTGGATCAGCTGCACAGAACAATGTAAGTGATACATCATTCTGTTCAGCTTCTCTGTCACTAGTTTATGCTACCCTGAGATAGCACAGAATAATCTCTTTAAGCATGCAAATATTTAAACTAAAAGATGCTTTCTATTGAGCCAGGGACATTCTGAGGAATTTAGTTTTTGTTTTCTGCCGCTACCTGTCAATACAAATTCTCTATTTTGTGATAGGTAGGTGTGTTAGGCGAGAAAACGGTCATGTTATGTCACCGATATCCATCTAAAAATGCAGAGAAACCTGAAATATTGAAATTGGAATTCACTATTGACATTATATCAGCATTATATTATCACTTCATTGTTTAGGCTTTTATCTCCCAAAACATTTGACGTCTTGTTGTCAATGGAGTCTGGGGTGCAGTGGTGGAATCTATCATATGACAGATGCTGAAGATGATATATTGTGTGTATAGAACCTTATCCAGTAGAGAGTCAAGAAGTCCCCATACACTCAAGACAGTCAGCTGGTCCTGCTGAAGTTGAAGGGTTCTGACAACTTTTGGCTGAAGTCTATGGCAGAGCTAGGGAACCTTGGCTCTCTAGCTGTTGCAAAACTACAAATCCCATCATAAATGGACAGCCAAAGTGTGGTGGCCTATTAGGTGAGATGAATGATGAGCCACCGGATGTTATGACTGGTGGTGGTGTCAGCTCCGCCAAAGGTGTAAGTGTAGTGACGCCAGTGCTTTTCCAGCACACAGGTATGATGGTGGTACCTGCTTTGTGTTGTGGTTAGCTGCAATCCTCAAATGGTCGGTAACCTACCGGGTTGCGATGGGTCCCTTGGGCTCTTGTCACATAAGACCTGAGTGGCAATTGACCCACCCGGACTATCAGTACTGCCACCCACAGAAAGGGGAAAAAATAACCCAAGGTGTACGATTGGTGTGTGTATGGGTGCTGGTGCGTATAATGACAGAGGCTGACAGAGACCCAGAGATATAAAAGACAGAACAGCTTTACTGTTAAGTCTTTCAGTAGTACAACACACTTCAGTAAAATAGATACATCTCCACACAGACTTTAGTGCTTGAACTTGTTTGTGCTTGAGGAGGTGTTGGAGAAGTTAAGTAGCAGAGAGGTAGTTGTGGCAGTGCTTGGAAAGTTGAGAGTAGAGGAGAAGAGTTTGTAGAGGGAGTCCCAAACCAATGTAGCAATGTACTCTGACGGAACTATGGAGAAACACTGTAGTGAGAAGTTTACTTGTACCCATGTATAGACTGTGTCTGACCAGCCTGTGCCCTACAGTGTCGAGTAACCCATCCTAATAGGGTGATACAAGCCCCAGTTCTGGTTATCTGGGTGAAGCTAAGTTTCCGGGGGTGTCCCTGCACTATGAAATAGGACACGTAGACCTTCCTCGGTAGCTTTGTTCTATCTAGGCTAGTACCTCTTGTGTTTCAGGATACTGAAATACTCCCATTCTACCTCCCGTGCAGTGGTGTGTAGTAGCACCTTGTTCACACTTGTGTTGCTTGGTGGCGCCTGCAGGGTTTTGGGGGGCCTTTGGGGTTTGGCCCTGTGACAGTGGGGTTGCAGGGCCATTCCGTGGCCTCCCTTCCCTGCTTGCGTTCGCTTTGTGGGTTTGGCGGCCGCTGACCGACACAGTGTTGATTTAGTGTAACTTACCTTTCCCCGTGCCAGTGGTGAGCGGCGCGGCCGGCCTCGCAGCCCCGCCGGAAGGCATTTTCCCCTGAGTTGTGATGATTTCACAGAAATACCTGTCCCGGCTGATGTCCCGACACCAGTTTCACCGCTCACCGCGGGCACGGGGAGAGGTAAGTTCCTAGTCTTGATCAAATTCCCCCTGCTGGCTGCCAGATTTAAAAAATGGACTTCTCCTTTAAATGGGTTTCCAGAATTAATAAAGCAAAAAAGAACAACATCACACCTGTCAATGGATTGCATTTTGGGGTGAAAAAAGCAGCCATTTTTTTCTGTTCCTGAACACCCCTTTAAGACAAGCTTTCATATATATTGCAATAAACAAATGAGGCCTTTGTTTTCAAGGGGTCTCCACTCCACTGAATTGCATTTTATATAGTCAGCAAGTATTATGGGGTAACAAAGTTGCATGGGCCGCCTCTTGTTTGCAGCATGGTAAATGCTATAGAATATCTTCTCTACAGTCTTTGTGGCCGGAGGGCTCATACTAAGCCATGACTTTCTAACACTCGGCAGTAAACTCTCCTGATGCCTGCTTGCGTTTCCATCCCTGACATCATTAGCTTCTCTCTCCCTTACTCAATAAGAACGATTTCTATTGTAATGTATTCGGATGAACAGCTGCAGAATAGGATAAAGAATTAGCAGTAGGACCGAAAGTTGGAGGATTGTCAGATTATGACTCCTACAGTGACAACAGAAAGGCTTGCTCCCCAGGGTCAAGAAGACACCACGCTGAGTCTGAATAGAGCCCTGTCCTCATTCACCGCCCAGTATACAGATTCATTAATGTGTGTGATTGCTGGGTGACAACCAGCACTGGCAAACCCCAGCCGGCACCGATATTGCCTCATATGTTTTCTTCAATGTGAATAGGCTTTAGTATTTTCACAACTTTTCACAAGGTCATACATGTATTTATTGTTGCTTATAATACCAACAATATTCTGCAGCGATCAGCCATTTCCCTACCTCACACACTTAAAGGGGTTATTCAGGATTAGAAAAAACATGTCCGCTTTTTTCCAAACACAGCACCACACTTGTATGTAGGTTGTGTGTGGCATTGCAGTTCAGCTCCATTCACTTCAATGGAATTGAGCTTCTAAATATGGATTGTAGCACACCTTACCTAGGCTGCATTTATTGTACTGTACTGCCCTTTTCATGCACTGCTATTTACTTGTACTGCAAGTACAGCACCACCTACTGAATACTGCATGCACTGTATTGTTCTTTACATATACAACTTTTACTGTACTGCTTCCTTTTACTTATACTGCATTTGTGATACTGCACTTTATAGGTAATGCATGTGCTGTGCCGCTCTCTGCCTGTATTACAAGCACTGTACTGCACTCAGTCTGTGCTGCATGTACTATACTGCATGCTATCTGTACTGCATGCACTGTGCTGAATGCTATCTGTAGTGCATGTACTGTGCTGAATGCTATCTGTACTGCATGTACTTTGCTGAATGCTATCTGTACTGCATGTACTTTGCTGAATGCTAGCTGTACTGTGCTGAATGCTAGCTGTACTGCATGTACTGTGCTGAATGCTATCTGTACTGCATGTACTTTGCTGAATGCTAGCTGTACTGTGCTGAATGCTATCTGTACTGCATGTACTTTGCTAAATGCTATCTGTACTGCATGTACTTTGCTGAATGCTAGCTGTACAGTGCTGAATGCTAGCTGTACTGCATGTACTGTGCTGAATGCTATCTGTACTGCATGTACTTTGCTGAATGCTAGCTGTACTGTGCTGAATGCTATCTGTACTGCATGTACTTTGCTGAATGCTAGCTGTACTGTGCTGAATGCTATCTGTACTGCATGTACTTTGCTGAATGCTAGCTGTACTGTGCTGAATGCTAGCTGTACTGCATGTACTGTGCTGAATGCTATCTGTACTGCATGTACTTTGCTGAATGCTAGCTGTACAGTGCTGAATGCTAGCTGTACTGCACTCAGTCTGTGCTGCATGTACTATACTGCATGCTATCTGTACTGCATGTACTGTGCTGAATGCTATCTGTAGTGCATGTACTGTGCTGAATGCTAGCTGTACTGCATGTACTTTGCTGAATGCTAGCTGTACAGTGCTGAATGCTAGCTGTACTGCATGTACTGTGCTACTATTTGCCTGTACTATAAGTACTGGGCTGCTCTTTGCCTGTATTACATGTACTGTACTGCATGCTTTGCTGTATGTACTACACTGCATGCTATCTGTGCTGCATGTGCAGTATTCCAGAACAGATGTTCCACTGCTGTATTGTATGTGTGTAGGTCCGTACTATTCAGTATATATGTATTCTGGGCTGAAGGTGTCTTTCTGCACTCCCACCACTAGATGTCTCTCTATGTCATTATGTTATATGCACCGTAAGGCACAGCTGAAGGGGAAGGTCTATTAAGCGTTAACTGCCCATGTGACCAAAGTTATGTAATGAGTATGATAGGTTCCACTCACCTATCAGATATTAGGATTGACAGTATACTGATATTCTTTCTCCCCATTCCTCCGGAGGCCTACATTTAGTGTGGTAGAGCAGATTTAGGTGAAGACTTTTTCAGTTCAGTGTCCTGGTTTAATCAGAGAAAGAGTCAGAGAAGTGTTGTTCTTACTAAAGGACTTTAAAGGGCCTGGCCTGGAGGCCAGGACCCATCTGTGTGGTTCTAAATTGATTTAGAGAGTGTATGCAGATCCCTATTTCACGTACTTCTGTACTCTAGCCATGTTGCGCTAGTAAAACCTGCGGTGAGGCTACTGTAGATAGAGAGCAAGGAATTGACAGGGGCCAAACAGACAGCAGTTAGGTAAGCGCACCTAAAGCTGAGAACTCTGCTGCAAACTCGCTAAGATCCTATAGGGTCATTCCGATATCTAGCTTACCCACTAGGTGGGGCCTGTGTTCCTGGATTCGTGTCACTCGGCCAACAATCAAAGCCGTAAATACCCATACTTTTCAAGTTTATCACTACTGACTCAAAGTAGTTAGAGCCCCCTATAGTTGAGAACCCAGTTTCTGGATAGGTCCCAGTATACCTGCTAAAAGCAGTGGAATCTTAAGTTCCTCTGTACTAGGATATTGCGCTACACTTTTCAGAGATGTTTTCGGCTTGGGCTGGGTGATTCCCTGACTTGTTCTCCTGGTAGCGTCTAGCACTGCATGTTGAGAATAATTGATAGACTGAAGAAGTGGGGAGCCTCTAGTTGCTCCAAACACGTATCTTGTCTCACTAACACAGCTGGACTGTCCCTGATAGGGGCCCTAGCAGAGCCAGGCCCTGGCTTAACCACAGCAGGGATGCCTACTCTGTTTGTGTCCTTCTCCTATGAGAATCAAAGGGAAACTGACGTTACACTTCCTCCCACCAAGTCACCAAGAATGTTTTCAGAGAGAGAGAGAAGAATAGGGATAGGCAGAAGAAAAAGAAGTATATAAAACAATACAGAAAGAACAGTAATCCTTTGTTCACTACAGCTGTGCAACATATACAGGTTCACATACAAAACACTGACATCTGGTGGTGAAACCAATAAATACCTTCATTACCATCTGAGTTTTGAGTGGAGGACTTTTGCGACGGGTGTCGGACAAGAAACACCCGTGGTGGGATACCACAAATGATTCCAATCTGTGATGTGGTATATATACTACGTATATGTATGTGCTGCATGTACCATACTGCCCTATACCTGTACTGCATGCACTGTACTGATTTCTACCTCTGCTACATATACTCCACTGCTGTCTACCTGCAATACATGAATTGCTCTCTATATGTGCTGTACACAATATTATTTAAAGGGGTTATCCAGTGCTACAAAAACATGGCCACTTTCTTCCAGAGACAGCCCCACTCTTGTCTCCAGCTTGGGTGCAGGTTTTGCCACTCAGTTCCATAGAAGTGAGTGGAGCTTAATTGCAAAACACACCTGATCTGGAGACAAGAGTGGTGCGGTCGCATTGGCCCTGTTTTTGTAGCGCTGGATAAAGGGGTTAAAGTGCAAGGAAAACTTTGTAACAATGAGGAACAGATATTGCAGTGTTTAGTGAGTTCTTTGTGAGAAGTTTATACCACATCTCGGAGTTTTCACTTTCATTTTGTTATTATTGAAGATGAAATGCTGTGAGGATAACTATGTGACTATAATAATGCATTATTACACCCCGTATAGTTATGTGAGCAGGACTGGTACCATCTTGTTATATTCTGATTGGACTCAAAAGGGCATTCCATTTCCTATGATAGAGGATATGCCATTACAGTATGATAAGTGGGGGTTGGACCTTGGGGGAGGCAGGAATTGATGGTGCAACTCTGCAACACGATCAGTGATGGAGTGATAAGACATGGCTTACTATAGTTGGGCAACCCATTTAAAGGGGATATCCAGCCTTCTAAAATTGATGGCCGATTTATAGGATTCATATTGGATTGAAGTCTTGGCATCCACATGATCAGCTATTTAAAGGGTTTACGGGTAGAGATGAGCAAACCGGGTTCGAGTCGATCCTAACCCGATCGTTCGGCATTTGATTAGCGGTGGCTGCTGAACTTGGATAAAGCTTGTCTGGAAAACATGGATACAGCCAATGACTATATCCATGATTTCCACATAGCCTTAGGGTTTTAGTTCAGCAGCCGCCGCTAATCAAATGCCGAAAGTTCGGGTTCGGATCGACTCGAGCATGCTCCAGGTTCGCTCATCTCTATTTACGGGGCTCTTTCAGCTCAATTGATGCTAGAAAGTGCCAAAGATTTGTACTTCTATTAAAAAATCTCAAGTCTTCCTATACTATCAGTTGCTGTATGTCCTGCAGAAAGTGGTGTATTCTTTCCAGTCTGGAAAGCAGGAGAGGTTTTCTATGAGGGTTTGCTACTGTCAAGGACAGAGATGGCAGCAGAGAGCACTGTGTCAAACTGTAAAGAATACACCGCTTCATGCAGGTCATACAGCAGCTGATAAGTACTGGAAGACTGGAGATTTTTTAATGGAAGTAAATTAAAAATGTCTGGCTTTTTCTGACATCAGTTGATTTGAAAGAATTTTTTTTTCGTTGGAGTATCCCTTTAAATGAGACAAACCTGCAGTACACTAACACTGTCACTGATGATGCAGGTAAGAGGGTTAGTAAACACAGTGGACCTTGTAATATTACTGCGGCCACTTTAAACAGCAGGGGTGGCAGGAGTTGGACTCCTTCCAATCTTATGTCAATGGATGATTTTAGATGGCTAGAAAATCCCTCTAAGCACCTAAAAGGTAGACACACATAGAGGGAGATTTATCAAACATGGTGTAAAGTGAAACTGGCTCAGTTGCCCCTAGCAACCAATCAGATTCCGCTTTTCATTCCTCACAGACTCTTTGGAAAATGAAAGGTGGAATCTGATTGGTTGCTAGGGGCAACTGAGCCAGTTTCACTTTACACCATGTATTATAAAGCTCCCCCATAGTGTAATGAAATTAAATTAAAAAAAAAAAAACATATTAAATATTCTCATCCAATCTTTCCCATGGTGTCTAACGTCAATGCACAATAAATGAATTTCTGTTGATAAAACCCGTTTAGCGGAGAGCAGGCGTTGCAACGTATATAACAACCGTTCCGTTACGACGACCTCTCGGACAGAGCAGATCGCCATTTCTGATCATTGTAGTTCTCAAATTGCTGAACTTAGATAAAGCTTTGCCTAGAATATTCCAGGACATGAAGGTAACCTGCCCGGGTTTGCAGCTGCTGAGAGATTAACCCTATTAAGTGTAATGCTCCCTGACGCCAAGCTTCATCAGCAGATTCCAGCCTGAATGCAGGCCTAAAGGTATTAATGGATTGTCATATATTACCTCACAAATCCCAGGATGATATTGAAAATAGACTCTCCTTACTACAGCTCCTTGCATTTCTTCTCCTGGCTCCATCCAGCCTTTCCTTGGGGGATCTTACATTCTCCTCATTAGTTAATGGCTTGCCGGTGGTGATACGTTTGTATGAGAGCTGGTTAGAATTATATTCTAGGCCTGTGTTAAGTGGACTTGGCTAAATGAGGATCCGATCGCTCCCTGCCGCAGCCGGAATAACAAATAACCATGGGGCCCCATGCTGCTATAATAACCGGCAGCGGCAAATGTGTTCAGGAATTGTGTGTATTTCCTAACTACCCCACGCCTCTATCAGGGTTGGAGAGACCCTTTAATTCAGTGATGGGGAACCTGCGGCCCTCTGACTGTTGCAAAACTACAATTCGCTTTGGCTGTCCAGGCACGATGGGAATTGTAGTTCTGCAACAGCTGGAGGGCCGCAGGGTCCCCATTCCTGCTTTTAGCAGCTTCAGTGTCCTGAGGATAGGCCTTAAATTGCTGGTGAGTTGTTTGCTGACCAGGGCCGCTTCAGCCATGAGGCAAGATGAGTATTCCGCCTCAGACGGAAGATTCTGGGGTCTCCGATGGAGTGGTATAATCTTTCCTGCCGCCGTCATGTTAGATAACAAAAATGGCAGCAGCCACGGTCTTTAGGCAGCCGCTTGCCTCTATCCCCGCCTCCTGCCGCCCACGCTCACCGCTATCCCCATGTACCGCCGGGCTTGGTCCGGCAGCCTTCCTGCTGATTTGGTGCGTATGTGAGCTACGGCCATCCGCTGCAGCACTACCCTGTCGTCACCCACCTCCACTATAGTAAATAGTGAAGTTGGTCTACGGACGTCACTCCTGAGGAACAGACTGCCCTGCCCTTTCGTGAGTAGGGTGGAGGTCTTGCTTGGGGGGGAGGAGAGATTGGGTGGGTGCTTAGATCGTTGTGCTGGGGGGGCATCATTACAGGTGGCAGAAAACCTACAATTGGCCCTGGTGCGGACAACAGGCCCCCCTGCCAGCACAGCCACAGCATCCACCCTTCACAGCTGTAGTAACCATATCCAGCCACTTCACAGTGAACAGTCAACTTCTTTTATCCCTATCCACTGTGAGTTGAATGATTGTCAGAGATGTCGGGTGTCAGTGATTGAATAGAAAATGTTGGGTGTCAGTGATTGACGGCCCAGTGTATTTTTTTCAGAAAAAACACCCCCCTTTTTTTGGGGCTCCTGCATAAGTCTGTGGCAGGAAACACTGATCATGAAGCTTTTCAGAGGGCTTCAGGAAACCATCAGGTTTTTCTGACTGTAAAAACTGAGGAGAAAAAAAAATACTTACCTGCTGCAGGGTACAGCAGTGCTTCCCTTTGTCTTCTCCCTCTGTCTTCTGGCTATGCAAGCACACAAGTGATGTCACAAAGCTGTTGGGGGTGGGGTTAGGGTCGAGAGCGGCCTCTTGTGGTCAGAGGCATAATGCTGCAGAAGAACAATTGACAGGGCTGTCAAACACAGAACCGATTTAACTGTATCTGCTCCTGTAATTTCCAGGCCTATTTTTCTGCATGGACACCCTTCAGAAAAAAATCTTGAAGGGTGTCCATGCCCAAGAGAACCCTATCGGTTGGGAAACCCATCCGTTCTTCTTTAATGCAGCATGGTCTAGGTGTGACATATATTCTATTTTTTTAGAATTCTAGTTTTCTAGAATTCAATTTTTTAATTTTCCAGTTTTTTAAGTTACTTGAACAGCAGAAGAAATACGCAAAGGAGCCTTTGCCAATGAAGACAGCATGGAGTCCAGATGATCTCTTCCTGGGAATCTGGGTCTTTGTACACACTTCCCTGGCAAGCAGAATGTAGCATTACAAGGCCACCATTCAAATTACAGGAGAAGTCTTGCGTTTTTTAAATTCTGGCAGCCTGCAGGGGAAGGGGGGAAATTGATAAATAACAACTTACCTCTCCCCGTGCTCGCAGTTAGAGGCAGGAGAAGCCGCAGGACCCCCACTGGACTCCGGGATTTCCAGGGTGTCCACGTCACAACCGGCAGATGGACTGGCCGCTCAGCCAGTGACTGTGGTGGGATGCCGCTCCAGTCACTGATTGGCTGAGCGGCCAGTCCATCAGCCAGGACAGGCATTTTCCCCTGAGTTGTGATGTCATCACAACTTGGGGGAAAATTACTTCCAGGGCCGCCACAGCCGTTCACCACAGGCACAGGGAGAGATAAGTGCGTAATTGAAATCAATTTTCCCCTCCTCCTGCAGGCTGCTGGCTTTTAGAAAATGCCAGACTTCTCCAGTCTTTGAAAGCGGAATCCCACTATAGGGCATATAAAGAGGGGTTACCATTGTGAGGCATCCCGCTTTAAATCCTGCTAAATCTAGGCTTGGTATAATGGTATTCACTTGCAACTTTGCTTGCGTTTGGCTAAACAAGATGTATCAAAAGCTGCACTGTGTAAATTTGGCCTTAAGGTGTTTTCTAGGAAAACATAAATATGATTTATAATCTAACACAGTACAAACTGTGCGGATTCCTTGTCACTGGATGAGACTAGGAAACATAGATCCCTATGAATGTCTTCATTTATATTTAAAGGTAAAGGGGGTTTGTCTTCTGTATCCTAAAGAAGGTGTATATAAAGAGGGATCTCTATGGATATGCATGCTGGATCTGTTTGTGAGCAAATACTCCTATATATACACACATATGCCTTGTTAAAAGGAATATACAATGGCATTTTAGGTGAAGAGCCTTAAAGGAGTATTTGGTAAAAAAAAAAAAACTTCTTTTTTTATCAACTGTTGTCAAAAAAGTCATATAGATTTGGGAATTATTTCTATTTTAAAATCTCCAGTACTTATCAGCTGCTGTATGTCCAGCAGGAAGTGGTGTATTCTTTCCATTCTGACACACTGCTCTCTGCTGCCACCTCTGTCAGTGACGGGAACTGCAAAGAGCAGTAAAAAAAACCTTAATAGAGAACCTTTATTGCTCTGGACAGTTCCTGACATGAACAGGGGTGGCAGCAGAGAGCACCATGTCAGACTGGAAAGAATACAACACTTCCTGCAGGACATACAGCAGCTGATTAATAGAAGACTTAAGATTTTTAAATAGAAGCAATTTACAAATTTGTATGACTTTCTGAAATCAGTTTATGTAAAAACATTTTTTTCTACAGAGTACCCCTTTAAGTACGTCTTTTAAGCAGTCTTTTTTTGTCAGTTTTGGTCCTTTATTTTACAGATGAAAATAGTAGCCAAAATATGATGTGTGAACATAGCCTTAAAGAAATGAAAACTGTTAAATAAAAAAATCCCTTTATTTATCATCCTTATTCTTTATGCAACTGTTTTCAATCCAGATTGTTAGAACAAAGAGCCTCCAGCTACTGCTTGTCTTAATGTAATTAAAAATGTATAAGGATCTGTTCACACCTGGGTAAGTGGAGGTCCATTGGGGGTTGCATTTAGCTTTCCAGTATTTTTGAGAATATGACAGCACTATTCTTGCTTTAAAAAAAATATTGAAACCCAGTCAGGCAATAGGATCTATCAGGGATCACCAGATTCTGCTTGAGGCTATGTTCCCACACAGTATTTTTTTCAGTATTTTGCAACCAAAACCAGGAGTGGATTAGAAACACATAAAGGCTTTGTTCCCACACTGTTGAAATTGAGAGGATGGCCGTCACTTAATGGCAAGTAATTACTGTTATTTTAAAACACCAGCCGTTGTTTTGAAATAACAAACATAATTTGCCGTTAAATGACGGCCATCCATTCAATTTCAACAGTGTGTGTGACCATAGCCTTTATGTGGTTTCAATCCACTCCTAGTTTTGGTTGCAAAATAATGAGCAAAAAATACAGTGTGGGAACATAGCCTGAAATTGCATTTGGCCTAGTTAGTATGGCTCCATGATGAAGAGAAGCCATCCTGCTAGTGTGAACAGAGTTTAGTTAATTTATTTTACATCTACAATTGAATTGCTTATTGACTGAAAATTGGTCTTAAAGGGGTTGTTCAAAATGTCCATTTATAAGATTAGGGCACTTAGAAATTGGGGAAGGTGGGGAAGCATTCACAGTTTGTTTAGTACAGCAACCATGAGGGAGATTTATCAAACATGGTGTAAAGTGAAACTGGCTCAGTTGCCCCTAGCAACCAATTAGATTCCACCTTTCATTCCTCACAGACTCTTCGGAAAATGAAAGGTGGAATCTGATTGGTTGCTAGGGGCAACTCAGCCAGTTTCATATTACACCATGTTTGATAAATCTCCCCCCATGTGTATATAGCAGGTTTTCAAATCAACTGGTGCCAGAAGGCTATATAGATTTGTAAATGACTTCTATTTAAAAATATGTTCCCATACTTATCAGCTGCTGTATGTCCTGGAGGAAGTGATGTATTCTTTCCACAGTGATCTCTGCTGCCACCTCTGTCCATGTCAGGAACTGTAGAGCAATAGCAAATCCCCATAGGAAACCTCTCCTGCTCAAGACAATTCCTGACATGGACAGAGGTGGCAGCAGAGAGCACTGTGTCAGACTGGAAAGAATATACCACTTCCTGCAGGCCATACAGCAGCTGATAAGTACTGGACAACTTGATATTTTTAAATAGAAGTAATTTACAAATCTGTATAACTTTCTGTCACCAGTTGATTTCAATACATTTTTTCTCGTCACCGATGTATTCCTTTAAGGAAGAGAGAGTGTCAGGGATAAGACACTCACCAGCTGTCTATTACATTGTCACATCCTTACATCATTTGTACACATCATATGCTTTATATCACACCGCACCATCTCACATAAACATCCCCACTAATCTACTGCTTGCACATAGCCACTAAACTACATTTCCCATGATGCAATATTATGGAGGCGTTAAAGCCAGCCTGGAAATAGAAGAAGATGAATTGTACAGATGCGGGGAAGGACATTGAATGAAGGGAGGAAGGGCAATCTCATCCTGTCATTTCAGCAGATGGTCAGGCAAAGCTGTGCTGTAGCCCTCCCTGATAACACACAAGTATTAGAGCAGTGACTCAGCAGTCTATGCAAGGTGCAGTATGCACAGTCCTCTCTCTACTGTCCTTAGGGATATGTTGTATTATTTCTCATAAGCTGCTCAGCCAGTCTTCTCATTGCACTGCAATAATGACTATTAATTCATGTTTTATTTTTTTATTTATTATATCTATCTACTATTTTTTTAATCTATCTATAATAAGGTAAGTTAGCACTTGTAATCAATTTCCCTTTGCAACTGCCGGCTGCCTGATTTTATAAATCGCCGGATTTCTCCTTTAAAAGAGGGGATCCCTAGGTTTACAACCTCTATCTGTTATCTGCTGCAAAGAGGCTCTAGAGTGGGCTTCCCAACCTTTGCCTCACCAGCTGTGGCAGAACCACAACTCCCAGAGGAGTGCTGGGAGTTGTAGTTTTGCGACAGCTGGACTTGCAGAAACCTTCAGTTGAACGTTGGCTCCACTGACAGCTATCTCTCTTTATCTCCCCCAATACACATGAATAGGGGAAGAGGAGGGGTAAGAAGTGCCTACCAGCAGCTTAAAGGGGATATCAGGATCAGAAAAAGCACAGCTACTTTCTTGCAAAAACAGCGCCACCCCTGTCCTCAGGTTGTCTTTGCTATTACAGTTCAGCTCCATTCACTTCAATGGAACTGAGTTACGAAACCCACACCCAACCTGAGGTAAGGAGAGGTGCTGTTTCTAGAAGAAAGTAGCCATGTTTATAATAGGCCTGAATAACCCCTTTATAAAAGGATCATGCAACTGAAATAGCTCTGAGCATTAATGCAAATACAGATACTAGGCATCAATTGTAATCACAAAACGTTTCTATGTTCATAATGACTCGGCTGTTTTGATTATTCATATAAGTCATATGAATGAAAATGAAGCCATAACATGCCTACTTGTTGACTGTTTCTATGTTTCCAGGTATTTTAAATTTTCTGTACATTTAAATGAAAAGTTTTAATTTAAAGGGGTACTTATTTTTCTTTCAAATCAACTGGTTTTTGAAAAGTTATATAGATTTGTCATTTACTTCTATTTAAATATCTCAAGTCTTCCTAAACTTATTAGTTGCTGTATGCCCTGCAGGAAGTGGAATATTCTTTTAAGTCTGACACAGTGCTCTCTGCTGCCACCTCTGTCCAGAGCAGTAGCAAATCCTCAAAGAAAACCTTTCCTGCTCTGGACAGTTCCTGACACAGACATAAGTGGCAGCAGAAAGCACTGTGTCAGACTGGAAAGAATATGACACTTCCTGCAGGACATAAAGCAGCTGATAAGTACTGGAAGACTGTAGTAAATTACATATCTATAAAACTTTCTGAAACCAATATATTGGAAAGAAAAAGATTAATGCCGGAGTACCCCTTAAAGAAAAAGCGTCCCTTTCTCCATATGTCAGTGGTAAGAAAGCACCTTTAATTTAATTTTGATAATCTATCAGTAATACTGATAAATTTTACTATGATTACTATAATAATATGATTCTTCACCACGCGGGTCTGGAAATGGCTTTTTAATTCCTGTCCTGATCACACACGGGTTCAGGGTTAAATACAGGTATAAAATCATCAACATCAATGATCCCTTTAATGTCCAAAGCTTTCAGATAGGTCGCTGCCAACCTTCTGGTAATGGAAGAAAATGACCATCATATTTCCCTGGTTCAGGTACAGGTCTCAGTAGTGATTCATTCTGCGATTATACCATATAGCTTTGCATTGTGGCCATGAACAAGCACTGAGTTAATGAGGTAAATATGAAAGCCATTAGTCATTAGTCCTATTTCCTTATAGAGTAGCTGGCCTCTTAAACTTTGTTAGAAGTTTAGATTTTCTTCCATCATTCTGGACTCTAGAATGTGAAAACAGAATTTCAGCGCTGTGGGCTCCATAATACTTAAATAATAAGTAGTACATTATGAACAACCAGGACTTTTCCTACAGCTGGCTGCCGTAGCCTGGGTTGCTGGATCTGATGTTGGGCCTGCTGGTGGGTTCTGGTGTTTTGGAGACTACTTGTCACGGTGGCCAGGAGTGGTAACAACCACCCCCGGGCACACAGCACCCGGACTTTGGTTAGGACTCAAGTGAGGTGCGAGGTGTAGGTGCAAGTGAGTCTCACTTTAAGCAACTTCAAACTTTACTTAGAAAAGGTCAAAAATAGTCGCAAACAGTGCTCAGATACTTTGTGCAAAACAGTGACAAATAGTGTTAGGGTGCAAAAATCAATAATACTGGTCCAACAGATGGTTGATAGAACAAACAGTAATAGGTGTCAGGGACCACATAGGAGGGCCCTTGCCTAACGTACTACTGTATGCACCTTGCCGGGATGTGGTTAAGTGTCTCTTTAGTGTTTGAAAGTATCCTCGTACTCATGTATGGATGAGTCCCAATTATTTCACCTAACCGCCTTCTGCCCCACAGTGTTGGGATTCCGTCTTACTGGGGTAGTATGAGTCCTAGGTCCCTGCTCAGGGTGGAGCTGGCTTGTAGAACCCTTCCTACAAAGTTCAGCATCTTGTCAGTAGAGAGCGGCTTTCTGGCACTGTGCTCTACTGCAGGTCCAGTCTTGAGTTATCCATCCCCACATGGCCATCTGACACTACATGGCCACCCTGCCAAACCAAGTCATCGGGGGAGAAGGACCTTGGTAAAAGAGGTGGCCAAGAACCCAGTGGTCACTGTGGCTAAGCTCCAAAGATCCTGTGTGCATATGGGTGAAACTTCTAGAAGGTCATCCATCACTGCTGCCTCCACTTATCTGGGCTTTATGGCAGAGTGTGCAGAAAGAAGATACATGTCAGTAAAAAACATATGAAAGCTTCCTGGAGTTAGTAAAAAGCCACCTAAAGGACTCTCAGACTGTGAGAAACAATATTCTGATCTGAAGAAACCAAGGAGGAGGCCATGTGACCTGACAGAACTTAAGAGGTTCTGCAGAGAAGAATAGCACAAAAGGTTGGGGTTGTGCTAATCCAGATGGCTGTAGAATAAGTAAAGGCACTGAGTAAAGGTTCTGAATATTTATGTGATTAATGTTTCTGAATACTTATTTTAATGCAATAAATTTGCTTTTTTTTTATTTTAGCACTAGGCCGCAACATACCAAAATGTGAAAAATGTGAAGTGATCGGAAAACTTTCTAAAAGCTTTGTACCTGGGCTTTTTAATAAGATTCTAGACTGTCTCAGTAGTAATGCTAGAACCAACAATTATGCTGTGGGTGCTGCCATCATGACTACAAGGGGTAACCTGCCTTAACAACGTCAGAAAAAGTCTATGGTCATATGTAGTTTTTCGGAGTGTTGTTTTACATTCATTTTTTCCCCATTAAATTCAGTGCAATTCAATAAAAAGAGCATTTCACATGTAGTTTAATTTTACATTTGTAATTATGTAGTGTCCTACTACGTGTTTTCTTTATTTACACACACCCGGGTAAAAGTGTTTCTTTCAGGTGTCACAGTTAGTGCAGTTAGCTGCTGTGCCTTACACCAGCCACTAGGTGTCTCACTCCCCCTGTGCACAGCTGCAGATATGTAGGAAGGTTTAGCCTGCCACACACAACCTCACACACACAGTTCCTGTCACAAGGCCCTATATAAGTTAGGAGCTTCCTGGTTAGGAGTTAGTCTAGTCCCTGGCAGCAGGGCAGTGGAGGCCAAGTTCAGTCAGTTTAGTTCTAGACAGAGAAGAGACAACACCTGTATTCAGTGCCAGAGACTACAGCAGTCATGCATTGCTGAACCTAATCCTAGGGTAACCGGAGTTACAGGAGTAACCCCTTGCCTACGCTGTGGATTTCCTTATTCAAGACAGTAGACCCCCTTGAGAAGGAAAGGAAAGAGATGCTGATCCGCAGTAGAGCACAGATGTAAGTAAGCCACTCTCTACTGACTATGCTCAACTAAATAGGAAGAATACTACTAGTTAGCTGTACCCAGAGGTAGAGGCCTGGGACTCGTACTACCTGTCAGGATGGTCACCGAAACTGAGAGGCAGCAGGCGGTCAGATAATCAAAACCATGAGTACAAGGAGTGCCTTAAGATTTCACTCCACACACCTCACCTACATCCCGGCAGGGTACCTCCTATGTGCTGTTACAGTTTTTTTAATCTACTTTACCTCAAGCTGCTGTTGCACTGAAGATATTTTCAAGTAAAGTTAAGAATTGTTTAAGTGTCGCCCCACGGTCCGTTGCCTGTGGGTCTGGGGAGGGTATTATCATTCGTGGCCACCGTAACAAGTCACCCCAAAACACCAGAGCCCACTGGCTGGTCCAACACCAGTATCCAGCGACCCAGGCCATGGCAATTACACAAGTCATTGAAGTTAAAGGGGTACTCTGGCGGGGGAGGCACTTTTTTGATGGGACCGGGGAGGGGGTGGCTAAGGAAAAAGACGTCCACTCACCTCCCCGGTTCCAGCAGCGGGTCCCGCATCGCGGCGCTCCGGTGCCCGGTGTCTGACGCCGCCCGAGACACTACGTCTCAGGTCCGCTCAGCCATTCAGTGAAGGAGGCAGGATCTGAGCGGACTTGACACGGATCCCCACCGGAGTACCCCTTTAATCTGTACCCTTGAACAAAGGCCCCAAACTGCCGGTACAGCTGCCTATCTCCTGCCGCCGGTATTTGGTGGAAAATCAACTTTGATTGGGGTGGGGTGTCAATGAGGCGGAGCCTACAGATCCGTTCCTAGGCTTGCAGCGCCTCTCTTCCTTTTTGGCGTGCCACTGAGTTGGATCTTCAGCATGTTTTTTATCTGTACAGAATGTTTTCATTAATAAAACATCTGCGGTGGCCAATTTAAATCCATGCCGTGTGGTGTCTTATTTACGGGAATTGGGTTTTAGAAAGAAGGCGACAATACACAGTCATGGCTCCTCCTATGATGGATTCAGTGTGGTTAGGCAGTACACAGTATATTCAGAAGGTTATCAAGAAGTAGAGGACAGATAGAAGACAGAGTATGACCACCACCAGTCAGTCTCTGTGACCATAGTCAGAATTGTTACAACCCAGCCAGGGGTTTTCCTACCACTTTAAAGGGGATTATCCAGGATAAGAAAAACAAAAGCTGATTTCTTCCAGAAACTTTGCAGCCCCATTGAAGAGAATTGAGCTGAGTTGTAGTACCTCATACAACCTAAAGACAGATGTGGCGCTGTTATTGCAAGAGCAATTTTCTAATCCTAGATAACCCCTTCAAAAATAGTAGAGTTACATAAAGGAATTTATTTTTTAGGTAAAAAAAACAAACAACATATTATACACTGTGAATACTAAAAAAAGGAACAAAACCCAATCCAATGGAATGTAGTTTTGTGGAAAAAAAATGCGTTGAGTTCAATGTGTGGACAGGAGTCTCTGTTGGCCCTCAGTGGGGGAATAACAGGCTTTTACTGACTGAATTTTTTGCAAACCTATTACAGAAGAATTGCATGAACACGATTTGTCCAGCCGTTCACAACAACTATAATAATAATAATAATAATAATCGGGTCGTGAGCTAGTTCCTTGCCAACCTTGAGTGTAAACCCTGCCTCACCTAACCTGAGAAAATGTTTTTTTACACTATAGTAGAAACATTTATGAGCGCAGAATTAAACGGTTGCATATAATTATTGAACCAGTGCTGCCATCTAGTGTTAAAATGATATCATTTTTTTCCCGCAGCATCATATATATACTGCTAGTAAATGAATGGTAATGACATATACTATATTTTTTATATTATTATTAATAATTAATATAACCTGCAATGAATTAATCTGCTACATTTTGGTATCAACAATATGTTAAATAGTTCTCCAATCCAACAGCTTTGTAATTGGAGCAGTGGTGGGTACACTGCCTGTAGGGGGTCCACTGCCATTTGTGTACCTGTCTTGTATACAAAAGCAGAGATGGAGCATTGGGTATGGCATCCAGGTAACCTATTTACAGCTACAGAAGAGCACAGAGGCAGAACACAGGCTGCCATGAGGAATCCATATACAGCTAATGTGAGTTTAGGATTGTGGGTAAGGGAATCTGTCTACTATTTCCTACTGAAAAGAAGCTGAACAGGTTAATAAACTATATTGCAATTTTTTTTTTAAATGGCTTTTCAAATTAATAAAAAATACAAAATGACACACTATCCTTCCTGATAGTGAGTTGAAACATTGCCAGGCTTATTTGGAGCATCTGATTCTATAAAGCCACCAAAGGGGTACCACCACTGAGTGCTGGAGAAGAGAAAGCATGGAGGAGGTATGTAGTGGTCTGGAACCCATGTTCCACTGGTTCCATGGGTTCCTTTCCTAGTCTAGTTGACCCCTGAAACCTATTTTTGTACAGGTTGCCTATGTCCCTCTTTACTACATTTTCAGAGATGTCTTACTACTGTTTGGCCACAAGATGCCGCCAGTATTATCTTATCTTTCTCCAGCACACTAAAAGCCATGAGGGCTAATACATGTTCCTGTTTTGTGTTATTTTGTAAGTGCAAGAGTGTGATTGCTGAACAGTTCCCCTTCCCAAGCCTATCAAAGATTTGTTCTAGAAAGTTACCACCAATGGATTGTCATGTCACCTCATAGTCCCGGCACCAATGAGGAATTAACCCAGGTTTAGTTCTTAAATAGGGAAGTGTTTAGTCATTCTGGGTTGTCTTAGTCTGTTAGTTTCTGATTAGTTAGCTGCTTCCCAAAAAAGAAAGTTCACCTCAGAGCCTGGTCCTTGTGACTAAGGACCTGCTCCTGCCAGAGACTGTCCCTTTCTTCACAAGTGTCTGCGTACAGCGTTATGTGTTGCTAACACCCTAGGAGGGGCAACTACCACCCAAGGGACCAAACCTGTCTACGTCTGGGGTGACCAAGTTCTCAAAAGTATTTGTCAGGAAAGATTCAGCTGTCCAGAATATCCCCAGGGGTGGCAAAGAACCGTTAAAGCTGATGTACCTCACTAAATGTTTGCTCAATCTCCTTGTGTAATCTTGAAGTATTAGATATGCCTGGTTTTTCAAGCCCGGGGCCCATGTTCCTGGATCTGGCACTCCGTGATCTCTTCCAGTAAAGTATTCAGTTGGTTAAGTTTATCCTGGACTCTGTGGTTCCTCTGCAATGCATTAAACACTACAGCGACTACACTTTTTACCGGCGTGTGTTTGGGACCCTGGAAGGGTGTACACCACTCAGGCCCTGTGACAACTGCTGCAACGATACCGCAACACCTGCCCTTGCAAGATCCATCTATCACCCCCCAGTCACCACAGGTAACTTTCACCATAGCAGCCATAAGGGCTTCTACATGGCTAAGGCTAGCAATCTGATGGGACTTTTCAGCTTGAATACAGTGACTGAAATACTTATCAACTGCTGTATGTCCTTCAGAAAGTGGTGTATTCTTTCCAGTCTGACATAGTCATCTCGGCTGCAACAGGAAATGTCCAAAGCAGGAGAGGTTTCCTATGGGGATTTGCTACTGTTTTGGACAGTTCATGGACAGAGGTGGCAGCAGAGAGCACTGTTACAGACTGGAAATAATATGCCACTTCCTGCAGGACATAAAGCAGCTGATAAGTGCTGCAAGGCTTGAGATTTTTTAATATCACTAATTTACAAATCTGTATAACTTTCAAACACCACTTGATTTGAGAAAAAGTTTCTTTCTCTGGAGTACCCCTTTAAGTGCAGTACAGGGCGGTTGTTGCTGACTATTTTTCTTATTCTGTCTCTATTTTAGTTATTATATCATATTTTGCACAATGGTGAATAGAAAAACCCATCATCATGTGACCAGCTCACCCTTGCCTTATATCTGTCTGGCTTTGCTTGAACACCTGGTTTGGCTCCCACGTTGCCCTGATTAAAGGAAAAGCCACATTGGAGATAGTGATGTATTCAAGGAAAAATGTTTCATTCAGTTACTTCTTCCAGAAAAATCATATATATATATATATATATATATATATATATATATATATATATATATATATATATATATTCCTTCTTCCTTCTATTAAGGGAAAACAATTAAAGGAGAAGTCCAACTATAGTAAAATTCTGAGAGCCGGCAGGGAACAAAATAACAATCAAGGATTACTTACCCCTCCCTGTGCCCTGGGTGCACTGTCTGACCAGCTCTGGGACCCCCGCCTGACGGCATTTTTCCACGAGTTGTGGTGACATCACGAGGGACAATGCCTTCCCAGCTGATGGATTGCCAACTCAGCCAATCAGAGACTGCAGCAGTGTCCCACCCCAGTCACTGACTGGCTGAGCGGACAGTCCGTCAGCCGGGTCGTGACATTGCATCTACTGGATCCCAGGTCTCGGAGTGGCGATCCAGCACTGGAGAGGCACAGGGAGAGGTGAGTTAGTATCAATTGTTATGTCTCCCGCCCCCCCCCCCCCCCTGTTTGAAAAAAAAAAAATTGTGTGATCGAAATTCTCCTTTAAGAAACAAAAGCATCAAAATCTAACATGTTACGTCAACCCGTTTTGACTCCTGTCCCCACGCTCTTAATTATGATTAACTACAAGTCAAGAGATGAGTTATCTTGATGTGTATAGCAGGAACATAACTACTGCAAATATGGGGCCCACCATATTGGGGGGGCCCGGTGGCCACCTCCTGCAATGCACTGGGCCCCCCGAGCCATCATCATTTGCAGCACCCGGTAGCCGAGCGGGCCCTTTTGGGGGCTGTTAATGTCCCTTTGTCACTCCTGACAAGCGCTTGCAGTTAAATGCAGTGCTGTGATGACAGATTGAGGAGCCATTGGCTCCCTGCTCTGCCAGTCATTCTTGTGGCTGCAGGCAGCACTGTTCCTCTAGGCACAAGAGGCCGCTCTCCCTCAGAGCTTCAGCGCACGAGTGACGTGGCGGGCGGAGGCCCAATCAAAAATTTCGTATAAGCCCAGACGATTCCTAGCTATGCCCCGGGAGTACAGATAACCACATGTCTAAATGACTCAGGAGTAAGTTCCCAACATGTTGATGTCTCAGTACAGAAAGAACGACCTTGCTCACACAGTGTGGCTTTGATTCAGTTCTTGGTGTTTTTTATTTAACCAAAACCAGGAATAAACTTGCATTGAACAGATCTGGAATAACAATTACGGTATATACCAAGCTGTACCTGTATATACCCCTTTTCAGTTTCACGCTACATTGCAGAGGTCTTCTACCCTAGCAGCATTTCCTTTAGTCTAGAGGGCTTCCTCAAGGCACCATAGACTGGCACATTAAACCACTTGTAATACAGAACCACGGAGAATCCATGTACCACTGTGTATTGTTTGGTAATGATTGAAAGCCCCATAGAGAGTGAAAGAAGCACGTTTTGTGCATTTGGAGGAAATTTGTCCATCATTCTTAGATTATTGGGAATCCCAATGTTCGAACCTCACTGATCAGCTACTTATATTTTATACTTATACTTTATTATGTGAATACCCCTTTACAGTAAACCCGTCACCATGAAAATGCTACCTAAGCTATTAGCATCTTGTTCTAGAGCAGGAGGAGCTGAGCGGATTGATATATATATATATTTATGGGAAAAGATTCTGTATAACTTATAATTTATTGATTAAAATCTCTGATGTTTCCATGCTAAAGAGTCCAGTCCACTGAGTGACACGCCCACTGGACTCCTTATCCTGAGCAGGAATTTCAATCAACACGTTACAAGTTATACTCAATCTTTTCCCATAAATATGTATATCAATCTGCTCAGTTCTTCCTGCTCTATAACATGATGGCGATGGATTAGATAGCATTGTCTTGTTGGCAGGCTCCCTTTAAGTAAAGATTTGAATTGGATTTCTGCAACAATGTCAAGGGCTCCCGATGCAATTGCAACATTGTGGAAGAATGTGATCTCCGCCATGTCATGCATTCTGTTAGGCTAATATTGCATGTGATGTTATGCAATGTTGCAGTGGCGTTACTGCTTGCATGCAATAATTCTATAACAGAGGTAATAAGCATAATATTAGTACTTTAATAACTAATTCCCTCCAGAACGATGATGAAGAGTGGTGAGTGTGAAATGCTGCGTATACTGTGTGATCCCCATGCTATCTGCTACTTGTCAGCACCAGCTATTATTTTAAGCCCCTGGTTGGTGACAGAAACCTTGTCCTAGGTGTGATCTGTCAGTTCAGGGAGAGATGTATTTCGAGCTTTACATAGGCGTTTTGAAGGGCCAGATATGAGGAAGCCATTGTGGCAGTGAAAGGGTTACTCTGGCACTTTTATGGAGGCCTTTATTTCCCAGCATTGGTGTGACTTCGCTTCAGCCACTTAAGCTGCGTGGGGAATTGGGAAGGAAGTGTTGCAAGATCATCAGGCAAAAACAAACAGGACAGCACCTTCAGGCAGCCTGACGTACAACAGCGTCTCCGTAGTGTAAAGGATTCTACGCACACATATATACACATATATACACACACCTACATGCACACACACACATACATACACGCATATACACACGCACACATGCATACACATACACTCATATACACATGCACGCATATATACATGCACGCATACATACACTCACACACATACACTCATATACACATGCAAGCATACATACACACACACATACACTCACACATACACATACACTCATATACACACACACATACACTCATACACACGCTCGCATAATACACATACACTTACACACATACCCACACATACATACACATACACTCACACAAATACATACACTCATATATATATATATATATATATATATATATATATATATATATACACACTCACACATATACATACACCCACATACCCAAAATACACATAAAATAATCATGTTCCATGATTACAGTTCATGCACAGAAGATCAGTGGAATGTGGAACTTCTGACATCATGATTCATTATGATGCTGGGAGCTCTGAAACTGTTCAAATCTTCACACTACTGTACGCGCTACTGTACTGACATGCTTGTAGACTTAAACTGTTTCAGAGCTCTTGGCATTGTGATTCATTCCGTAACCCTCTTCCATGCATGGACCGTAATCAGGGAAGATATGAATGCACACACACACACACACACACACACACAAACATACACTTACAAATACACTTACACGTACGTACATACATATACAGTACACACACAGACACTTACACATATACATACACACACTTACTCACACATTGACATACACACACACACACACAAACATACACTTACAAATACACTTACACGTACATACATACACAGTACACACACATACACTTACTCACACATAGACACACACACACACACACACACACACACAATTTTTCCAATCAATCTAAAACAAAGTATCTTTTTCTAGTCCTTTCAAAGAGCCTATGGAGAACCAATGCCAGAAAAACTTGTGCAGTGTTTTTTTTTTGCTGTAGACATCTATGTAAAATTTGGCCACAGCAGTTTTCACTATGGACGTATGAGGCTAGTGCATGTTTACCAGCTCATGTCCATTCACTTGTATGGAGATAAGCTGCAATATCATATACAACCAAATGACAAGAGTCACACTGTTTCAGGATGAGAAGCAGATGTCTAATCTTGTTCGGCCCATTTAACAGTAACACTACAGACAGGGGCATGTATACACCACGTTTTAGAAAACACCACTATGACAAACTAGGTCACTGACGGGCATGTAAGAGTTACACTATACAAGTTACACAAGTTGTCCAGGAATAACAAAAACTGGGTCATTTTTTACTTTTTTTGTTTGTTTGCTTCAGTCATGCCCATGGGCTGTGCCTGGTATAGCAGCCTATATATATATATGTATATCTGTACTCACGATCAGGCAAAGCTGTCTTCATTACAGAGGAACAAATTGAAGTCGGGTTTGCATTATAACCTATGGAGAGGGGAGGAGCTGATGGGATGAGTGAGCATGGAAGAGCAGACAAGAAGCTCGGAAGCAACCAAGTGCCAAGCCGGGATCAGCGCCATTACGGTGCCGACCCCGGCCGGCAGCAGACACGGGGTTCGCTCCTCCGGGACAACGTCCCGGGGGGCAATCTCCGCCACTAGACACCAGGGAACGGCTGCATCAGGTAATTGGATGCAGCTGTCATCTTTGACAGCTGCATCTGATTACCGTATTAGCGGGCACGGCGATCAGACCGTGCCCGCTAGTCGCCGCGTGGCCCCGCTCTGAACACCCTTACCGACCGCAGGGCGTAAATATACGCCCGCGGTCGTTAAGGGGTTAATTATGGGAAATGCACATATACTGCTCTTTCCCTTAATTTAGTAGATTAGGGAGGCTTCAAATTCTCTCAAAAACTGTGACATCACAAATCAGGTGTAATTCCTATGGAGTGTCCAGGAGGGGGCGCACTATATGTAGAAGTCTATAGCACTGTATTGAAGCCTATGTAATGTAATGTGGTGTAATGTTTTATTAATGCAGTACATTTATGGAATAATTTGGGGAGCAAGGACACTTGCTCTCCAAATGGAGGACACTGAGCAGGTAGGGAGAGAGGTGCCGGTGCATCTACCTCCCCCCTCCCTCACTGCTCGGTGCAGTGGGACAGATACACACTACTACTCCTCCCATCATGTGCTCATACTATGAGCTGCAAGCACTCATCATGAGCGCTTGCAGTGAAAGTGCTGGATCCGGACATTTTCAGCACTCAGGAGACCCACTCGGCCGCCGGGTGCTGCAAATAATATCAGCTCAAGGGGCCCGGTTCATTGACAGGATTGGCCCCTGGGCCCTCTGAGGTGGCAGGCCCCATAGCAGCCACTACAGTGGTAGTTCTGCCGCTGATTCTAAGAATGCAGAGTATGATGTGTTGTCTTGTGTAGGAACCGGGAGAGGAGACAATACCACATTATGTAGTTCTTCTATTTTCGACTTCCTGTCGGGTGGATCATGCATAAATCATGCAGTACAATTAGTGACATCACTATATTATTTCGATAGCTTGGGTAGATATCATTTTCTGATACTGGAATACCCCTTTAATGCTATTGTTATATATGTTACAGCGGTATTTCCATCTGGAGTAGTTATGCCCTATCCACAGGCTCCCCTCCCCCAATCTTGAGTACAGGGACCCCTAAATCCCCATTGAATGGAGCTATGGGCCACACATAGTTGTCACTGCTCCATTCATAGGTGCAGGGTCCACCTCTCCATTGAGAGGGTATTTTGGGGTCATTGTACTCAAGATCTTATGGGGCCCCATCAGTTGGACCTGGCACAGTCTCTTAGTTATGTCCTATCCTGTGGATACTGTGGAGAGGGCATAATGTGATGGGAATACCCTTTTAATGTTATTATGCATGTTGCAGACCCGTCATTTCTGAGGACAAATATTGCCCCAAAAAATTAGAAAAGTGAGAATTTTTTTTGTTGTTGCCATAAACAACTAAAAAATAAGTCAATACGTAACACAATTTTTAGGTTATTTATTGAGCTGCAAAATGGCTGTTATATGGCTCAAAAAGTCCTAAAGTACTGTGTGATCCTAGCCTAACAGGTTAGTATTGTCAGAAGTAAAGACCCCCTCCAGTGTGGTTTACATAGACTAATGCTGGCTTTACACGTAGCGATAATTCGCCTGATCGTACCATTAATGATTTCGAGGTAACAATTTTTTTTTATAACGATCAGCGTTTAGATGGAACAATATATCGTACGGAAAAAATGTTTTGCTATCGTTTTGCGATCGCTTAAGCCTATCTCGCACATAGGTTAAATCAGTGAACGACTGTTTAAACGGAACGATCTGCAAATTTTTTGCGAACGACGATTTTAGAACATGTTGTAAGATCAAAATGAACGATTTCTCACTCGTCGCTTGATTGTTTGCTGCGTTTACACGTACGATTATAATTCGCACGATAATTGTTCCGTGTAAACGCAGCATTACATTCATACTAGATCACTCAGGACTCGGCTCTTCGGCCAGATTCCGGCACTCTCTACAATCATATTGCCATTAGTATTAGAACCCCACCCGTTTTCATGTCACAGAACATACTTTTTCACAGTAACCGTAAATGTGCAGCAATACTGTCCAACAGCTTAATATCGCCATCTATAGGCCAGACATGGTCATGACTATGCATAAATATGTGCCTTTTTGCACCTAATTGGAAACACAAAAGATTCTTGCCAGGAAAAGGCCACCTGGGCCCTCTAGTCCGTGGGTCTCCAAACTGCGGCCCTCCAGCTGTTGCAAAACTACATTTCCCATCATGCCTGGACAGCCAAATCCAAAGCTTTAGCTGTCCATGCATGATGGGAGACGAGTTGTGGTTTCGCAACAGCTTGAGGGCCGCAGTTTGGAGACCCCTGCTCTAGTCTGTCCATGTATGTATATGACCTTAGAATAGATTGATAAATTACAGGCTGGTCTACATTTAGTTACTATAGATTTACCGGCCACATCTGCTTGAGGTTTGTTTCAAGCATCTACTACTCTTTCAGTATAATAACATTTTGTGGGATTGCTTCTGATCCTCCCTCAACTACCCTTTAGATTATGACCCTCTAAGTCTAATTTCTTAGGGAAGACACTTTCCTCTTGAACCTTATTTATCCCTTTAAAATATTTGAAGGGGCTCTCCATGATTGCAAAAAACAGCACAACCCCTATCCCCAGGTTGTGTGTGGTATTGTTCAGTTCCATTCACTTTAATAAACTGGAGACAGGAGAGGTGCTGTTTCTGGATTTTTTGCACTTTGGGTGGTAGTTCAACTCCCAGTGCACCAAAATGACATATTTGCATAGGTATTAAACTCCTAATATTGTGCAAACGGTCCGGAGGATGAAGGTAAGAAACTTACCTTCATCCTCAGCGCTCCATGCCCTATAGGAAGATATGATCAGGTTAGATGCTTCTAATTTGCTGATAGTTTCCCTTTAAGCCTGCATGTTGTTTCTATCATGTCCCACTTACCCTTCTTTTGTCCAGACTTGACACACTTCTTCTGAGGGTTCCCTCAAGGTTGTGTTTTTATTATAAAATCATTATCTTACCATTAGATATATAATACAATGGCAAAATAAGTGTGATGCTAATTGTACATTCATGTTGATCTGATTGTACATTGCTACAGTAACGCTCACACTCTATGATTATTGTACAACAATAGCGGCTCCTTTTAGTGGCGTAGCTACCATAGAGGCAGGGTAGGCAGTTGCTATGGGGCCCATGCAGGAGAGGGGCCCGGGGGAGAAAGAAAGAGCCAGTAGCTTTCTGCTTAACCCCTTATGTATTGCAGTCTTTAACCCCTAGACGACCCAGGGCGTATAGTTACGCCATGGAAGTCTGTCCCCAGACAACCTAGGGCGTAACTGTACGCCCTGGGTGTTTCTCCCGCTATGAAGCGCGCTCCGGAGCGGAGCGTGCTTCATAGCAGGTGGGGGCCGGCTGCAGTGAGCAGCCAGGACCTCACCGGTAATGACACGCTGCAGCGATCGCGCTGCCGCGTGTCATTAACCCCTTAAACGCCGCGATTGCGGCGCGACCGCGGCGTTTAAGTGTAAGTGACAGGGGGAGTCCCCTGTCACTTACCGATCGGGACCCCCGCAGTGTGACTGCGGGGGTCCCGATCGGTAAAACGGACTGCAGGAGGTCTCTCACCTGCCTCCATGCGGTCCGATCGGCGATCTGCTACTCTAAGCCTGCACAGGCAGGCTCAATGAGCAGATCGCCGATAACACTGATCAATGCTATGCCTATGGCATAGCATTCATCAGTGTAGAAATCAGACTAATCTATGTACAAGTCCCCCAAAGGGACTTCAAATGTGTAAAAAAAAAAAAGTTAAAAACACTAACACACTACCCCAAAACCCCTCCCCCAATAAAAGTTGAAATCACCCCCCTTTCCCATTATATAAATAAAACATATAAAAATAAATAAATAGATAAACATATAATATACCGTAGCGTGCGTAATTGTCCGATCTATTAAAATATAACAAGCGTCATTGCGAATGGTAAACGGCGTACACGAAAAGAGGGAAAAAAGTGTGCGGATTACCGATTTTATGTTACATTATATATAATATATATATATAATGTTATATTATATATAAAAAAATAAATAAAAAGTGATCAAAACGTCCGATCTTCACAAATATGGTATTAATAAAAACTAGAGATCATGGCGGAAAAAATGACACCCCATACAGCATAGGTGAAAAAATAAAAACGTTATAAGCGTCACAATAGTCCCATTTTATTTATAATTAATTGCCAAAAAAAAGGATTTCATTTAAAAAAAATACATATATAACATTAGAGAATCTGTGTAACCTGCATATGGTTGTGTTCGGGCTGACCTATAGAATAATGGTATCATGTCGCTGTTACCATATAGTGCATTACGCAGACACAGGAACCCCCCAAACGTTACCATATTGCATTCTTTTTTGCGATTTCACCAATTTATATCTTCATAAATAATATATTTGGGATTCCATCATACATGTTATGGTAAAATGAAAGACGCCATTACAAAGTACAACTATTCCTGTAACAAATAAGCCATTACATGGCCTTGTAGATAAAAAACTGAAAGTGCTAGAGCTCTTAGAAGGGGAGGAGGGAAAAACGGAAACACTAAGATCAAAATTTGCGCGGTCCACTGGGTCATTTTGGGCCTGGTCCTCAAAGGGTTAAGTGACCCAATGTTTACTTACATGTTGCAACACAAAAAAGGGTTAACAAGCAGATGACAAAGAGATCTCCTCCGATAACCTCTGACCTCTGTTCTTCAGCTGCGGCCATCAAGTAGGAAAATGTGCAGGGTTCTGTGCAGAGGTCCAGGGTTATCAGGGCACATGGAGTAAAGGAGATATGTCTTTTGAACATTGGGTCACTTACACACTGCAGTACATAAGGGGTTAAGCAGAAAGTAGTCTGCTCCTGCACCTATGTATTGAATCATAAGATCTCCTAATGGGCCTTGCGCAGTGCTTTGTGTTGTGTAGGGGAGGAGGGCCCCTTAAAATTTTTTGCTATGGGCCCCCTTGAATCCTAGCTACACCCCTGGCTCTTATGGTACAAAGTTCAGTATACGATTAGAAGTAGTAGGTAGAGCTGTGGACAAGAGGAATTTCCATCCATGAGTTATACATTCCAGCACGTGATAAGGGCATCAATATGTGCCAAGATATCCTGTGCACTGGATCTCTCTCACGCTATACTATACTATATTATACCATGCTATGTAATCACTTTCCTTGCTTTTATTAATCAGATTATCAGGGATTCAGATGTGGTCCTTGACTCTATCCAAAGACCTGATATAACATTCTATGCCCCATTTCAGGGATGGGGAACCTGCGGCCCTCCAGCTGTTGCAAAACTACATCTCCCATCATGCCTGAACCGCTAAAGATATGCCTTTGGCTGCCCAGGTATGATGGGAAATGTAGTTTTGGAGTGCCATAGGTTTGCCACCTCGCTGCCTATTTTATACCTATTTGCATCAAAAAGTTGGCTGCCCATTCGAGGTGTAACTTAAAGGGAATGTGTCATCAGAAAATTTGTTTTTGTTTAAATCAATTTTTATGTCATGATGTTTTTTTTATGATTTTTTTTTTTATTTAATTTTCCATCTTATGTCTATATTATAAAATAATTCTGAAATCTCACCACTAGGTCTACAACTAAGGGCCCTATTACACAGAGCGATAATTGGCCGAATCAGGTCCGAAGAGCTGATCATTGGCTGATCGCTGTCTTTTGGCAAGTTTAAAAATCATTGCCACTGACTGTGCATCGCTACATGTAATAGGTATCACTGGCCAAGACGGGACAGCACTGCGATCAGTGATTGGCTGAGTGGCTGTCACTTCAGAGATGGGACCAGAAGTGAGAGCGGCAGCTGCGGAGACTGAGGAATCCCACAGACAAGGCTGGAGGACATGATAAGTAAGTGTATATCTTTATTATTTTACACCAAAGCAAGGGCTGCATAGACATGAAGACCTCACAGTTTTTAAAAATTGTAACTTGGTTTAAGAGCATTGCTTTGGTTTAAGAGCTCCCTGTACTCCGTGGGAGGGTGAGTGGGGGAGGGCCATGGCCTGCATAGCGGGTCTACAGCTCTGTACTCTGACCCAGGAAGTCTCCCTCACCTTCCAAATCATAGCATATCCAAGTCAGGCTGGGGCTTAAATCAGGGGACAGGACTGTGGGGTAATCTCTCCATAGCTGTAACCCCTCTCTCCCCGGATAGAGAGTGCTGCATGCATGTGCCCACATCTGCCCTGCTCATTCCTTTATGCTTCCAGCAGTCTCTGTCAGCCGCGCAGCCTCCGCTTGAAATTTCCGTGCGTTTTCCCTTGTGTGAACATAAGATCATGCAAAAATGTGCTCACTAAGTGTTACAAAGATTAAGCCTATAAATTATATGTGAACAAATTAATATTTCAAGGCCAAGGACTGACCAACGCCTCCACATAAGTGCCGCCCTGCATCCATTCTGGAGAGAATACACATCATGAAAACCATAGAGGTGCTGTAGTATAAGACGACATATCATCAATGAGGGAGATTTATCAAACATGGTGTAAAGTAAAACTGGCTCAGTTGCCCCTAGCAACCAATCAGCTTCCACTTTTTATTCCTCACAGACTCTTTGGAAAATGAAAGGTGGAATCTGATTGGTTGCTAGGGGCAACTGAGACAGTTTCACTTTACACCATGATAAATCTCCCTCATGGTGCGTTCACACCTACAGGATCTGCAGCTGATTTTCTGCAGCAGATTTCATTTAAATAACTGAACACAGCATCAAATCTGCCGCAGATCTGCTGCAGATCCTGTAGGTGTGAACGCACCCTCAATGTGTTTTTCTTTCCATTACAGTACCATACATTTTCAGCAGATGGCGCTAGAAATACAGGAACACATTTAGGTTTCCAGCTTATTTGTGTATACTCATTGGCCGCAATAATCTTGACTACATGTAGCAGCTGCAGTATGAGGACCATTTCATGTTCATGGTTCCTCCTTTCTTCTTATCCTGTAGACTGCCACCTGTTCAATAAACCACCATCTGCGTATTCAGCTGACACAGAGACCACTGACCTGTAAGCGTGTTCACTTTACTCAGGAGAGACATTGTCAGGATAGTATTTCCATTTTTGCCAACAGTCCCGTTTTTGCCGGGACTGTCCCGCCTTTGACAAGGCAGTCCTGGCGAGCCCCGTCCCTGTGACATCATGGCCCGCCCCCGTAACGGCCCCCAATGCTAACTATAAGCCTAAATAAAGTAAAGCTGGCAGTAATGGCGGGAGGCTGTGTATTCTACCTCCAGCCACTAGATGCCGCTCTCTCCTCCCAGCTCCAGGTCCTGGCAGGGACACCACTCCTGCCTCCTGCTAGAAGACCTTGAAGGAAGTGAAGAGGTTGTGTCTAAAGGCCATGAGCCATAAGGACCTGGTCCTTATGAAGCATGGAAAATAGACCCCTCAGTGTGAGGTGGCTGTTTCCCATGAGTGGTAGGGACCTTTTTGCCCCCTAGTGGTCATGTCCTGAACAACCATAGAATTTAGCCGGCTCACACTGATGTGGCTAAAGTCCATGATCCATAAGGACCTGGTCCTCAGCAGTCATGGAGAATAGCCGGTGTAACAGGCCAGAGTATACCCCCAGCCCAGACTATACCCGGGGTTAAAATGGCCTAGGCTAGATTATACCCCGGGTATATTTTGGCCTAGGCTATTTGATACCCCGGGGTATCTTTTGGCCTAGGCCAATTCATTTTATACCCGGGTATAATCTGGACGGGGGTTAATCTGGTATAAACTTCACTGACACCGGCCGTTCTGTGACACGGCCGGGTCACAGAATGGCCGGCCTCATACGTAGTGTTAACCCGGCCTAAGGCTGCTTTCACACAATCGTGCACGTGGAATCCCTTTCCTGAAGTGTTTCCCCGCCTGGCACCAAACTGTTTCCCTGCTGCCGGCATGATATTCATACATCATGTATCCTAAGGGATGTCTGTGCTGGAGTGGGGTATGATGTCAGTGTGGTAGTTGGTGTTCACCCTTCTCTTTTTGTGTTTGGATGTGTTTTTGTTACTCCTTTCTGTAACTATTGGGCTTTAATATACTTTTTTTGGGCATTGGAGTGGTTAGCAATTTCTTTCCACTGTACACACAAAAACATGGCCACTTTCCCCCTCTCTTGTCTCCAGATTGGGTGGGGTTTCAAACTCAGTTCCATTGCAGTAAGTGGAGCTTAATTGCAAACAACACCTGACCTGGAGACAAGAGAGGGGGGAAAAGTGACCATGTTTTTGTAGCGCTGGATTACCCCTTTAAGCACAGTGATTTACATTCATTTGTTCATACAGTTAGACATATACCTCACTGTCATCTGTCCCTCTCTCCTGTTACATACTTCTGTGTATCTTTTACCCTATGTTTGTATCATGTATTAAATTATTGGTCTAAATAAAGAATCATATACCTTTTCCACTATTAGAACTGGCAAACATGAGCTCCCGGGACCCAAACCCTTCTACGAACATCCCCATACTCTCCAAGATTTACGCTCTACAATTGTGGATTCTATTCCTAAACATAGGAGAGGAGGTGAATGAATTGCTAGGTTGAAACGTTTTGAACTGGAATGGATCTACAAGCTTGATACGTTGGCCCCATGAGGTCTCAACATTGAAACTATAAAATTGGCCCTACAAGATGTACCTAATCCCCTTCTTTTCCTTACTGCAGTCCCCATTCGTTATCTTTGTTTCCTCTTGGATCTCCCAACGGCCGTTGTATAACCTAGCCATCTATGGGATCCCGGCCAGGGCGTATACACATAGTATACGTAGCCGCAAACAACTGTCATGTCAGTTTTCTGCAGCCGCTATTCATTGAATAGAGGCCGTAGAAAACCATGTCAGTGCACACTGTGGAGGGAGCAGCTGTGTGGTGCCATAGCATGATGGGGGTGGTGGCGGCGAGGGGTCGGTAGTTGTTAGGATGGGAGGCTGGAGCAGAGGGTCGGGTAGTTGTTGGGATGGGAGGCTGGAGCAGGGGGTTGGGGGGTTGTTTGTATGGCTTGGAGGCTGGAGGAGGGGATTGGGTATAGTTTGTAAGGCTGGGGGGCTGGGGTCAGGTAGTTGTTTGTTTGTCTGGGGGGGGGTTCGGGTGGTGGGTGTTGGATGGAGGATTTGTAGAAGCTGTATGTCACCTTTAGGGTAGCTTCGAACGTACCGGAGCCGCATCGGATTTCACGCATTACCGAGCAGGTAATGTATGCTCCGGGTCGGGGCTGCGGGGTTATAGGGGCCGGGTTACATATCCCCAGTAAAATTAAAATTCTGCTGTGGATATGTAACCCCATAGACCATCACACTATCAGGATCCGCAGCGGATTTCACTGCAAACTGGCAGCGTGAAATCCGCTGTGGATCCTGTACGTGTGAAGCTACCCTTAGGGGGGTTGCAATCTGATGAAGGGAGATGCAACTCCCGAAACGCGTAATTGCTTATTTTATGTACATTTTTACTGATTTTATACAATAAATCAGCCATTTTATGTTTTATACTCTACTCGTTGTGAAGGATTTTTTGGCAGCGCCAGGATACCTACCCAGGTACTTTTTTCTTCTGTCTACTGCTTAGGGGGTTTTAGCAGAGGCACTGGGATTGGGGGGGACAAAAAAATGAGGTTTGCACAGAGCTAATCTACCCTAAGGCTGGCCTTGATGCCCATCTGACTTTCTAACTGAATAGTCAGAAAACCCTTCTGTTCAGATTTTGATCGACCTCTCCTCATATGCTTCACAGACTTGGCAGCATTGCAAACAAAGGGCGTCATCTATTATGCACTCAATAGCATGACAGAACTTTATAAAAAAATCTGGCTTCTGTAATAACATAGACATAGCTAGGAAGAGAGCACGGCAGTAGTGAGATCCACTCCCCATCTGCTCACTAATTAAGACAATGTAGTCTTATAGAATTGCATTGACGGATAGCAGAGCCACCACGCTCTCTTCCCGTCTATATCACCTGATCACAGCGGGTATTAGCAGTGAGACCCACTGCGATCAATAGCTTTTGACGTGCTCTTAACCTTAGGCTTCATGCACTTTTGCGTAATTGATCAGTATTTTGCACTTGTTTTTTTTGGCTAAAATAAGAAGTGAAAAAAGGTGCAAAATATTGATGAACTACACAAGTGCACATGAGGTCGCACACTGAAGGCCTCTGCAACTAGCATATATATGGGTTAGGAGAAGTACACCTGTCTGGATCAGTCATATGGTTTGTCCAGCAGCTAGAACCAGAAATAGCTCATCTGGACTGAGACCTGAAGAAGAGCCCTTACTTTTATGGAAGTAGACATATGGATGCTAAATTTTAACAGGATATTTTTAAGATGTTATAGTTTTCTTATGTTGTTTGGGTCAACTACTAAAAATTGAAGATACTTACCAACCCCCAGGGTCCCCTGCAGGTCCAGTTGTAGCTGCAAGGTATCGGACTTAGCGGCTGGCTGAGGTGGTAAACCTTTCCACAGCAACATTTGGCACAAATTATAGTAAATATGTTGGACTGGTAAAGACCAGGTGCCACTTACTTCCCAAAAGTGTCTGACTTTTATATACCAGAAAAGTAGAATACATGTCTTGATGCCTAGGTTACCAATATAGATGAGCAAACTTACAGTAGGTTTGGGTTCACCCAAACTTGGATTATCGGCATTTGACTGGTGGCTGGAGAAGATGGATGCAGCCCTAGGACTGCTTGGAGAACATGCATACAGTCATAGGCTTTATCCATTTTTTCCAGGCAGTCCCCGGGCTGCATCCATCTTCTCTAGGCAGCAAGATTTAAAGGGGTTGTCCAGCGAAAATCTTTTGAAAGTTATATAGATTTGTAATTAACTTATATTAAAAAAATCTCAAGTCTTCCCATACTTATTAGCTGCTGTATGTCCTGCAGTAAATGTTGTTTTATTTTCAGCCTGACACAGTGCTCTTTGCTGCTATCTTTGGCCGAGACACAAAACTTTGTCTCGGTTTTCTATGAATCCCCATAGAAAATCTCTCTTACTCTGGACAGTTTCTGTCTCGGCCAGAGATGTCAGCAGAGAGCACTGAGTCAGACTGAAAATAAAACATTTCCTGCATGACATACAGCAGCTAATAAGTATGGAAAGGCTTGAAATTTTTTAATAGAAGTAAATTACAAATCTATATAGCTTTTTGACACCAGTTGATTTGAAAGAAAAAGATTTTCGCTGGACAACCCATTTAAATGCTGATAGTTCAGGCTTGTGTGAACTCAAAGTTCACCCATCTCCAGTTACCAACCACCACTCTGCTCTATAATGTGTGTTTGTGTGTGTATATAATAATATATATATATATATATATATATATATATATATATATATATATATTTATTATGTGTGAAAAAATTACAGTAGACAATTAAAAATTATTTTAGGGTCACATCTAAACCAATGATCGATACATGAACAATTTTTCGATCATCGCCTGCAGTTACACAGGACGATTATCAAGTAAATTTGACCGATAAAACGATTTCCCGCACGATAAACGTCCCGTGTAATAGGGCCCTTTGTCTTTGTTGATTGACCTTGCCAGGAACCAATGTGTTATATGCGTAAGTACAGTAATATGGCACCACCATAGAATCCTAGTGTAACTCTGATTTCATAATCCTGGTATGTCTCAGCAGTATCCTTCCCTTGAAGAATTGCAAGCAAGCAATGGACTTCCCGCAGGTTAAGCCTGACTGAAACTAGAGAACTACGTACAAGCTGCGATACGACAAACAATTCTGTCTGCGTGAGGGAGGATGTGGGACCTGCAGGTCCTGTGACAGAACCTTCTCTCCTAATACAAGTGTGCCAAGGGAACAGGGCAAGTATGGAAGGTCCTATACAGTACTTGGGGTACAAGGAGGTGGGAATAATACACCGCTTCATAGGTCACTTTTACTAGCATGGCCTGTGGGGAAAAAGGACAAATGATGGAAATAAGGAGAAAGCACTGGCTACAGAAATGAGGCATTCATCTGATCATATGTCCATTGGCCAACACATGGAATCCTTAGAGTAAAACCATACAAGTGGATGTGTCAGTCAATAGCGCGTGGTTTCATCCATAGACCTCTGAAGGTGTCCTGTGCTATCAGGCATTAGCAGTAGATCCTTCTGTCATACAGGTTGAAAGTTGGGGACTCCATGCGTTATACTGAGTAAAATCTGGAGATTCGGAAGGCAAAAACCATTTTGGAACTTCTTCGGTGTGTCAGGGAGCATTATCATTAAAGGTGAACTCCAGGGTGAATGGCCATTAAAGGGGTTATCCAGTGCTACAAAAACATGGCCACTTTCTTTCAGAGACAACACGACTCTTGTCTCCAGTTCAGGTGTGGTTTGCAATTAAAGGGGTTATCCAGTGCTACAAAAACATGGCCACATGGCCCCCTACTGTTGTCTCCAGTTTGGGTGGGGTTTTGAAACTCAGTTCCATTGAAGTAAATGGAGCTTAATTGCAAACCATACCTGAACTGGAGAGGGGGAAAAGTGGCCATGTTTTTGTAGCGCTGGATAACCCCTTTAAGCTCCATTCACTTCAATCGAACTGAGCAGCAAAACCCCGCCCAGTTCCATTGAAGTGAAAGGAGCTTAATGGCAAACCACACCTGAACTGGAGACAAGAGTCGTGTTGTCTCTGAAAAAAGTGGCCATGATTTTGTGGCACTGGATAACCCCTTTAAGTATAAAGCACATGGGGATCTTTAGATTGGTCAGTCGGCTGTACCTGCCACTCGTGACCCAGGCTCTCCCCACTGTCTGAAAGATGTTAGTGGAAGACATCATAGTAGAGATAAGCTGCTTAACCCTTCCCTCCCCATAGAGAGCACAAATGTTCAGTCGCTTCAAATGTTCCTGTGTATGGAGAAGGTGGGAGAGATAACCGGTGGCTGAACAATGGTTCAGCTAGTTATTGAAGGCTATCCAGAAAACTGCTCTGTGTTCTCTCATTTGTAGCCACCTTATGTTTTTTTCTTCATCAATTTACTCTACTGTATCTTTTCTGTGGGTTCAGACCAGACAGGTTGAATACGGGGAACATGCCTCCCAAAGGAAAAATATAAAATTACTAACGGTAATTTCTTTTCTTTGAGTATATGACGGCACCCCTGGAGAGGACCACCTCCTCCCATTGGACAGGAAACAGGACCACTGGACCTTTAAAAGAAGCGCACCACCCCAAACACGCCAGTCTGTCAGCAAGAACCTAGGAGCGAAGGCTTAACAAAACACACATGTAGAAAAACACACAGCAAAAAAGTGTAACACGTGTCTACCAGACCTAATTATAAGTCTTTTCAAATGAAAGTATTCTATTTTATATACATATGAATCTATATGAAATCTAGCTTTACATTATATATGTGAATTCCCTTAATGGGTGGGTTTAGGCGGGGTGCCGTCATAGGCTCAAAGAAAAGAAATTACCGGTTAGTAATTTTATATTTTCTCTTCTCGCCCTATGACGGCACCCCTGGAGATTAGACTAGGAATAACCGCCTAGGGGGGGGGACCACTGCTTCTAACACTCTGCGCCCAAATCTGAGGTCTTCTGAAGGAGAGAGCTGTAATCTGTGGTGTCTAAAGAACGTATGCGGTGTGCTCCAGGTAGCTGCTCTGCAGATTTCTTCTATAGATACTGAAGCCCTCTCTGCCCACGAGGTAGACACTGATCTAGTAGAGTGAGCAGTAATGGAGATAGGAAGGTCCTTACCACTGATCCTGTAACACTCCTTAATAGCTTGCTTAACCCTTAGGGGACACAGCCAGTTTTCATTTTTGCATTTTCGTTTTTCCCTCCTCGTGTATATAAGGCCATAGCGCCTGCATTTTTCCACCTAGAGACCCAAATGAGCCCTTATTTTTTGCGCAACTAATTGTACTTTGCTATGGCAGATGTAATTTTTGCCTAAAATGTGCCGGGAAACCAGAAAAAAATTATATGTGTGGTGAAATTGAAATAAAAAATGTTTTTTTTTTTATTTGGGGGGGGGGGGGGGGGGGTTGTTTTTACTATGTTCGCCCTGGGGTAAAACTGACTCGTTATATATGTTCCTTAAGTTGTTACGATTACAACGATATGTAACATGTATAACTTTTATTTGATTTGATGGCTTGTAAAAAATTAAAACCTTTTAAAGAAAATATATGTTCCTTAAAATCGCTCCATTCCCAGGCTTATAGCGCTTTTATCCTTTGGTCTATGGGTCTGTGTCAGGTGTCATTTTTTGCGCCATGATGTGATCTTTCTATCGGTACCTTGGTTGCGCATATATGACTTTTTGATCGCTTTTTATTACAATTATTCTGGATTTGATGCGACCAAAAATGCGCAATTTTGCACTTTGGGATTTTTTTGCGCTGACGCCGTTTACCGTGTGAGATCAGGAATGTGATTAATTAATAGTTTGGGCGATTACGCACGCGGCGATAGCAAACATGTTTGTTTATTAATTTATTTATTTATTTTTATTTATAAAATGGGGAAAGGGGGGTGATTCAGACTTTTATTAAGGGAGGGGATTTTGTGTTATTAAAAATACATTTTTCTTTTACTTTACACATATACTAGAAGCCCCCCTGGGGTTAGGGTTATTCCCCCTGGGGGACTTCTAGTATATGCACTCTGATCTCTCATAGAGATCCATGCAGTATAGTTATACTGCATGAATCCATGAGATCGGTGTTCTATTACTTTTGGCTGCTGCAGCCAAAAGTAATAGAATGCCGAGCCGGGATCAGCGCCATTATGGAGCAGACCCCGGCCCGGTATGGATGCAGGGATCGCCCCCCCGCAATTGCGCCGCAGGGGGGCGATCCCCCCACTAGACCACCAGGGATGTATAACAGCAAGTATTTAGAAGCAGCTGTCAACTTTGACAGCTGCTTCTAAGTACTTAATTAGCGGGCACGGCGATCGGACCGTGCCCGCTAATAGCTGCGAGCCCGGGCTACATGCGGCAACCGGGATCGCGGCAGTTCAGAGGGGGGTCGCCACGCGACCCCCCTCTGAACTCCCATAGCGGCACAAGGACGTTCAATAACGTCCTGGTGCAGCTATGGGTTAATCCACCTAGAAATAGTCTGAGAGGTGGCTGCCCTACCTTTATTCTTCCCCTGAAAAGCTATCAGAATATTATTATCTTTCCTCCACTCCTTAGTGACTTCTAGGTAGTGAACTAATGCACGTCTAACATCTAAACAGTGAAAGGAGGCCTCTCTGTCATTAGATGGATGTGCACAAAAGGACGGTAAGACCACTTCTTGGGATCTGTGGAAGTCTGATACTACCTTAGGAAGGAAGGCTGGGTCAGGGGAAAGAGTGACCCTATCGTCCCTAATGACCATGTATGGTTGAGCTATGGAGAAGGCTCTGATCTCTCCAACCCTCCTTGCAGAAGTAATGGCTAGGAGAAATGCCATCTTCCAGGAAAGGAACTTAATCTGTATATCTGATATTGGTTCGAATGGGGTTGATGTTAATCCTGAGAGGACCAGATTTAGATCCCAAGGTGGAAGCTTGCTCTTTATGGAAGGGTGAAGCCTCACTGCTGCTTTAATGAAACGCTTGATCCAAGGGTGTTCTGCCAGTCTAGAATCATAAAGAGCGCTTAAGGCAGACACCTGCACTTTAATGGTGCTGGGTCTTAAATGCTTATTGAGACCTTCCTGGAGGAAATTCAGTATTAACGGAATGTTGGGTGGCTCCAAGACATTAACCGGGTGACCAACGAACTTAAGAAAAGTTCTCCAGGTTCTGAAATAGATGTCCGAGGTGACTCTCTTTCTACTGGCTAACATAGTGGATATCACTTCCTACGACAGACCACAATCTCTTAGAAGCTGCCTCTCAAAAGCCAGGCTGTTAGATGGAGGTTCTTTACTCCTGGATGATATACTGGGCCCTGGCTCAGGAGATCCACTTGCTCTGGCAGAACCCAAGGATCTGTCACTGACATCTTGCATAGCCAGGTGAACCACACCCTCCTTGGCCAAAATGGGGCAATCAATATCACCTCTGCTTGGTCCTGCCTGATCTTCCTGATTACTCGGGGCAGGAGCCTTATCGGAGGGAAGGCGTATAGCAGGCCTGTCTGCCACGATTGCGCTAGAGCATCCAGGGCTAGTGGTCTGTCTGACAGACATCGGGAATAGAAGGCTTTAATCTGTCTGTTCTGCCGGGAGGCGAACAGGTCTATTTGTGGGGTTCCCCATAGCTGACAAATCCGATGAAACACTTCCTGATTTAATTCCCACTCCCCCTGATGGAGCTGGTGCCTGCTTAGGAAGTCCGCTCTGCCATTGTCCACCCCTCTGAGATGTAGAGCTGTTAGGGAGAGAAGGTGAAGCTCTGCAAGTTTGAAAATTAAATGCGCAATCCTCAGTTCCACTGACCTTGTGCCCCCTTGATGGTTTAGATACACTACTGCGGTGGCATTGTCTGTGAGGATCCTTACATTTCTTCCCCTGATGACTGGAAGGGATTGTGCTAATGCTAGGAACACTGCCCTTAGCTCTCTCATGTTCTGTGAGTCTCTGGAGTGTTCTGGGCTCCAGACCCCTTGCAGCACCAGGGAGTCTGAGTGAGCTCCCCATCCGTAAGGACTTGCATCCGTTGTTATTATCAGCAGATCCTGGATGTTCCATGGCAGTCCTTTGTCTAAATTGTCCTTCTTTGTCCACCCAGTATGCAGGTGGAAAGACCACCTGCTGACCTGCTCCCATGGGACAGGAAACAGATACTGGTGTGTTTGGGGCAGAGCGCTTCTTTTAAAGGTCCAGTGGTCCTGTTTCCTGTCCAATGGGAGGAGGTGGTCCTCTCCAGGGGTGCAGTCATAGGGCGAGAAGAGAAAAAAAGTTGCCCTGATTCTTGTCTACTTTGGCTTCCAACACATCAACTTCAAGAACGGACTACCTACGTGCTGCTTCAGATACCGCACCCCTTGACAGCCACCATTGTCACAGGATGTTATTCAGTTCACTTGTCAGTGTTATGATTGACTAGTATATAATCCAACCGATCGAACAAGTTTCCCTTGGTAGACAACTAGTATTTAGTCACCATAGACACAGATTATTGTTCCACTGCCCTTTATAGGATGGGCCTGCTGTTAAAATGACGAGTCTGTGGGGATCTTTAAAGGTTGGATGTCCAATATATTACACTGTACATAATATATAAGTAAAGGAAAAATCCCTGAGACAATGAGCAGTTAGAATTTTATTGGCATTTTACATACTAAATATTGGTTAATTAAAAAAATAATAGTTAAACTGTTACATACATATGTCAAGTTATACTTTAAAACATACCATAAATCTACATTTACTATACACTTCAAAAAGAAAAAAAAAACCTATGTACTGTGAGTTCTTCATAACAGAATGATCTGGATATTTACAGAAGTAAATTCCGTTACGTAGCAACGAGTTCTCACGCCAGCAATTTGCTAGATAAAATGGATCCTTCTGCAAGAAGGAGGACGAAGATTGATAGGAACCTCAATCCCGAGGATAACACGTGGAATGTTCCGGAGAGTTGGCACAAACTGGTGAAGAGGTAATCATGCTACATGTGCTGTGCATAGTCACTCCTATGTCTGGGACATCCAGCAAGAGAGGAGTCGATTCAACACCATAGACTGAACACACAAGGGCCACAAGAACTGAAGCAAGACTGATGGAGTTATATATACACATACACACACAATACCTATTCCGATCAAATTTAAAGGGGCCGCAGGCAAAGTCAATAGTTTCAAGCTAAATTTTTAAAGTTCTTCCAAAAATCCACTGTAAATGCAAGTCTGTGAGACAAACCAATACATAACCCTGCTGGGATCTAAAATAATTTTTTAAAAAGGGAACCTGTCATGATTTTCAGGCTGCCTAAACCAGGGGGCAGTCTCTGGCAATTTTACCCCATCAGACTCGATTGACAGATCTCTCCTCACTTTGGTATCTTCCTATATAAAGACCACAGGAACAGGAAGAAACTACAGTGGGCTGCAACTATGACTCCTGGTTAGGAATGGTCCGAACCCGCCGAGGTTCAAGTTCGGCTGAACCCGAACGCTTGGCATCGGATTCCCGCTTTCTGCCCGCTCCGTGCAGCGGGCGGATACAGCGGGAGGACCGCCTGGAAAACTGGGATACAGCCTATGGCTATAGCTGTATCCCAGTTTTCCAGGCGTTCCTCCCGCTGGATCCGCCCACTGCACAGAGTGGGCAGACAGCGGGAATCAGGTTCGGAACATCCCTACTCCTGGTTCAGGCAGCATTAAAACAGTGACAGGCTCCCTTTAATAATCATTCTCTGGGAAAGCTGGGTGACATCCATGATGACCATCATCCAAGTCCTCCTTGGGAGCTGCCACCATCACCACCTAGAGCACTTAAAGCAATTCTGCCTTATGATAGAGTGACTGCAATACTTTCATAAGCAATACTATCCCGATTTGGAAAGTACCATAACATTGTGAGGCCAAGAGTGTTTTAAAAACAGTGTTTCCTTGCACCCCACATATACAAGTAGGCTTTTCCTACACTCCCTTGTGAACATATAGACCGCTTGTACTGACTGCAGCCCAAATACAAGCCATACGACCAGTGCTGTTTCTGCAGAACAGTTTGTAAGAACTTCCATCTGTAGAAGGGAGATATCAGGTAATTTACAGGACACACAGCGGGTATTAATATCCTGTTCACATGATATGACCTGAAGGCTTCATATACAAAGTTCAAGCCTTATATGTAGGTCACAACGCTGCAAACAGAATGGGGTGGGGGAATCATGTCCCCTGGCAACTATAGCAGAACATGATCCTTAAGATTCCAAGCCAAGGTGCGGGATGAGAGGGTTCCTGATCTATAGTTAGCCATCACTGGATATGACTCGGAGTAATTTCAGTCTCTTCATACTGAGGCGGTGAGTCAATGACATTGGATACGGCTTGCTGCTCTGGTTGTTGCTCTGGCTCCTCTTCGGGTCCCTCGTGCTCAGTGATGTCCTCTAATTTTGGGCCAGCCGTGGAGGTGCCAACTTCATTATTGGGCTTCGCCATCTTGATGGCTTCTTCATAGGCCGGTGGGAGTTCTAGAGCGTAAAGACTATATGCCGGGGGCGACAGGGCACTTCTGTCAGGGTCCCCAAAAGCAAACATGTGAGGATACTGCACAGAACTGTATGCTGAAAGAGAGATGGAAAGGAGTGTTCAGATTTACATATCTTCTAATGAAGAGGTACAAGGACATTAAACGGGTCCATCACTAGAGATGCGCTCGGACCATCAGTATTTGACCCCTCCCGAAGTCCTCCCGTTCCGTGGGGAAGGTGGAGACAGACCGAGTCCTGCCTGGAAAACAGGAATACAGCCTGGGCCATAGGTTGTATTCCTGTTTTCGAGGTGGGACTTCCTCACTGAACGGAATGACTGCGGGAGTCAAATCCTGATTGTGCGAGAACGTACGAACCTGATCAGCGCTGTTCGATCATCTCTATCTATCACAGTTATACAGTTTTCTATACCAGATAGTAAGGAGCCATGGCGCTTGAGCAACATTCAAACACTCCTGCAAGGTACTGCAGCTTTTGTTCCATTCAAGTGAACAGGGCAACATTGCAGTACCTTGCACCACCAGTCTTGCACCCTTTTAAAGAGTTGGGCGCCGGCGGGAGTTAAACCTTCACAAATCTAAAATTGGTGGCCTATCCAGAGGATGAGCTATCAGTTTCATAGGGCTGAATAACCAGATTAAAATATACATAGTATCCCGTATTAAATGATCATACATTGAGTTTTTAGGATTCCTTGACCAAGGTACATGGCACATTAGGTTTATAACAGCAACACTAGGGACGTCTGCCACATACGTTCATACAGCCAGCTGTTACTTGGCTCAGCACAACTCACTTTGCTCTGCTCATACTTACAGGTGACAGTGCTGTGGATGGTGCTGTCATTATCTATAGCGATCACAGTCACTTCGTAGGGTTGGTTTGGCAGGGTCTGCACAGGCGGTTTCTTCTTTTTACAACAGAACTTGATGCAGCTGGCCGTGGTCCCGCAAAGCAAGAGCAGAAATATGGTGACCAGGATCAGCCTGGGGAGGGAATGAGAAGAGAGGCTCGAGTCTATATAAACACAGACAGAAATGTGCTTCACTCTGGCAGCGCTTTTTACATGGAGGCTTTGTAAGCGGGCCCAGATACAATGGCATCATGGAAAGTTAGCCGACCAGTCTTAATTTATAGTTGGCATCAAGGTAGTGCATGGAAAAGCCAAAAGCACTGACATAATGCAGATCAGAAAAAAAAAACAAAAAAACATGTAGACTGTACAGCAGCATCACACCGAGTCTTCAGGATATTGCAGCTCCGTCACATACACTATTCATTTCTGGCTGGAAGAAAGCTGACAGAACTGGAGATATGCAAGACAGCTGTGACTACAGATGGGAGGGGGATCTCTAGGGCACAGGAGTCTAATGCTACGTTTACACGGAACGATAATTCGCCCGATCGTACGATTAACGACTTCTAAGTAACGATTTTTCTTTTATAACGATCAGCGTTAAAACGGATAGATATATCGTACGGAAATATCTCGCACATAGGTAAAATAGGTGAACGACTGTTTACACGGAACGATCTGCGAATTTTTTGCGAACGACGATTTAACATGTTGTAAGATCAAAATGAACGATTGCTCGTCGTTCGATCGTTCGTTGCATTTACATGTATGATTATCGTTCGAATTCAATAGTTATCGTGCAAATTCGCACAATAATCGTTCCGTGTAAACGTAGCATAATGGGCCATTTGCACAGAAAGATTATCTGACAGATTATCTGCCAAAGATTTGAAGCCAAAATCAGGAACAGACTATAAACAGAGATCAGGTCATATAGGAAAGCCTGAGATTTCTCCTCTTTTTAAATCCATTCCTGGCTTTGGCTTCAAATCTTTGGCAGATAATCTGGCAGATAATCTCTGTGTAAATGGACCCTAACTCACGGCCCTCCAGCTGCTGCAACACTACAAATCCCATCATGCTTGGCTTTGACTGTCCAGGCATGATTGATACTGTGGTTGTGCAACAGTTTGACACCTGTGCACTTTGGTGTAAATCATCATGTAGCCATATTGTGTGCATGCAGGGAGAACAGCATTATTTAGTGGCGAGTTCTTTGCTTAGTTTTATAGGGCAAGGTACTCACACAGTCAGCACGCATGAGACAATGCAGTTTATAGCGTGTACTCCACCACCACACATGACCTTATAGCAGTGCTTCTCAATTCCAGTCCTCAGGCCTCACAAACAGGTCATGATTTGAGGATTTCTTAGTATTTCACAGGTGATATATAATAATACTCAGTCCATCAGGTATTATCACATGTGTCCTTTGTATGGGATAGCCGCAAAACATGACCTGTTGGTGAGGCCTGAGGACTGGAATTGAGAAGCACTGCTGTATAGGGTAAGCAAAGTAGCTTTAAAGATTCATACTCCTATATATCACAGAAAGTAAACGGACTACCTCAGAATTTATAGAAGGTTTACAAGAATGGTATATAGCAAATGGGATTTTCCATTCCAATTGTGAACATATCAGATCTGGAGGACTCAATTGTGCCCCATTAAGGTATGTGCACACTACGGAATCCATGTGGATCAACCGAGGTGGATTCCGCAGCCCGCATTTGCACCTGTGCCATAGACTCCATTCTATGGTCGGGCAGATTCCACTGTCCGTCCAAAGAATGAACAGGTTTATTCTTTGGACGGACGGCGAAATCCGCCCGACCGTAGAATGGAGTCTATGGCAACGGCAGAAATGCGTGCAGGGGTGTTTTGGGCAGATTCCGTATGGTTCACAAATCCTTACGGTAGGAAGACACTACAGTGGGGCGGGGGACCAGCAATATTAATATTGATCAGGTCTCTTCTCTTTGATGTCACCTGAATTAATGTTAAAGTGTTCCTGTCGTTTAAATTTTTTGCAGAAATCAATAGTACAGGCGATTTTAAGAAATTTTGTAATTGGGTTTTTTATCCGAAAAATGCATTTTTATCATGAAAAAGCAGTTTGAAGCTTTCCCCCCCTGTCTTCCTTGTTCTCTATGGAGAGGGGAGGGGTAGAGGGAGATGAGGCACCAAAACAGGACAACAAAGTTAATTTACAGCTACACCACCAGGCTCTCTCCTCTGATGTCAGCACTGACCTCTCTGACCTCTGAATATGGCTTTCACACAGGTCCCGCTGTGTAATCCTTTGTTCTCTGCTGGCGACTAATCTCCCTTCTCCCCCTCCCCTCTATATAGAACAGACAGGGCTCGACTGATGTGAAAGTCAAGATTTCCTGGTAATAAGCAGGGAAAGAGGACAGGAGGGGGGGGGGACCTGGGGAAAGGCTTTTTAAATGCAGATAATGGCATGTTTGCCTAATAAACCCAACTACAAAGTTCCTTAAATTCGCCTGTTCTATTGATTTCTGCAAAAAAATAAATAAAAAATACGACAGTGACACTGAGATTTTTCAACATGTTCCAACTTATTTCTATCTAGCCCTATACGACTTGCTTTATAAAAGAACCCATCATGGGACAAGCACTACATTACATAAGGCATTATTCTCCAGACGTTACAACACCGTTCCAGAGAAAACTTCTTGAGTTTATTACGCTGGGCAGCACATGAGAGTGTTGTAAAGCTGGCATTGTAGTAAAGGTTGGCAGCAGGTCATGGGTATTTGGGGTCTGTTTGTACCAGACTAGAGCTCTACTTACACCTTTGCAACCAGCTTGTTTTAATAGCACCATGTACCTGCAGAGATGACAGGGGAGAAGGACTGCAGGATCAGACTAGACAGGACTCCATAGGAGCTGTATACAGAATCCAGTAGCGGATTTTCATTGAACCTCTGCAAAGCAGCTTAGTTATGTGCAGTGAATCAATAATATCGAGCCAAGATTCCCAACGTTTCCTTCCTATACCACTACAATAAATCTGTGGTTTCATGACCCAAGCAGTATAGATTTCTTATGGTGGATTTCTGCAGGGACCTGAACAATGCGCGCACAGACATCCTCAGCCCGCCTGGTCAGAGTTCAGCGTCCAGATGGATAACTTCCTCACTGGGGTCACTACAAACATGTTGACCCCAATAGCTTTAATCTTCTCAGTATCCTAAAATAGACAGTCAACTTTTTGTTTTCTCTAGACCAACAGCTGCAAACACATGCAAAACCCAGATTCAGCTGCTTTTCCAAGACTTCCCAAATGAACGCTGTCTACTGCCTGCCCCCATCTTATACTCAATGTTAAAAAAAAAAATGAACTACCCAGGATAGTATGTAAACCCACTACTTACTACCCCTATAGACCAGGGGTGGGGAACCTTTTCCATGTCGAGGGCCAGTCAGGCATTAATAAAATCCTTTGAGGGCTGCATACTGTGCACGGCAGTTAGTAGCGTGGGTGCGTGCGTGCAGCACCCGGGGCAAGGCAACATATTGTTCCCCTAGTGCCCCTGCTATTGTAGTTAACCCCCAATGATGCCCCTGGTAGTCTAGTTAACCCCCAAGTCATGTCCCTTGTAGTCTAGTTAACCACCAGTGCCTGTCCCAAAAAAACAAACAAAAAAAAAAAAAAAAAAAAAAAACACACATCCCACTTACCTTTCCTCCGCTCCCACACTGCCCAGGTCCTCTTCTCTCCCCTCTAGCCTGTGCCAGTCTTTTCCTGCAGGCGGCGCTCAATGAAATTACGTCATTTCGCACAGCCTGCAGGAGACGGAAGATGTGTGCTGCTCTGGTGGGGAAGGGGACGGCACTCACAGCCTCCTCCGGTGTCTGGCAGCCGTCAGAGAGGGTGCTATGTATGCCAGCTCCTGCACCATCAGAGCAGCACACATCACAGGGGAGCCGCAGGCCGCATCGGGAGGTCTCAGGGGCCGGATGTTCCCCACCGCTGCTATAGACCAATCTTTAGGCTATAGCTATACATGGCAAAAAATAAAAAAAAATTATATATCCCAAACCACTGCAGAACTACCATTCCCAGCATGCCTAGACAGCTGGTCTAGTGGAACAACAGGATGTGTGATGTGAACGGGACCTTGCAAATTAAGCTACAAATAGAGTACGTCAAGATCAGCTCAACCAAGCTGTGGGCCGACACTAGTCCAATCCTTGGGTAAAACAGCGCCATTTCAAATTGAATGATTTCAAAGAGGAGTTTCCCTTTAAGGATGATAGTCCACCACAGTATTCTTCAAGGCATCAGTAGTTTACTACAGAAAGCGGACAACGTCGATCTGATGAAGGGACCAAATTGTCTCAAGATTCATTTGACTTCCAGCAATAAACTATGCACGTCGCAATATCCTAGCATGTGACGCTTCCATTTATAGCGATATTCTCCTACTCTGGGTTCCTGGTTCTATCTTTGGCCTGAATCAGGCTAAGAAGCTGCCATCAGCTTTTAGTTCATGTCCAAGTGCTTTAACTTGTTGTGGCTGGTTATGCAACGCATTACCCTACCGGCCCTATGTGCCGCCCCCCCAATTAAAGGGGTATTTCGGTGATCAAAACCTAGCATATGTCCACAGTTAAGGGGATAAGTGTGTGACCATAAAGGGTCCAACCTATGGAGTCCCACCACACACAGTACTGATGCCCTACACTAGGGATGGGGAACCTCCGGCCCTCCAGCTGTTGCAAAACTAAAACTCCCATCATGCCTGGACAGCGATGCTTTGGCTGTCCAGGAATGATGAAAATTGTAGTTTTGCAACAGCTGGAGGGCCGAAGGTTCCCCATCCCTGCCCTACACACAGCAGTGTATGTGCCCTGTCTCAAGGTTGGTGGTCGCGTACCAATTGCTTTCCAGCTGTTACAAAACTACATCTTGCAGCATGCTCCAACATAGGAGATGTAGTTTTGCAACAGCTGAAGACCCACGATAGCCCTAGGGGATCTGGCCATTATTTAGTGTAGTTCTTTATACAGGTGTAGCATTGCCTTAGGGGAACCTTTTTGCGGTTTACACCAGTAGGGGGCAGTTTAAGAGTATCCAAAGACCCTGAACAACAAGGTAAATAAACTTACAGGTTTTATTACAACCATCTCCAGCCAGAAAGGCGCAGAGCCCATCACATGATGAACACCGGGGTCCGTGTTCTCACATGACACCCTGTCGCAGCTTTCAGGACACACGCTGGAGTCTATTTTTGTACCAGCTTTTAATGCCATTGGGGTCGGAAAACAAACATCAGCCTCAATTACACTGTCGCAGAGAAGAAGCTGCTTCCAGCAACTAACAGATGGCACAAAATGTGCAAATACTACAGATACTACTGGTAAAAGCTGCTAAGCAAACATGGCTTTTATCATAATTAACTCCGCCATTCAGTCTGCAGGGGGAGGAAGAGTAGAGAAACACGTAGAAGAGAGAACCTGTTACCTATGTTTGCTATACAGTTATAGGGTATACAGGCTGGGAAAAAAAGCTACATTAACCCAAATGGTTGCAGAAAGTTACATAGATTTGTAATTTACAAATTTAAATATTTGTAATTTGTATTTAAAAATCTCAAGCCTTCATGTACTTATCAGCTGCTGTATGTCCTGCAGAATGTGGTGTATTCTTTCCAGTCTGAGACAGTGCTCTCTGCTGCCACCTCTGTCCTTGTTAGGAACTGTCCAGAGCAGGCGGGGGGGGGGGGGGGGGGGGGGATGTTTGCTACTATTCTGGACAGTTCCTAACATGGACAGAGGTGGCAGCAGAGAGAACTGTGTCAGACTGGAAAATATTATACCACTTCCTGCAGGACATACAGCAGCTGATATGTACAGGAAGATCACAAGTCAGTCACAAATCTATATAAAACTTTCTTACACCAGCTGCTTTGAAAAAAAATAAATATTTTGCCAGAGTACTCCTTTAAATTCAAGCTATTGTCCATCATCATCTAAACAGGGTAGGGAAATATGTCTAAAAAGTAGTCAGTTTTGCATATCTCCAGTCCTGACAACCTCCAGATGGCTAACAATTTTTTTTTTAAATAAATGTCACTGTTCTAAACAGTACAATAAAGGTATAAGCAGCCATTAAACTACATAACAACCCATCCTGTCCAACAAGTGGGAATAAAACAGATCATAAAAAGGCTCATACTCACCACACATACCACAGGTTCACCCAGTTCGTGCCTTGAGAACAATTGCTGAAAAAATTTAAAGGAAAATATTAAAAGAAGCAAAAACATTTTTTTTTTACTCTTCTGTATTTTGAACAAAAACACAAACATTATAGAAACACTCACCCGGTCTCACAGTCCCGATTTTCATGATCGTCGTCCGCCGTACACAAGGTAACCTGCCATACAATAAAAAAAAAAAAGTTTATTAAGTTTACAGAAGACGAGTGTCACGGGTCTTTGATGTTCTTGTAATCCTGTAAAAATAAACACATCCGGGAGACATAGCTGGCCCATGACATAATGCAGCGCTGCCAGGAAATCATTATTCACACAGGCACCTAGACTGCCGCAGACACCAGATCCCAGGAGATTACACACAATGTACAGTCAGACCGCTGCTTAGCCAGACAATATGAAGAGTGACCGCCACTCACATACTTATTATACATCCATAACTGCAAGGAATTCATACAGCTCCTCTGAAGGTCCAGAATATAATAACCACCTGTCCTTACAAACTACTCTATCATTGCCCTTTAAATGCACCTGTAAGGCTGGGTTCACACTGGGTTTTTGCAATCCGTTTTTTGCAAAAATAGATGAAAAAAACGGTTGCATTTGTGTGCAGTAGTTTTGATCAGTTTTTTCATTGACTTCCATTGTAAAAAAAAAAAAACGGATCATAACGGATCCGTTTTTTTTTGATGGACACAAAAACATAGCTGACAATAGTTTTGTGTCCGTTAAAAAAACGGATCTGTTTTGATCTGTTTTTTGTTTTTTTTACAATGGAAGTCAATGGAAAAACGGATCAAAACGGATGGACACTAATGCATTTGTTTTTTGCAAAAAACAGATTGCAAAAACGCAGTGTGAACCTAGCCAAATCTACAATAATCTAGATCAGTGTTCCTGTAACCCAGAAAAATCTAAGGGCCCTATCGGACAAAAAAATAGTTATATCGTTCGACTATAAACAATAATCGCTCTGTGTAATTGCAGGCAAAGATCGGAAAATCGTTCTTATGTTGTTGACTTAGATCTGAACCTAACATTATCGTTTGCTGTAATGGTGCGTTTACACAGACAGATTATCTGACAGATTTTTGAAGCCAAAGCCAGGAATGGATTTGAAGAGAAGAGAAATCTCAGTCTTTCCTTTATGACCTGTTCTTTGTGCATAGTCTGTTCCTGGCTTTGGCTTCAAAAATTTGTCAGATAAATCTGTCTGTGTAAACGCACCACTATTCCACATTCGTTTGCTCAAGTTTCGCTTTTTTTCACTAATTGTTCAGTGTAATTGCACATTGTTCATTGTTTTGCTGGGATCAGGAGTAAATGATCATAGTAACGATGATAAACAATCTCGTTTGCGATTGTTTATAGTTCGTCGTTAAAAAAATCGCTCAGTGTAATAGGACCCTTACTTTAATTCAATCTAAGGGTGCATTCACATTAACAGAATTTGCAGATTTGATAGCGCAGATTTAAAGTTGCAGATTCCTTAGGGTGCGTTCACACATACAGGATCCTCAGCAGATTTGAAGTTGCAGATTCCTTAGGGAGCGTTCACACGTACAGGATCCGCAGCAGATTTGATGGTGCAGATTTTTTGCTGTGTTCAGTCATTTAGATCCAATCCGCTGCGATACGGTACGTGTGAAGCTACCCTAAAGCAGGAACTGAACATTCCAAAATGTTCTAGATTGCCTTTTCAATTTGAAACCTAAAACTCACAGTTAAAAAAAAAAAAGGCAGCCGGAGATTTTGTGCCGTGTTCTTCTAGCATACCATAGAATCCACTGCTACGTGTCAACGTACCCTAAAGCTCCCATCATCGGATACATCTCTATCCAATCTATATTGGTAACTAAACATTTCTAAATTAAAAAAAAAAAAAAAAAAAAGTTGTCGCTTTGGCACCTAAAACTGTATAATAATAATAATAATAATAATAAAAAAAAATAGATTTTATGCTTTCTAGTAGATGTGAACACAGTCTTAAAATACCTTAAAGCCCCCATTATCCAAACGTTATCAGTTCGGCTATGATCTTATCGGGTTTTCGCCCTATGTCCACAGTGGCATAAACCGCAACCACAACGTACTCCCGACAGGCCCATAGAAGTTAACAAAGTGACATAGTTAATCGGCGACTATTTTCAGAACCTATCCATTCATTTTGCAGGACTCAATAGTGTAGCAGAGGTATACATTTAAAAAAACGCATTGGACGCCGTCACTAGTTGACTTCATCGCTCCATTAAATTCTATAGGCCCATTGGGAGTAGCTGCGGCAGACGCCAGCCATCTAGTTAAGGCAGGTTGCCGACACTTACTGTGGATATAGGGCAAAACCATGATGCCTGATCCAGAATACGTCAAATCTGTATCCAGTCTAGATCAGTAACTAGACATTTCAAAGGTAATCTAATGGATACATTGTAGCCTTAGATGACATACAATTAACACATCGTAACCTGGAACAGCTTTGACATGTTAACACACAGATAATCTAGAACAACAGTATATAACCTAAGGAATATAGAATATAACATAAGAAATCTAGAACCTGGCCATATTGCTTGGTGGACTATAGTGCTGGGATCTATGCAGCATAGAGGGGAGGAACAGCAGCAGCAGTAAGAGAAGGAGGCCCCAGAAGGGAGAGGGGGGTCTGGCCTGGATGGAGCAGAAAAAATCTAAGAAAATGCAGAAAAAAATTATATAATAAAAAAAAAATGACAAGTGCAAGCTGCTGCAGAACCTCTTGCAGCCAGGAGCTGTCAATCATTCTCTAGCTGTAGGCTCACATGGTGCAGGCCCCCCATGTCCAGAGAACAAAGAAGCCCAGAGAAGGGGAGGGGGGGTCTTACCGCAATGTGCAGGCAGCAGAGCAGCAGCGTCTTATATCCACACACACTCATGGCTTCCACGTCAGGCCACGCCACTAGCGCTTCTTATACAGAGGATTGCAGCACGGCTCACATACAGTGACGAGCGGTATAGAGAGTGTGAAGCGGAGCCGCTGACATCACCGAGGTTTATAGCCGCACACCCGCCCCTCCATCCTCCGAGCCCTGCCCAGCCGCCGAGCCGCCTCCTCCCGACCTCCACTACTGCTATATGTGTCCTGCTGACGGCTCTGTGCAGACCTGGGCTAACCAGTGCGGAGAGAACCGCAGCCGCCAGCCCGACAGCCAATCACACGGCTGCTTTCACTTTACTGGGACAGTTAAAAGTGTAAAGTTCAATTTGATTGGTTGCTAGGGCCAGCTGCGTTCATGTGATTGGTTGCTAAGGGCAACCGCTGCGGTTTTTACGTGCTGGCGCCTTTCAGCTGTGGCATGATGGGAATTGTAGTTTTGCATGGGGATCGCTAATATAGAGCAAAGAGAAACTGCAGCTCTACATATATATAATAATATATATATATATATATATATATATATATAATGGTCAAGTCCTACCTAGTATTTCCTACAACCAGGGGTATAATAGCTGGGGCATTATTTTTGAAGTAGTGATCAGATACAAGATTGGGGCAATAAATTCTTTTTTACCTCAGAAACACCAAGCTGTGGCTCTGTCTACAGGCACTGTGCTTCTATGATAGTGGCCCCTGGTAGACACTGCTACAGTTTTAGCACCGACCTAAACAAAGAAATGTCTCCTCAAAACCAGGCATAGCCCCTCAAAGACAGTCCAAGTGCTCCCATAAGCATGGTGCCTTATTACATGGGCAATTCTCTCATAAGAACACGATGAGTACCCCCATAATAGAGCCCACCATAGCCCCCACTCTATATAGCGACAGGCACAGTGCCCCCATAATAGAGCCCGCCATAGCCCCCACTCTATATAGCGACAGGCTCAGTGTCCCCATAATAGAGCCAGCCATAGCCCCCACTCTATAAAGCGACAGGCACAGTGTCCCCCATAATAGAGCCAGCCATAGCCCCCACTCTATATAGTGACAGGCACAGTGTGCCCATAATAGAGCCAGCCATAGCCCCCACTCTATAAAGCGACAGGCACAGTGTCCCCCATAATAGAGCCAGCCATAGCCCCCACTCTATATAGTGACAGGCACAGTGTGCCCAAAATAGAGCCAGCCATAGCCCCCACTCTATATAGCGACAGGCACAGTGTGCCCATAATAGAGCCAGCCATAGCCCCCACTCTATATGTGACAGGCACAGTGTGCCCATAATAGAGCCAACCATAGCCCCCACTCTATATAGCGACAGGCTCAGTGTCCCCCATAATAGAGCCAGCCATAGCCCCCACTCTATATAGCGACAGGCACAGTGTCCCCCCTATTGGAGCCCGCCATAGCCCCCACTCTATATAGCGACAGGCACAGTGTCCCCATAATAGAGCCAGCCATAGCCCCCACTCTATATGTGACAGGCACAGTGTCCCCATAATAGAGCCCACCATAGCCCCCACTCTATATAGCGACAGGCACAGTGCCCCCATAATAGAGCCCGCCATAGCCCCCACTCTAGAGACAGGCTCAGTGTCCCTATAATAGAGCCGGCCATAGCCCCCACTCTATATAGCAATAGGCTCAGTGTCCCCCATAATAGAGCCCGCCATAGCCCCCACCCTATATAGAGACAGTCACAGTGTCCCCCATAATAGAGCCAACCATAGCCCCCACTCTATATAGCGACAGGCACAGTGTCCCCATAACAGAGCCAGCCATAGCCCCCACCCTATATAGTGACAGGCACAGTGTGCCCAAAATAGAGCCAGCCATAGCCCCCACTCTATATAGCGACAGGCACAGTGTGCCCATAATAGAGCCAGCCATAGCCCCCACTCTATATGTGACAGGCACAGTGTGCCCATAATAGAGCCAACCATAGCCCCCACTCTATATAGCGACAGGCTCAGTGTCCCCCATAATAGAGCCAGCCATAGCCCCCACTCTATATAGCGACAGGCACAGTGTCCCCCATAATAGAGCCCACCATAGCCCCCACTCTATATAGCGACAGGCACAGTGTCCCCATAATAGAGCCAGCCATAGCCCCCACTCTATATGTGACAGGCACAGTGTGCCCATAATAGAGCCAACCATAGCCCCCACTCTATATAGCGACAGGTACTGTGTCCCCCATAATAGAGCCAACCATAGCCCCCACTCTATATAGCGACAGGCACAGTGTCCCCATAACAGAGCCAGCCATAGCCCCCACCCTATATAGCGACAGGCACAGTGTCCCCATAATAGAGCCAGCCATAGCCCCCACTCTATATAGTGACAGGCACAGTGTGCCCAAAGTAGAGCCAGCCATAGCCCCCACTCTATATAGCGACAGGCACAGTGTCCCCATAATAGAGCCAGCCATAGCCCCCACTCTATATGTGACAGGCACAGTGTCCCCCATAATAGAGCCAACAATAGCCCCCGCTCTATATAGCGACAGGCTCAGTGTCCCCCATAATAGAGCCAGCCATAGCCCCCACTCTATAAAGCGACAGGCACAGTGTCCCCCATAATAGAGCCAGCCATAGCCCCCACTCTATATAGAGACGGGCTCAGTGTCCCCCATAATAGAGCCAGCCATAGCCCCCACTCTATATAGAGACAGGCACAGTGTCCCCTATAATAGAGCCAGCCATAGCCAACACACAAGTGTTCCTTCTAATGCTGCGTTTACACAAAACGATAATTGGCCCCATCGTGCGATTAACGATGTCGGAGTAACGTTTTTTTTTTATAACGGTCAGCGTTTAGACGGTACGCTATATCGTACGGAAATTCGTTTTGCGATCGTTTTGCCATCGCTTAAGCCTATCTCACACATTGGTTAAATCGGCGAACGACTGTTTCAATGAACAATCTGCGAATTTTTTGCGGACGAACGATTTTAGAACATGTTGTAAGATCAAAATGAACGATTTCTCGTTCGTCGTTTGATCGTTCGCAGCGTTTACACGTGCGATTATCGTTCGAATTCGATCGTTATCGTGCGAATTCGCACGATAATCGTTCCATGTAAACGCAGCATAAAGTAGACAATTCTGCCATAACAATGCTCCAAGCTCCTCTATGAGAGAGTCCCACTCTATAGCGACAGGCACAGTGTCCCCTCCACAGCACCCCTATTGCCTCTATAACAGGGTGAGCCCCATTTACCCCATAAGGGTGCTTTCAGACAGAGTAAAACAGGTGGAATTCCGTGGCGGAGCCCCCGCTGCGGACTCCGCACAGGGTTTCAAGGCGGGATTCTGAGCGGAGTCTCTGGCGGGGGCTCCGCCTAAGAATTCCACCTATTTCACTCAGTGTGAACAGACGCTAACAATAACACAGTATATTTTGGGAGCACCTCTTAGTATGTCCGGACATGATGGGAATTGTAGTTTTGCAACAGCTGGAGGGATGCGAGTTTTAAGTTTTAACCTGTGTCATAAGATCTGAAAAAGACTCCATGTTCAAGTGGAAATTTTTTAAATTTGTCTGACAGCCAAATATCAGCTATAAAATAACACCGACAATTTAGCAAATGTGGTAAGAGAAAGGCACTCTTATTTCCTACGCTCCTATGTTGTTAAAAAGTGATGACTAGGCAGCTAATAGTCACTTTTCTAAAATCTCTGCCTGAAAAGATCGACCCAGAGGTGCTACGGGGAACCCGAGAGCGCGAATAACGTGCTGAAACCAGCCACAATACATAGTAAGTGAGTGACAGTGATTACTACCATATGCCTCCTGAACTAACGCTCCGGGCCACCCACCAGCCAATGATTGACAGCTTACTGTCAATATTGTGCACAGACAGAAAGCAGTCAAGCTGTCAATCATTGGCAGGTGGGAGGGCCAGCGCTACTCATGAGTCTGAGTAAGAAACCTCATTCTTAAGGCCCTATTCCATGGAACGATTATCTTCCGTATTCGGCCGATATCAGCCGCTACGAATGATAATCGTCCCGTGGAATCGAGTGCAAAGATGTCGGCTGATCGTTGCAGTCGCTTGTTTTTCAACATGTTGAAAAACAAGCGACTGATACAGCAACGATCTGCTGCCGTCGCTCTGTTGAATAGGAGCATCGGCAGCAGACGCTGCTGTATCCTATGGGCTGCCCGGACGATCTAGCGATCACCCGGGCAGCCCCCCCGCAGCTCCCCGCCGCCCCTCCCGCACTCATCCGCTCATTGCAGCCGCGTTGAATAGCGGCGGCAGCGAGCGGGGAACGCTTTTCCTTTATGCCACTGTAAGTTGTGCAGGATATTAAGGGGTTGTCTGGTCAGGACTCCTTTAAGCTCCATGCCCGGGGAGGGGGTGAGTGAAAAAATAGCATGCTCTTACCTCCCTGGCTCTGGCACTGGCACTTGTACTACGCCACTCGTATCCCCATAGTTTGGTGGGTTCGGGTGGTACCTGAATCAGGGTACCTGTCACCAGGTTCGCATAGAATAGAAGCCTTTATATTGTGCCTGCCATTAGACACATATCTCCAGGTCAATGAATATTATATATACAAGTTAGAGTGGGAATACACCATAACCTTTATTATATTTGTTTAAAGGGGTTAACCAGCATTAGAATAACATGGCCACTTTCTTCGAGAGACAGCACCACCTTTGTCTCCAGGATGGGTGGGGTATTGCAACTCAGTTTCATTGAAGTGAATGGAGCTTAATTGTAAACCATACCTAAACTGGAGACAACTGGAGTGAAGCTGTCTGTAGAAGAAAGTGGCCATGTTTTCTAATGCTAATATCTTCTTTAAATACACTAATAAAGCAAAATTGATTCCATCACCATTAAACTAGGGCAATTACATAAGGAGTGTGTCTTATGGGTCATAAGGATAGAAAAGAGTACTGATAAGGAGATATTATAGTAGGGGATGCTAAAAGGTCTGACTCACCTTATCCTTTTATTCTATCAAGCCTTAAGGCTGTCTAAGGGTATGTACACACTACGGAATCCGTGCAGATAACTTCCAGCGCATTCTGTGTGTGCTCCTGCTTGAAGTTCCGCCTGTCCCATAGGCTCCATTCTATGCTCAGGCAGATTCCGCCATCCACCCAAACACTTGACATGACAATCCTTTGGCGAACGGCGGAATCTGCGCATAGAATGGAGCCTATGGGACAGTCGGAACTTCAAGCGGGAGCACGGGGGGGGGGGGGCAGTCAAACCACAGAATCCGCTTGAAGTTATCCGGGCAAATTCCATAGTGTGCACATACCCTTAGGGCCCTATTCCACCGGACGATTATCGTTCAGATTATCGTTAAATCGTTCGAATCTAAACGATAATCGTTCGGTTGAAATGCAGTTAACGATTAGCGACCGAACGAGAAATCGTTGATCGCTCTATAAGACCTGGACCTTTTTTTATCGTTGCTCGTTGGCAAAACGTTCGCAAATCGTTCGCATTGAATAAGTCGCAGTAGATATGAACGCAATAGCGAAGAAAAAACGATCGCAAATACGTTCATAAGTAATGATTATCGTTCCACGGAAATGAGTGAACGTTTTCAGGTCTTTCGCAATAGTGGTCGTTTGAGATCGTTTATCGTTAACGATTATGCAAACGATAATCGTCCGGTGGAATAGGGCCCTTACTAGGGGGGAAGCGCGAGCTGTCAGACCAGCGCTCACTTGCCCCTTTTACTATTTACTGCTATTACATACACAGACAGTGAATGGGAAACAGCAGGAGGGGCTGCGTGGGCTGTGGGAGGGGCTGCCCATTGAAGTCAGTGGCGGTCTGCTGTCACCGCTCCTATTGTGCATCTCGGCTGATCGTGGTCTTTTAACATGTCCTATTGCAACAAACGATTATTGGCCGGAACAGCCGGTAATTGGCAAAGTACGGCCGATAATCATTTGATGTAATAAGACCTTTACTTGGCTAATGCATTTATCTCTGTTATAAGGCAAGCCCCATCAGGAACCTTTTCCATTACCTCCTGTAGAACCCTGTACTCCCTACGTGTTTCTTTTAGCAGTTAAGTTAAATTCATCAGGGGAGAAAAGGGGGTATAAAAAGGATCAAACCACAGATCAAATACCTTTGCCCCAAGGTATGTAGTATCCAAAAAGAGTGCAATAGTGTAACACAATATGTAAACATACAGTCAGACACAGAACCACTTCATTTAGAATACCTCTCTGAAAGGGTTTAATGATAGATCAAATCACTAGGGTCAAAAAAGCTCACTATATCAACAATGCTGACACGTATAATACAGAGGGGGCAGGAGAATGGCATATTTCCCAAACAATATTCACTCCTAAAGGCATTTGAGTAATAGCTCTGCGAGTTCAAGAACCATTCTCCATCCGTGTCTGGGTGGTCTGTATAGAGCTGTAGTATACACATTTATATATGTTATACAAATTTTATATACTATAGCTCCATATATCAGACCAATGCTTTTAGAGCAGAGTGGTGGTCGGTAACTTAGACAATGAGCTGCCAACAATGGGAGGAAAAGAGCAGCATATCAGGCGAATAATTTGCTAAATTAATGTACCGTATTTTCTGGCATATAAGGCGACTGGGCGTTTAAGATGACCCCTGACTTTCAAGAAGATTGTCAAGGGTTTCGCCTTATATGCCGGAAAATGTTAACCCCTGGCTTACTGCAGCCCTGCTGCAGTCAGGCAGGGTTTAACTGCAGCTAAATTTTCGGCTGCTGGGAGAGCTTCGGAAGAATGACAGAGGCTTCGGGTACTTCTGGAGCCTCTGTCATACTCCCAAAGCTCTCCCGTCAGCCGAGCCGATGAGACGCTCGGCTGCTCGGGAGAGCTTCGGGGATTACCAGCACAGTCAGTGTACGTCACACTGTCTGTGCCGGGAACAGTATAGGAGGCGCACAGAGGCCGGGAACGACTTTTAAGAAGATTTTTTGCAGTTAAAAAGCCGCCTTATACGCCGGAAAATTAGGTATTTGCAAAAATACAGTACAATGGTGCCTTGGATTACGAGCATAATTCGTTCCGGGACTGTGCTTGTAATGCAAATCCACTCTTAAACCAAAGCAAATTTTCCAATAAGAAATCATAGAAATGCAGACAATTGGTTCCCTATGCCAAAAATAATGATTTATTATTCTGAATAACATGTAAAACTAATGAAACAAACATTCCGAAACAGCAGGATATGTGATATTATAAGTTACTGTACAGTAATGGAGAGGATGGGAAACACAAGGGCTGACAGAGACTGCAGGAAGCATGAAGGAATGAGCAGGACAGATGTGGGCACAGTATAGCAGCACTCTCTGTCCAGGGAGAGAGGGGTTATAGCTATGGAGAGATTACCTCCACAGTCCTGTCCCCTGATGTAAGCCCCAGCCTGAAGTGGATCTGCTATGATTTGGAAGGTGAGGGAGACTTCCTGGGTCAGAGTACAGTGCTGTAGACCCCGCTATGCAGACCATTCCCCTCCCCCATTCCCCCTCCCACCCAGTACAGGGAGCTCTTGAACCAAAGCAATGCTCTTACACCAAGTCACAATTTTGAAAAACTGTGAGCTCTTGAACCAAAACGCTCTTAAACCAAGTTACTCTTAAACCAAGGTACCACTGTATTTAGTTGACAAACCTTACCAGTTGAACTATGTTAGTTGAGATAGGAATACCCCTTTAGGGTGCCTTCACACCTACCGACTCGCATCGTTAATAACGCTGCAAGTCGGCTAGGTCCTGGCAGATCACTGTCAGTACATACACGTAGCAGTCTGAACGACCGCTGCGTGTATGTAAATCTGCCGGCCGCTTAACCCCTTCTGATGCCGGCCGCCTCTCGCTCCGCTCTGTAACATACCTCCTTGCTCCACGGGGTCCCGGCATCCTGCTCTCGCGCTCGGCCAATCAGTGTGTTGCCCTGCGGCAGCCACTGATTGGCCGGGGCGGGAGAGCAGGACGCTGGGAACCCCGTGGAGCGAGGAGGTATGTTACCGAGCGGAGCGGGAGGCGGCCGGCATCAGAAGGGGTTAAGCGGCCGGCAGATTTACATACACGCAGCGGTCGTTCAGACTGCTACGTGTATGTACTGACAGTGATCTGCCAGGACCTAGCCGACTCGCAGCGTTATTAACGCTGCGAGTCGGTAGGTGTGAAGGCACCCTTAAAGGGGTAGTGCAGCGGTAAAAAATTATTCACAGAATAACACACATTACAAAGTTATACAACTTTGTAATGTATGTTATGTCTGTGAATGGCCCCCTTCCCCGTGTCCCACCACCCCCACCTGTGTACCCGGAAGTGTGGTGCGCTATACATACCTGATCCGTGCCGACACGCGTCCGCCATCTTGTGCCAAACGTCATCTTCGGCCGGCCCGAACACCTCCGATCTTCCCGAGTGCCGGCCGCGTCATCAGCTGCTCAGCCGCGATTGGCTGAGCATAACTGTGCTCGGCCAATCGCGGCTGATGACGGGTGGGGGTGGTGGGACACGGGGAAGGGGGCCATTCACAGACATAACATACATTACAAAGTTGTATAACTTTGTAATGTGTGTTATTCTGTGAATAATTTTTTACCGCCGCACTACCCCTTTAAGTGGTTCTGTGTTTGACTATACTTGTAAGTCCTAAAGAATACTAACAATATACATGGGAAAGAGTACTGATGAGGAGATATCTAAGTGGGGGATGCTTCCAGGTCATGCTCACCCGATTGGCCAGCAGACCCTCGCTATTGTGTGATACCGTAGACTAGAGGAGAAAGGATATAGAACAGATGTGTGCTCTCCATTAAGCCACTTGGTATGTATACCACCCCAAGTGATGGGGTATGGATGGTCCAGGGTGGAGAGGTGCCATTAAAGTGCCCTGTAGGTGGTTTAAGGGCTCCTAGAGAAGGGGCCCGTGAGGCAAAGTATAAAACCAGAAAAAAATGTAAAGGCCAAAGGCCGTACTGACTATATGCTAGCGTTGCACCAAAGAAGGAAAAGGGGAGTCCAGGGTGCATTTATCTGAGGAAGGGAGCAAGATTCCTAAAAAGCGTCATATCATGTGCATTGTCCCCATAAACTTTTAATAGTTTTTTTCACCCTGGTCTCCTCTTATCTTTTGCTGTGGGAACATAGCATAACAATGTATTGAACTTCCCTAAAGTGCTGAAAGTTTTACTGGCACACTTAAAGTGTTAACTGAGAACCAACTTCTTCATTTCAAGCATACTCAGAGTGATCCAATTACTTACTGGATCTGGAATTCCCCCTTTAAATCAAAACAATATATCCATATACTGAAACCTTTTTGCTGTTGTGTGCCTTACTACACAGAGCTGCTGCCTTAGTGCACAGTATGTTATATATGCATCAGAAACATTGTTGATTTCCATAGATTGTGGATTGCACCTACTACAGGTTGAAAGTCTATGGGTGGTATTACACGGGCCGAGCAGTGCCCGATAATACCTGTAAACGAGCAGCAATCTGCTAGATCGCTGCTCGTTTACTAGGCCTATTACACGGCCCGATAATCGTTTGACAAGAGCTGCAAGGACATCGTTACCAATGTCCTTGCAGCCCTTGCTAAACTGGCATACATTACCCATCCACGTTCCAGGGCTGCTCCTGCTGTCCGCTTCTCCCGGGGTCCCGTGCGCGCTCTATCTTCACAGCGGCCTGTCAGCTGGTAGGCCGCTCAGCCAATCACAGGCCGGGACCGCCGCGGCCTGTGATTGGCTGAGCGACCTACCAGCTGACAGGCCGCTGTGAAGTTAGAGCGCGCACGGGACCCCGGGAGAAGCGGACGGCAGGAGCAGCCCTGGAACGTGGATGGGTAATGTATATCGTTAGTCGCCGGCCACGCACCACTATTACACATAGCGGTGCGCGCTCGGCGCCCGACAAAAATAGGGTCTAACCTTTATCAACGATCAGCCGATGATCGCTGTCATCGGCTGATCGTTGCATTTATTACATGGAGCGATAATCGGCCGAATCGGGCCAATTCGGCCGATTATCGTTCCGTGTAATAGTACCCTATGACTTTAGCTTCAGATATAAAATAGGGCATTGGAATCCATCTTGACATGTCAAAAATTCTTCATTTAAAGAGACTCTGTCAGTAGGTTTATGTTGTCCTGTCTCAGGGTAGCATAAACTAGTGGCAGAGAATCTGAACAGAATGATGTATCACCTACATTGTTCTGTGCAGCTGATTCAGAGATCTCTTCCTGAATAACATGGACAATAAGTAGTCCTCTCAATTATGTGCATGAGCTCAGTAGTCCTGGATATTCATAAGAAGCAGAAAACTAAACCCACCATCTGCTGAATGGCAGTTATCTATCCATGCTGTGAATAGGCAGTCAACTGTCAATCAGCAGCCAGAGGGCGGGGGAGGGGTGTGGCAAAAATCCTATTCTGCATATTAGGAGAACGGCTGAACAGAATGAGGTAAGTAATACACCAATCTGTTCAGCATTTATGTCACTAGTTTATTCTGCCATCATGTAAGAGAGCATAAACCTAGTAACAGATTCCCTCTTAGGACATGTGCACAAGAGCATTAACCACATGGTTTTTGATGCAGAAACTGTGCCAATTTATCTACCAAATATTATTTGGCTTTACCTAAACAAACCTATGGGTCCATTTACACAGAAAGATTATCTGACAGATTATCTGCCAAAGATTTGAAGCCAAAGCCAGGAACAGACTATAAACAGAGATCAGGTCATAAAGGAAAGCCTGAGATTTCTCCTCTTTTCAAATCCATTCCTGGCTTTGGCTTCAAGTCTTTGGCTGATAATCTGTCAGATAATCTTTCTGTGTAAATGGACCTTATCTCTCATTGATTTCAATCAGAGTGGTGAAAAATATGGAAAAAGAAGTGACAATGCCCCCTTTGCTCCCCTCTGAAATCAATGTCACGCCTGTCTATTAATTAAACTGAGATGCAATATCTCAAACAATCTCCATTGTGGTGAAATCTCATTCAATACACCCATGTCAGATACAAAAAGCACGTATCATGGGAAGCCACTGCTGTTCATCATTTTGCACCACAAAAAGGTTGCATTTGTCTCGGTCATGTATCCCATGGTGAACATCCTGGCCTACAGATGAAACAATATGCAAACCACATATTGAACTAAGTATTGATTAGTAATGTTCCTAGTGGAGATTTAATGGCGTACTATCGAAGGATGTCAGGATTGCTGCAAAGAAAATGAAGTGCTTTCACAGTACTGTCTCTTATTAAAAAAGTAGCCATGTATTATGATTTCCCAAAAGAATCCACATAAAGGCCGATAATAATAAAAAGAAAACATATATAGTGAAAATATACCAGGAATACTCTTTTATTGGAAGCCTTTTACAGTACAATATCAGGTGGCATGTGATACACATACCCACCAAACAGTCCTGATCCTCTAGTGGGTATGGGAAGGTATTATTTGCATGCGCAGTATTTGGTGTATATGGTGACACCAGTACATATATAACACAATACTTTAAGTTCACAGTTCAGCTTCCCTCTGCAAAAGGTCAGAGAAAATGCCCAGCAACCTTCCCCATTCATGGTTATGGGACAGTGCCAGTCTGTTTCTGCCAACTTCCATGAGGCTTGCTATAAAGAATATCTCTAAATATTTTTTAAAACATCTCAGGCAAGATGGCTGCACCTATGATAATGGAAAAAGAAAATAAAAAAAAATTACAAACTGAACTAAGTATAGTGGAGGGTTGGGGGTTAAATAGCGTGTATAACTATAACTAACGTGTAATATTCTTTTTATAACCAGAAAATCTCAGTTCATGTCCTATGTAAATGAGGCACAAGTACCAATTGGACAGGCCCGAACATGGCAAGTACCCATAATCTCCTCTTCTATGCTAGCCTTGTTTTTTTTTTCAATAACTTGGAACCCCGCTCTCCCTGCCAGCGGTGTTCAGGGGGGGGGGCACTCCTGTTCTGTCCTGCTCTGGCCGACACACTGTTGCAGATTTAAAGGTACGTCCCTAATTGGTTGTGGCGCCTAAACACTCCCCTTTAAGTCTATGCACCTCCCTGACCCCTCTGTTAGAGCCTCTGCATGCTTCCTAGTGTGTGGTCCTAGCCCTTACGTGGTTCCTGCGGTCAGTGTCCCTGCACCATGATAGCTGCTCTTGGTACCTGCCCTGCTTCCAGCCGTGAGTCCTACTGTGGTTCTGCCGCCTACGTGTCACCAGCTGCACCTTGCCTGGCTCCGCTAGCAAGCCAAGCCAGGGGTAGTGACCTGGGGGTTGCCTGCTGCAGCAAGCCCCTTAGACTCCGCTCCCTGGTGCGGCTTACGCCATTGCTAGCGATGGTTCAGCGGATCCACGACTCCAGTTGTTATATGATTGACAGCCCCTTTGCAGGCAACATGAAGAACCACAGAGGTAGACCTAAACTCAACAAAAACAAAACAAGTCAGTATAGTACTTGTTATTTTTACACCCTATCAGGCTTTGTATAACTTGGATAACACCTTTAAGAGGCGATGGTGATTGCTAAAGCTTCATTCTGATGATCTTCAGGGGTTCAAGTGGTTAAACTTTCACGTTCATACTTTAAGCTATAAAGAACATTTAGCCTTCTTAGTTGACGTTGAAATCTCACTGATACCTGATTGTCATTATCACACGACATCTGTTGTTTGGGACAGAGAAAGAGTTGGGAGACCCCCATATACATCTTGATAGAGTTGGGAGACCCCCATGTATATCTTGATAGAGTTAGGAGACCTCCATATACATCTTTGACTTAAAATTTTAATTCTTTTTGGCTGTTAAAAACTGAGATGCTTGATCCATGTTACCCCATGATATTTGTATAGTTGGGGACTGGGGGAGAGTTGGGAGACCCCCATATACATTACACAGCTGGCTGTGCTGACATTGGTAGGTTCGACTGACTTTCATGTACTGGCGGCTTTGGTAGTTGAATTAACAACAGATACTAGAGTTACATTATACTCACAGGTGGCAGATTTGTCTGCATTTCATACATCTTAATAGAGTCGTTTCTGCGACAGGTGCATATACCTTCACTGCCCCCCTTATGAGAAGTATGAAAGAGGTCCATATATCTCCCTAAGGGAACAAGTGAGCTCACTCATGGAATAGGGAATGGAAAGAAGTGGTTTGGCACCTAGGATTGCTGTTATAAATATGAGACGTCTGGCACATGCAGAGCTGGGGCGAACGTAGATTTGGCTCATAAGACTGGTTAAACATTGAGAGTTAAAGGCATGGAGGAAAGAGAGGCCTGCTATACACTGAGCAGAGATCTGGCACATAGCAGAGCTGTGTATGGAATAGTCTGGCACGCGTCAGTGCTGGCATATAAGTGATCTGGCACATAGGATAGCTGAGAGGGGGTGGTCTGGCACTCACTTAGTGTTCACTAGTATTTGACAACAAGCGAGACTATAAGCATTACCATAATGCTAAAAACTGCCTTGTATTCCCCCTGCTTATAGTTCATGCCTGTAATATGAATGTCTACACATTGGCCTCAGGACTGGATTCATGTCTCTGGCGATATCTGATAATTTCTCTCCAAATCCAGTTTATTAACCTTATAAATGACCCCATTGTGTCCCTGTATACATGTTATATCGGCGTCTAATCACTCAGTCTTTATACAGGTCCAGGAGGGCACTGGGGCATACACATCCTCCCTTGTCCTTGGCGTAGATACAAAGCTTTGGTGTCCTGCTTCATTGATCTGGCCTGTTTAATCTTCGGAGCTAAATATAGCTGCACGTACCTGAATGTACGTTCATGACTGCCATAGATATAGTATACACCAGCACTCCCAGGTCACAGATCAGCATATCGACAGCTGCAGGGGGAAAATGGCTTATAGCGTGTTGATTAGTATGAGGAAGTGTTTTGCCTTTGTTTTGTGGTTTATTTTTTTTCCCCATGTTCAATGAACCATGTGACAATGTGTTACAGCTACGTGCTGGGTTACATCCACTACCTGCCTCTCCATTGTTTTATAAAGGGCTTTCCATTCATTTTGTAGGTGAGAAAATAATAAACCAATACTCACCTATAAATTGGTCCAAAAATGGATCCAGTTATTTTCTAGAGTGGCTTAGGGTCCATTTACACAGAAAGATTATTTGCCAAAGATTTGAAGCCAAAGCCAAAAACAGACTATAAACAGAGATCAGGTCATAAAGAAAAGCCTGAGATTTCTCCTCTTTTCAAATCCATTGCTGGCTTTGGCTTCAAATCTTTGCCAGATAATCTGTCAGATAATCTTTTTGTGTAAACGGACCCTTAGAAATTCCTATTAAAGGGGTAGTGCGGCGCTCAGCAATTATTCACAGAATAACACATATTACAAAGTTATACAACTTTGTAATCTATGTTATGTCTGTGAATGGCCCCCTTCCCGTGTTCCCCCACCCCCGCACGTGTACCCGGAAGTGTGGTGCGCTATACATACCTGATCCGTGTCGACCGACCCTGTCCACCATCTCCTTCAAAGACGCCATCTTCGGGAGGCTGGCCGACCCGCTCCTGCCGGCCCCCCTCTGCTGCGTCATAACTGTGCTCAGCCGCGATTGCCATACCGGCATGCGGGATGTCACGACACTTCCAGGTACACGTGCGGGGGTGGGGGGACACGGGAAGGGGGCGATTCACAGACATAACATACATTACAAAGTTGTATAACTTTGTAATGTGTGTTATTCTGTGAATAATTGCTGAGTGCCGCACTACCCCTTTAATATATCTCTTGGTCTAGAATGGCTTTGAGTTAATACACCTTTATTTCTGGTGGTCTATGAAGGTAAATGTATTAATGATAATATTCCTAGTGGTCTAGAGGAGGAAATAATATATACTTAGGCCTGATTTATAAAACTGTGTAAAATAAAAACTGGAAGGCAGGCTTGAAAACATGCACACAGCCTATGGCCATGTTTTCCAGGATTCCGCAGGGCTGCATCCAACTTCTCCAGAAGCCACTAATCAAATGCTGCATGCTCGGACGAACCTGAGTGTGCTTAAAGTTCCCTCAACTCTACTGGATACATATTGGGGGACATGTATAAAAAGGCGAAAATGCCTTTTTTAAGGCGCAGATGGGGCCGATCGGCGTAAAAATATTCGCAAAGTGCGCCGCATTTATCATTTTTCCGGTGGAAAAATTATACTGAAACCTACGCCAGCTCTGAGCTGGCGTAGGTTTCGAAATTATTGCATGGACGGGCTCCGTGTGATCGTGATTTATGTAGATGGAGTGCGCCTCTATATAAATCCCCTAAGCTCCGGAATTGCGGAGACATTTGTAAGCCCGGCGTACAAAACGCCGGACTTCATAAGTGTCCCCCATTATCTTTTCAACACACTAGGGCCAGTTCAAACTGAGCAAAAGGCGAGGAATTTCCTAGCTGAATCCGCTCTTAGGATTTCCGCTCAGCTGTTCACACGACGGAATTTCTGTGCAGAATGTTCCGCTGCGGATCGGCTTTCCGCCCAAAAAATTTATTCCACTAGAGAAATCCTATAGAAGTCAATGGGGCTTGAATTTTACTTGAATTCTGCTTGATTTCCACTTGAATTCCTCGCCTATTGCTCAGTGTAAATGGGCCCTAATGGTATGTTTACACAGAGACATTTATCTGACACATTTTTGAAGCCAAAGCCAGGAATGGATTTGAGAAGAGGAAAATCCCAGTCTTTTCTTTATGATCTGTTCCCTGGCTTTGGCTTTAAAAATTTGTCAAATAAATCTCTCTGTGTAAGCACACTATTAGGCTTTGTTCAGATACTGTCAAAATGGATTGATTGCCTGTTCAGCCATACAGTGATTGCGGTAGGATACTGCCCACTGGGTAATTGATCAGCGCTGTGACATTGCAGCTGGAGGAGCCGGTATGTGATGTACCTAGATGCTGGCTAAGAATCACAGCTTTCGGCCATCAAAGAGACACGGCAGCGGCTGGGTTTATTATGTTCCTGCACATCCTTGCCTTACTGTCATTTTTACTTTCATGGGACTTTTTTAAACTGATTCCATACATTGCAATTAGGGATGAACGAATATACAGTAATAACGAAGCAAAATGCTTCATTAGCTTGACAGTCAGCTTATTGGCTAGCTGCCTTTTAATTCAGTGCCACTCCGCCCCCGGTGCTTGGAAAAGCTGGATCCAGTACTGGGAAACATCTCCCAGTTTCCCAGGAATTGTATTTCTTAATTCATTTTCAAATTCCGCAATAATCACAAGCATATATAAGTAAATATATATTACCAGTAAGTAATAAATAAGCACTTAAAGGCCAGATCAATGATGTTGCAAGAACGATAACAAATCCAGGTTAATTGCTGTCACTTTATATCACTACACTGATATCCCAAGTTACGCAGATAGGATTTATTGAAAAGTAGATTACTTTGTGATATTGTATAGAAAAAAAACTACATATAAAGGCCATGAGATATAGCACTCCCTGAGTATGCAACAATGTAGTAATGGATCTAAAACCTGTTAACAGTACTTCACCCCCTGGTAACAGTTTTGGCTATACCCTTAAAGGGGTTATCCAGCGCTACAAAAACATGACCACTTTTCCCCCTCTCTTGTCTCCAGTTCAGGTGTGGTTTGCAATTAAGCTCCATTTACTTCAATGGAACCCTACCCAATCTGGAGACAAGTGAGGGGGAAAGTGGCAATGTTTTTGTAGCGCTGGATAACCCCTTTAATTATTTTACGACATTATTGCCATGCCGAGCTGAAACCCCAAGGGAAAGTTATATTTGACCTACTGGATACTTGGATATTAATTGCTCATATTTCCTGAATGAACAAACATAACGACACGATAGATACAGGAATACAGATGATTTAATGTGAAGTGCAGATAAGGTCATTATGACTACTGCATGATGTTATTCTAACCCAGTCAATGGTCAAGTCCAACAACATTTACAATTTCCATAAATTATTAGTAATGTAATAATAGTATAAACTAAAAATAATAATTGCAGGCAAGGAAAGTCACAGTAACTTCAGAAATAGTAGTATTAAATGATTTTTTCGGTGATACTCCCATCCCACTTCCACTGTACAGATGTCTACCCTGCCCCAAAAAAGGAGGCTCATAGGAATTTCTAGATGCTCCTTAAGAAAAACATAGGTTGAGATGTATTATTCCTTGCGCAAAGCAACAACAACAGTGGCATATTAATAACTAAAAAAAAAAATAGTTAAACTCACCTGCCCCTCACCAAGTCCCTGAAAAGCAATACTTCCTCGTCTTGTCTTCTTAACATGAATTAAATGCCTGCTCCACCAACCACTTGCCAGGATTGCCCACTGCTAAGGCCAGTAATTGGAAAACAATTGCTGCAATTTGAAATGAAAGCAGTAAGTGCGGCTCAGCTGTGACTGCGCACCATCAGGGGCATAGCCCAGCCTTTACCCCTAGAGACCAAGGAGTAGGAGGGATGCTGCATACAGACTATTATCTGTGTATATAGTATTGCTATTCTGCCTTACCTAAGAAACTGATAACAATAGAGCTTAAAGGAGTCTGGCGATTTCTAAATCCTGCACTCAGCAGGGGGAAAATCGATTACAAATTGGAGCTTACCTCTCCCCGTGCCTACGGTGAGCGGCAGGACCGACTTTGGGACCTCTACCGGGCTCCGGGATCTCCGGCGCTGACAGCTGATGGACTGGCCGCTTAGCTAATTGGCTGAGCGGCCAGTCCATCAGCCATGACAGGCCTTTTCCCCTGAGTTGTGACATGATCACAACTTCTGGCGGGGGTCCCGAGGCCGATCCTACCGCTCACTGCAGGTAAGTGCCTACTTGTAATCTGTTTCCACCCTGCCCCTGCCTGCTGACGGCTTTTATAAGTCGCCCGACTTCTCCTATAAGAGGTTGACAGCCAACATCAACAGCAGACACAAAACAATCTCTGATACTTCAAAGAGTTTCAAAGAGACATCATGCAGGGCGGGGAGCGAATCCATCACGTTCCTTCCCCGTCTGTAAGGTCCACAAATTTGCGGACATCAGAATGTAGCCTTATATATGCCCCCCACAATGTGATTGCACTGAGCTGAAGTATCATCATGGCAGAACAAGGCCTTCACTAGGCCTCCATGGCTGCCATCACTGATCTGCTATTATAGACCGCCTTTTCTAGCAGCTAACCAATATTACAGATCAGTACAATACATAGAAAACAGATGCAAAGCAATTTTCTGACTGAACTTTCATACATCCCTAGCAACAATGCAATACAGATTTCTGACTGGTCCTCCATGAGTGCTTCACATTCACAATACAGTATCAGTTAGGAAATGTGGGCACTGTCTGGTTTGGCAATTGGAGTTTTGCAGCCAGGCGTTCATATTAGTTGCGTAAATGTCTTCACTGGTTATAGGCAAAACAGTGGCTATGATGGGAGAGAACTGAACAGACACATTGATAGTTATCATTACAAAACAATCATATTATGACACGTTAAATAATGTTATATAATAAGAACATCGCTTTATTTGTGCTTCCTGCAAATTTAACACACGCCCAAACTGTTGTCACTCGCGAGGTGAAAAACTCTGAATAATAGAGCTTTGTATTCGGCCAAATAGTGCCTGTAGTGTATTGTATTCCTTCATGTAAGGCCCGCACAATAACAGGTTCTTCCAATGATGGACTGTGAAAGGACATACTGAAATTCTTAAAGGGAATGTTGTTTACATGAAATTAATCAAAATTTAAATGTAATTAATTTAAATTAATTTAATTAAATTAATAAATTTAAATTAATCAAATTGTGCAGTTTCCACACTCACCACTAAGCCTAAAACTAAGCAGAGACTTCCTGTTCTGTTTGTGATGATAAGGAGGGGGTTACATGCTCTAATAGGGCATGTACGAAGAAGGGACTCCCCCTTTGATGAGCTATTTCACAGAGAGGCTGGCTTTAACCATTTATATATCAATGTATAATATTTTGCAGCACAGTATATGTGTTGTGTTCTGTTTTAGGCTTTAAGGTGGTGGGTTGCGGAACCTAATGATCCTGAAAACAGTTTTATGTCTTCCTCTGGTTGTGGATTTCTGTGCCCACTATGTGGTAGATACAGGTCCCGCCAGATTAACTAAGAGACGTGCACCTCTTAGTAAATCTGGCAGAAGGGCATTATGAGTATGTTGGTCTTGATAAATGTCCCCCACAGACTATATGCATATTAGACCTGTGTTTGTGCATCAGACCACTGGCTTGTTCCTCTACAGGAGAGACCAGGGATAGCATGGTGAGAGGGTTTTATGTGAGATGCCACCATACTAGCGAAGGCTGAGTGCTCTATTGGCCTGTGAGTATCTACCTCTTGTACTGCAGTATTGGTAACTTGTATTGGATAGGTCGCATAGTGCTCAAACTGCTGGATGGGGGGGGTTGCTCTGTAGTTTGCCTTGTTTCAGTAGCTGGGGAACTCCATAGACCTGGTGGGCTGGACAGTTACAGTCAGCATTGGTTACCCTAAAGCCTGGGAGATTAGGCTAACAGGGTAACATTGGATATATGCCACCTCTGCCACTGGGCCCCAAAACAGCAGCCTAGCCTGCTACCCTGGTAGTTATACACTTAAAGAAGCAATCCACATTATTTTTTTTTTATTTGTCCCCTGCTGCAGGCTGGCACATATACTTACCAATGTTGATCGGTGTCCCGTTGTCTGGTCTGGTCTTATAGCGCCGTTGAAATCCTCCAGGCTCCCAGGTGACCTCTTTAGCTTCATCACCTAGGGAGGCCAGAAATGAGAGTCTCCAATGCATTTCTATGAGAGCGCTCTCATAGAGATGCATTGGAGACCCCGACTTCTGGCCTTTAATAGACCTGGAGAAAGAAGAGGGATCTGAAGAGCCATGACGTCACCGTCCGTGGGATATGAATGGCGCCATAGGACAGGACTGAAGCGGAACCGCTGGACACCAATCATTCTTAGTAAGTATATGTGCCAGTCTGCAGTGGGGGGACAAATAATAATAAAAATAATGTGGACTGCTTCTTTAAATATAAATGTTTGAAAAATTATTTAAAAAAAAATATTTTTAAAATTTTAATAAAAAGAGTTTCTAGAATGCTATGCTTGGATTTCCATGATTTAGGTCAAGTACAAGTTTACTTGCATACCAAAGCTGCATTTACTGGGCTTAGCAGTGCACAGCAGTTGGGAGGACTTGGCCTGGAAAGGATTTATTTCTGGGGAATGTTTCGTAATGACAGGTTTTGCAATTAAAATATAAGGACGGGGAAGAAGCATGGAAAAAATAGAGACCAGCCAATAGTCTTATATTGTGAAATCCCATGAATCCATTTACTTACTGTACATGTCTCCCGTATACTTATGTTCCTATATTCTATAAATCCTACATGTTTTATATGTTCTTATAGTCTAGATTTAATTTCTTAAAGGATATCTGTCAGCTAGAATTCATGTTACAAATGGATGACAGGGGTATGTAGCTTTTAGGGCAAGACGACAAATAGTACCTTTCAAATAGGTGTCTGCGCTTCCATAATGTAGAAGGGGGATTTTATTCTCTGGTGCCAAGTGTCAAAGAGGTTTTCCTGAGCCCCTGAAGTGTTGTGGGCTTAAACTCCTCCTCGCTCCCCCTCCCATCCCCATCTCTGTTTGATGACTGCAATAAAGGGACTGGAAAATATTCAGAATACAAATTGTGATATTGGACGTCCCGATGTGTTTCCCCTATTATTGTAAGTGTTCATCAGGGGACAAGGTAGCTAGGGGATATAAAGAATTGTACTTTCTATATAGGTGTTTGTGCTTCCAAAATGTCAGTCGGAGCAAAAAGGTGAATATATACAACAGGTGAATATATAATTTTTTAAACTATACATTCTCTCTTTCCACCCCACAATGAGTACTTAGAGTTTGGTCTGCATTACCATGGGGTGAATATATGGGACATAAGCCATACATGCGACACCAGCCTCATCACAGCATGATAGGAGCGTGTAGGTTTGTTTGGTTGCCATAGTATCTGTATAGATTTGGACTTTTCTTGCATATATTTTGTATATCTTTATTGTATATCTTTAGTACTGTTGTTTTGTTTGCAGTAATGCTGGACTTTCCCGTTCCCATTTACTTTCCCTAAATGTTTCACTCACCTTTCTTATTATCTTCCCATAAAGGTTATCTTTGATGTATGTTTATGGAACACATCATGACAAGTCACGCATATTCCGCATTACACTGGCGCCTATAGAGTCAAAATTTATGACAGTCCATCTAATACAACCCCATTGCCTCTCCCTATTCATATCTGTCAAGACAACGTCCAGCCTGGTAATAATGGTAAGTGACAACTTGTTTCAGAAAGTACCAGGATTTTTTTTTCTCTCCATGTTTGTGTAAAACTTAGTGACCATAGGAGAAATATTTAGGTATATCATTTTCCATCCTACCATATAAACTCAGTCTAATCTTATTAAAAGACTGTAGCGTAGGGGCGGGGAACCTTCGGCCCTCCAGCTGGTGCAAAACTACAATTTCCATCATGCCTGGGCAGCCGAAGCTTTAGCTTTGGCTGCCCAGGCATGATGGGAATTGTAGTTTTGCAACAGCTGGAGGGCCGAAGGTTCCCTATCCCTGTTGTAGCGTGTGTTGTGTAATGGGTATGGGTAGAAGAGTCTGTTACAGTTGATTGTAACTTTACTATTGTGAATCACCCTTATGTGCTAAGGGCTGAAGAATTTCTCTTTACTCTTGTATACTTGGAACTGTGCACGTTACTCGCAGGAATGTTGCTGGGGTGTGTGAGTTACCGCTGCCATGTGCTTTTATTAGAGTAGTGTGAGTCCCGGTCACATTTTTTTTATCTTTTGTTATTGTTATGAATCTTAAAATTCTGAAAATGTTGGGTGACAAATAATATAGCTGTCGTCACAGTTCCTACTTCTTTCTTTTTTTCACTGGCTCTTCTTCAGCAATTCTAACTACTGTAATTGTGGTGTAGTGCATGAGCAAGAAATTCTTCATTGCGTAGGTAAGAAGATTTACAATTTTCCTGTAAGAGCTTTAATAGTTAAAAGGGTAGTACGGTGTAAGACATTTTTTTCGCTAAATAACACACATTACAAAGTTAAACAGCATTGTAATGTGTGTTATTTAAGTGAATGGCCCCCTTCCCCATGTTTCCCCCCCTCCCCCCAGCCGTGGACCCGGAAGTGTGATACAGTATAGTTACGGAATCACTGTCGACCCCGGCCGCCATCTTGGGACGTTAACGTCATCTTCAGAAGGCCGGCCTGACTGCTTCAGCCCTCCCTGATGCCAGCCCCCCTCTCATCAGATGCTCAGCCGCCATTTGGGAGGGGGGACATGGGGAAGGGGCCCATTCACTTACAATTTAATGACAATGACATGTTAATGACAATAACTTTGTAAAGTGTGTTATTTAGTGAAAAAATGTATTACACCACACTACCCCTTTAATTCTAATATTAGACGGTCCGATCACTTTAGTAAATGAGTGCTGATATGCTAGATCGGCGCTCGCTTACAGAGCCTATTACGCAGCTCGGTTATCGTGCAGTAAGGGCTGTTTATATATTGTTAGCGATGTCTGTGCAGCCCTTGCTGTATATATATATTTTTTTATAAATTTTTTATTTAACACCACATTTTCAGACAGACAGTAGCCATTCAGAGGAGGCAGGCACACCTCATAGGACATACGTCTTTGGTACAATAGGTGAATCAGATCACAAAGGAGCAAACATAAAGCAATGGTCAAAGTCATGCAGCAAAAATGTGGCTGACACCACAGTTCTGAGAAGGAAAAAAAAATATTGCTTGGGTGCCAAACTTCTGCCAGCTCCCTCTATTTTTTCCGCCAAACCACAAGAACCAGGGAGCGCTTGCTGTATATAGTAAATAATACTCTGTATTACCTCTCCATGCTCCATGTGCTCTTTGCTTCTCCATACTCCCCCGAAGCTTACAATAAATACAAAGTCAAACCTTTACATTTTAGGCTATGTTCACACTGCGTATGAGTCCGGCCGTAGTGCGAACTGCGAATATACGCACGTAGTTTTGAGGTTGATGCGTTCGTTTGAAAGTATGCGATATACGGCCGCACAATGCACACTACGTATGCGCTTACGGCCGGATCGTATGCGGCGCCGTGAAAAATGAACAAGACCATTGTTTGAGGACGGAAATGTTCCAACTCACGGCCATGGATTTCCATGCGGTCCCGTACGGAATACTTATTTCAGCCAAATTGAACTTCATTTTTCGATCCAAAAGGTTCTGTGAGTTTTATTGGGCTGGGCGAAGATTTCCAAGTAAATGACCTGTTTCAGATCGCTTCGAAACAAGCTAGAGAAGCATAACTGTACTGCGGGCGTATGTTCGCGGTTCGTACACATCCGTCCGCATGTCGATTTTTCCCACGCCCGTAGTTTCAGCCGCACATGTACGGCGGCGTATGAAATGCGGCTGGACTCATACGCAGTGTGAACATAGCCTAAACTTATATATCTGATTCAGTGTGAAGTTTATTTGAGGAATCCATGTTGGGCCTCAAGTATATTGATGACTTGTAGACTAACTGTAAAGTGAACTTTATTGACATAGAGAAGACTCAACAACTAACATTTCTGTGAACAAAAAGCTAGATGAAGGGTAAGAAGGTTATACATTTTTATTTATTTTTGTTAAATCCATTTCATAAACTTGATAGACAATAATTTATTTTTTTCTGGCCGATTTTGACCACATTACGTCAAGACAATATTTTGAGACATATTTCCTAAATTTAATTAACAATAAATGTAAAAGGTTTCAATTCCATTTAAAAGCATTACATCAAGACAAAAATTTATACATTTTAATACGAAGAAAAACTTAAATGAAACAATAAATATTTTTTTTTCCTGATTTGAAAGGAAGAGATTACATCAATCAGTCATCAGTTTGATTACATTTTATAAATTTAATAAACAATACATTTTAAATTATTTTGTCCAAACTATATTGAGGTAATAAATACTATTTATTGTTGTTGGTTTTAGCTCTTCAAACCTTTCAGATAGTATTACCCAGTGTATGAGTTCCCTTAACCCCTTAATGCATAATCACGTTCTGTAAGTGATCATAATGTTAAAAAGGTATGGAGTGGGCTCGGGATTTGAGTATGTTCCAGAATATTAGCAGCTGATAACCACCCCTAATAGCCGGCACTGAGCAATTGCCCGTGCCGACTATTTAAAGGAGAAGTCTGGCCATAACAAATTGTTGTCAGGCCGCAGGGGCGAAAAGGAGCATGACTGATTACTTACCTCTCTCTGTGCCCATGATGTGCCGCCTGACCGACCAAGGGTCTCCCGCTGGAAGGCATTTTCCCCCGAGTTGTGATGACGTCACAACTCAGGGGAAAATGCCTGAACCTGCTGATGAATAGCCCGCTCAGCCAATCAGTGACTGGAGTGGCACCCCGCCCCAGTCACTGACTGGCTCAGTGGGCTGTCAATCAGCTGGGTCATGACATGGCTGAGATGAAGATTCCAGAAGCTGTCAGGGGTCCCGGAGTGGCGATGCGGCACTGGACAGGCACAGGGAGAGGTGAGTTAACACTGTTTGTTATGTTCCCCCCATGCCCCTGCTTCTTCCCAAAGTTAAAGCAGCCCCAGACTTCTCCTTTAACTATTTAGATGCTGCTAACAAAACTGACAGCAGCAATTTAATGGCCTGGCCAAGCGCCACTGGTGAGGTTGTTAGGATCAGCTCCCCGCTATCTGAGCCGATCTGTTTTTAGTGCAGTCTGACTCGCTGATTGATTGAAACGCCAAAGTCCAATTTTACATCATGTAAAAAATTGAATAAATAATGATGAAAAAATAAAACAATAAAATGCATGTTCTTTGGAAAAATTAAGATGTAATCACAATTGTGATTATAAGTGGTGCCGCAAAAAATAAACAATTATATGGTTCTGTACATGGAAAAATAAAAAAAAGTCTATGGCCTTAAAGATCCTCTGGAGAGTATATAACAAACTGGTATGCAGTTTATATGAAGACTATAAACTCCATTCAGCTTGTACAGTCAATTGGCTTCCTATACTAACAAGCAAAGAATATTAATAACTTGTACATTTCCATTAATCTAGGCATTCTTCGAATTTGGCAACTTGTCCACCACTATATCATGTACCTTTATCCCAGTTTCATACTTCCTTTATATAAGGCTAGGTTCACACTGCGTTTTCAGGATACGTTTAACGGATCAGTTTTTTTAACGAACAAAAAAGTAGTGTCAACAGTACTTTTGTGTCTGTCAAAAAAAACGGATCCGTTTTGATAATAATATGAAATTAATATGAATAATGGAAGTTAATGGAAAAACAGATCAAAACAGATGCACACAAATGCATCCGTTTTTTGCAATCTGTTTTTCATCTTTTTTTTGCAAAAAAAAACGGAGGAAAAAAAACAGATTGCAACAACGCAGTGTGAACCTAGCCTAATCAGAGTTTTGCTTAGTAAATCTATTTTTCCTTCTAGTTTTCTTTTTTCACATATAGAATTTCCTATAGTCAACTACTTCTTTGTATTTCTATTTCTGGGTCTTATTGTCAATCTAATTTTAGAAAATCTAAGCTGGATATAATGTCACCCTGGCTATGAGCAGTTCATATAACTAACACTATAATCAATGCAGGATTTAGTGTACATGGTCTGGAGGCCTTTCTGTGTCCTCTAGACAAGAATTACAGAGAATTGATATATGGATCTATACTATAACTCATATCATCAATTATATAAGATATAAATAGCCACTGGATCTGACTGGTTCAATCGGAAGCTGAAACCAGAATTATTTAGTCTTAAAGTTAGGAGGTATGTAAGATCAGGATCTATACTGTGCCTTACAAAAAGATACTTTAAATACATAGTAAAATAATGGATTATGATATAATACCATAGATTATATACAAAGGTTTATTAAAATTACATTAAAGGGCTTATTCTGGAAGGTATTGTTATGCTCAGGGTGGGATAAAAACAATAACTAATGTGTACTCACCTACTGTCAGGATGGAACTCAGAGCAACAGGACAGGTGAGGCCCTGCACTGGCACCCGCCCCACTGTCCCTGCCTACTGCCGGACTGCCCTAGGCAGCAGCGGATAACTGGGCAACAGTCCCTAACCTGAATGTGTGAAACACAAAAAAGAGGACAAGACAAACAAACACAATAGTCTATAAGTGAACAATCCGGGTCGGTAACAATCGGTCGGTGCGGCACAAAATCAGTAGTCGGGAGAATAGTCAAAAGTCAAGCCAAAATTTGGGAAAACCAGGGAATAGCAATCAGGAAATAATGCTAGCTCTATCTCTAAAAGAGGCTCTATCGCAAGCAAGGAGGACGCAGAGGGGAGTATATTTATGGAGACTAAAGTCCCAGCCCTAGGGAGCGATTGGGGCTGAGACTCCAAACCACACACACAATGGGGCCTATGGTAAAGTTAATCCGCCCCTGCTGAACAGGCATTATATTTATATTTATTTTATTTTTTTACCCCAGCAAGAGAGCATTAAAGGGCTCTGTAGATTCACTCATCTCTACTAGGGGGAATTAAAAGTAAAAAAGGTTAACAAATATAATAAAAATAATTTTGTAAAAAAAAAAATATATATCATATCAGGGTGTCATTACAAAATACAACTGTTCCAGCCCCCTTTAGGCGCTATGTATATGGAATCATAAAGGAGTTATAGCTCTTAAGAGTTGAGTAGGAAAAAATGCAAAAATTTCAATTGGCTGGGTCTTTAATGGGTTAAAGGGAAAGGGAAAAGTGTCTAACCTGCTGTATGTAGTTATTCTAAATTTCTGAGATAATGCATTTTGGGTTTTCCTTGGCTGTAAGCCATACTCATCAACATTAACAGAAATAGTTCACTCTGTAATGACTTCATTTAATATAGGATTTCACTTTTTGAGTTGAATTACTGAAGAAAAAAATAACTTTTTGATGATATTCTAATTTATTGAGATGCACTGGTATCAGTATAGGGTATAGTTTCCCTATGTACAGTACGTTCTGCTTACACTGAGATGCAATATAGTTCCAGTTGTGCAATGTGCAATAATGAGAACATCAGCAGATCAGAGATCATTACATGTACCAAGTACAGTATATGGTGCTACTGACCTAGAATTTCCAAGACTGGGAATGATTCACATTAGTCAGGTGTAAGATAATGCTGTAATATAATGGTTCCTCATACAGATGACAAGTATTCATTTATTATAGGGCAAGGGAGTGGATTTTCCAGGACAAAGTTCATATTGTTTATATAACTTCATATGCGTGAGTTCTCCGTGTCTCTGATTTACTACAATTTAATGAGTCTTGTGATAAGTAACATAAAGGAACTATACAGTAATGAGGCCATAAAACTACTGACAAGAATATGCTGATAATACACAAAGAATGAACTCACAATCAGCCATCTGACCAGGAACATATTGTCCATTAGGCTCCCGAGGGTCTGTGTCCTGTAAGACAAATCGGTATGAAAAACCTCTGATGGTATGTGGAATCGCCCTAATAGGGTGTGTTCAGCCCGAGTACTTAGGGTACCACAAGCTGTACATATGGCCCTGCGTGTTCCAGTATGTCGGTGGAGTCTCAAATGACATACACTTTATACTTACGGCCGATATAAATATATTCAGTTTTTGCGCACTTTAAGGCCTTATTACATCAGGAGGAGCAAGCAAGTGCCGACCTGTCAGATCAGCTTGCTTCTTTTTCCCTACTTCCTGCTGCCACTATTACACGCACCGACCGCAAGCAGCCAAGTGCAGGGGGCCGCAGGAAGCTGCAGGAGGGGCTCCCCAACCAACTTTACATCTAGCGGCGGTCTTCTGCCACCACTCCTATTACACAGAGCAGACCATCATTATCGTTGAAGATTTTTTTGTTAAAAGACAAGGATCATTGCCTTTTTAACACTAGCTATTACAGCAAACGATTATCGGCCATAACGGACGATAATCAGACAACTACAGCCAATAATCGCTTAGTGTAATAGGGCCGGGTGTCGGGATAGGGGTCAGGTGTGATGGAATTTAACTGTCTGAGCCCTTTTATTCTCTGTGACATAAGCTGCCACCAGAGCTGTCTGGCTGAAGCTTACCCAACCCCACCCCATAGAGAATACAAAACCTTCAGGCGTGGAGAACATTCATGTGTATGGGGAGGATGAGGTAGATAACTGCTGGCAGCGCGATCATTTGGCCAACAGTTATTAAAGCTATATGGCCACCTTTAGACTAAGGGCCCCCATACACTTTATACTGTTGTCAGCCGAATCCATGCCTCACAGTGGGTTGAGCCATCAGTATGAAGTGTATGGGAGTCTCCCGACAGATGTGGATGGAGATAGGGGTCAGAGAGATAAATGTCGGCCAAATGATCACTTGGTCGACAGGTATTGAGCCACCTTAAATATGCTGACAAGAAAAGTATCTATTGACTATGGTCAGCTAAAGTGTCCTGCTCTGCTGACAAAGCATCCAGCTATCAGTATTAGTAATCCTATTGGAAAGTCACCATGGTGTGCCTGAAAGGGACACACGAATCAGGTCAAACAATCATGAACTGCTTACTGTTCCATCCTCCAATACTATCTATTTCTACAACAGTGATTACCATCACCCCTGTCTACAAGACTCACTACTACAATCCATCAACACGCTGACGTAAACCAGAGGACAAAGCTCTGTACATTGGCTAATGAGATTACACTTACATCCATGGTTACACATTCAACTTACCGCATACTCATTTTCTTGAAGACACAATACCTGGATTTTTGTGTGAGTTACGGTCAAACAATCTACAGCTCTGATAGGAAATGAATAAAGCATGCAACAAGACGATGATGAGATAGTAATGCCCAGTTGTCCTAATTATTCTAATTATTTAACTGTGTATTATGTACCTCTGTACTGTATGCATAGAAAAAAAAAAAAAGCGCTGCGGAATCTGTTGGCGCTATACAAATAAAATTATTATTATTATTATTATTATTTTACCCATATCTTACAAAGAAGATTAGGTGCCTTTTTACATGGCCTGATTATCGGTAATGATCATTCCTTAAAAAGTTCCAGTAATCGGCCTCCTGTAAAGGAGCCAGCGATTGAGAAGGCTCTGCCAATGGCCACTGATCTTGCTCTCGGCACATGTTTCCAGCCCCAAACCAAAAGTGGAAAAGAGAGCTAAAGGCCCCATACAATTCGTATATAGGGCCCACCCAAATGTTCTCGTAGACCCCTCCCCATTGAGAACACATGAACTTGACCAGGCACACCAAACCACTTTTAGTTTTCCAAGCATGCGGTTTCAGGTAACTCAGGGATGGGGAACCTTCAGCCCTCCAGCTGTTGAAAAACTACAATTCCCCTTCCCATGCCTGGACAGCCAAAGCGTTATCTTATTTATTGTAGTTATAAAGCGTTATCTTATTATCAGGATAAGCTCTCGCGTGTATAGGAATAGTAGAACTATTTGCGGTCTTTATGTTGCGGTGAAATGATAGAATCCAGGGATTTAATCATATCACTAGGGATTTGATCAAATTCCAGGAAATGAGGGAATGAACGCGCTGTTCCATCATTTCCTTAGGGATTTGATCAAATCACTGACCCCTTTTAGGAAAATGACGGAATGAACGATTGAGGAGTCGCCGGGCTCTATGTTGAGGTGGACGGGGAAGCAGAGCGGCACGCCTCCTCAGCAGGCATATGGCGGCGGGGGGTGGACGGGAACTCCAAGCAGGCAGGGCCGTCTTACCCATTGGGCATGGTAGGCGGCTGCCCGGGGGCTCTTGCGTCCTAGGGGGCCCCTGCCCTCTGTGACATACCTGTATTTTTCGCTTTATAAGACGCACTTATAAAACTAAGTGCGTCCTATAAAGCGAAGATGGCTCCCAAGCAGTGCCGAGCACCGCAAGGAAGCTGTCCCGCCCGCCCCCTCTATTGCCGCTCACTATGCATATGCTTAGTGAGCGGTCCTGAGCGACCCCCTCCGCCCGCCCCTTCTATCGCCGCTCAGCTGAGCCGATCAGAAGCCCAGGAAAGTACAATGAGCAGCACTTTCCTGGGCTTCTGATCGGCTCAGCTAAGCGGCGATAGAAGGGGCGGGATTGACGGGCGGTCCCGGAACTCACCCATCCGCCGGCCCCAGCAGCTCCTCTCCCGTCAGCGCGCCACTCCCGTCATCCTCCGGGAACAGGCAGCGGGGTACAGAGACACTGCCTGTGCCCCGGATGTGTCGTGCAGCCTCTATCATTCATGATAGAGGCTGCAGGACACTTCCGGCACAGGCAGTCTCTCTGTACCCCGCTGCCCGCCCCGGAGGATGTCAGGAGTGGCGCGCTGACGGGAGAGGAGCTGCTGGGGCTGCCAGACAGGTGAGTAACTTGTTTGTTGTTTTGGGGGGCACTGGCTACTATGGGGGCACTGGCTACTATGGGGGGCACTGGCTACTATGGGGGGCACTGGCTACTATGGGGGCACTGGCTACTATGGGGGGCACTGGCTACTATGGGGGGCACTGGCTACTATGGGGGCACTGGCTACTATGGGGGGCACTGGCTACTATGGGGGCACTGGCTACTATGGGGGATTGGCTACTATGGGGGACACTATATGGTGGGAATGGCTACTATGGGGGGCACTATATGGGGTGATTGGCTACTATGGGGGACACTATATGTGGACATTGGCTACTATGTGTGACACTATATGCAAAGATGTGGGGGATTTGATGGCGGCAGTTGGGGGGGGGCCCAATTCGCACCTCTGCCCAAGGGCCCATAATGCTGTTAAGAGGGCCCTGCAAGCAGGCATATGGTGGCGAGGTGGACGGGGGGCAGAGTGGCACACCATTTAGGCTACTCCCTTTTAATAGAAGCCACACCCCTTTCCGGGCTTAGACAGCATTATAATGTTCATACTGTTAGCTTGTTGCATTTTGCTAGAAGGTAAATTTAAGATATTGGTTTTATGAGTGACACAAAATTTGTCAAGCCCTGTATTGCAAACGTGAAGGCATACCTGCTTTTTTTGGTGGGCCCCAGTAGCAAGGTTACCATAAGGGTGCATTCACACGTACAGGATCAGCAGCAGATTTGTCGGTGCATATTTGATGCTGTGTTTAGTTATTTTGATCAATGCTGCTAGATAAAATACGCTGCGATCCGGTGTGTGTGAAGATACCCTAAAGACGATTATACCACCGCTCTAAGGGGGTCAGGAGGCCCCTGGCACTTTACCTGTCTGCATTCGTGATAAACGCCCACAGTTAAATGCTCCAGCCACAAGATTCCCCCCCACACACAAACACACACTCACACTCACCTTGCTTGGTGCGGTCCCAGTGTTTGTTCTTCCAGCTCCCTGGTGTACGAGTAAAGTCGCTTGTGCGGCAGGGAGCTGGGAGAACAAAGGAACTCCTGTAGACTGTGCTGGGCCTCCTGAGTATGTAGGGGGAGGTCCGTACAGGATTCATGGGGTTCCGTATAGTCTTTTGCTAAGGATGAATCCTAGCGATGACCCTGCTCAGTTTCAAGGACCCCAGTTCTACGTACAGACACCAGTATCATTATACCACTGCTTACCAAATAAGACTGTGCAGGCGGGTGACATAACAAGTGTACAACCACAACTGGCCTCATTGTCTTGTCATCAGGAAGATTATGTAAGGTTATGTAATGGCTGCAATTAAATAGATATCTGTTTAATGTGTGTCTGTAAAATGTGTGGGTTTCCTCTCTCTCTCCGTTTAGGTGTGTCCTGTGATAAAATTCCACAGGTGAAAAGTACTGTGTGTGAACAACGGCCGTTCATAATTGACATGTTCATTATTTTTGTGCAGCTCCGTCAAACAACGGACAGCGTTAAATACATTTTGTGAACAATGGCCGTTGTTTGCATTGACTTCATGAATTGAAAACAATGTCCGTTCTTTTCATAAACATACGTTGTATGAACGTAGCCTAAAACTGAAAGATTCAATAATTTATTTTGCATTTTTTTTAAATCACAATGGTCATTACAGTTCATAAGCTGATCATCCACCTTAGATCTATTAGCAGAACACACAGTTTTTGGCTGACCACTCGACCATCCAATGTTTATGGTGATTTCCCACGACAGCAGATGAGAGAAGAGTCAGGTATATTGGATTTTAACTGTCCTATCCTTTAGGGGTTGTTCACCAACATTTTTTCCCATTAAATCAACTTGTGTCAGAAAGTTATATAGATTTGTAATTTACTTCTATTTAAAAAATTCAAGTCTTCCACTACTTATCAGCTGCTGTATGCTCTGCAGGAATTGGTGTATTCTCTCCAGTCTGACACAGTGCTCTCTGCTGCCACCTCTGTCCATGTCAGGAATTGTCCAGAGCAGTAGCAAATCCCCATAGAAAACCTCTCCTGTTCTCCAGACTGGAAAGAATACACCACTCCCTGTAGAACATGCAGCAGATGATAAGTACTGGAAGACTTGACATATTTTAATGGAAGTAAATTACAAATCTCTGGCACTTTCTGGCACGAGTTGATTTGAAAATGAAAGCGGGATCAACGCTCACTTGCAGGGCCTTCACAAGCTATGATGAATCAAGCAGCCGGGCTGCACAAACAATCCCCTGCACATTACCTGTTTACACAGAGAGATGTGCGGCCAATATGTTCCTGGTAAAGTAATATCTTCTAGTAAATAGAAATGCACTAAGCTCTAGGGTTCACAATATGTAAAATAACAAAGACATGTTTAGAGCTTTATTATATGGGTCAGATATTATATGGGTGAGATATGATCATCAATCCTTTTCTTTAGTTTAGCCCACATACCTAAGATGACAGGCAATGGATTCATTCAACATAAACTACATACAGTATATACGTTGAAATATTTTGGTTGTGTGATTATACTACATATTTGACATATAATTTGCCCATACCTATTTTTTTTAATTATTTTATTTATTTTTTATTTTTTTTCTTAGTAAAGTTCCAGCTGTCCAGGCATGATAGGGATGGTAGTTTTGCAACAGCTGGAGAGCTGAAGGTTCCCCATCCCTGCCCTAAGCGATATATAATATATATATATATACACAGTATATATATATATATATATATATATATATATATATATATATATATATAGTGATTGTGATGTTACTTCAGCAGTACTGCAACTTTACCTTACATTTTACCCCAAAATGGGCCTGATCAACAGCAAGGGCTGAACAATGTGAATGTATAGGACATTTGGATTGTTCTTTAAGCTCTGAAACAACATGGTTCATGTAAATCAGCTGCTTGTGAGTGTAATAGACTTGTCAATGTTGACCCTCTCTAAGAATTTAGATTTTCTGAGAACTAACCATTGAATGGATGGGAGACGTTTTTGTACATTACTCTCAGCCCTTCCTCTCAGATGGTCCGGCGACTCCTACCCTCGCTGCTATGTTTGAACACTAAGGTATGAGCCCAACAATGCACCGTCTGAATAGTCAACATTTTGCTCTCATGTGTAATGGAAAATTAGATTACAGGACAAAGAAACTAGTTTGTATTGGCCAAACCTGTTTTGTTACTTGAAGCATCGGAGTCATCTTTGTCTTTGAAGAAAAGAAAAAAAAATAGTCAGTGCAGCCTTTCCCCACAGTAAGGGCCCTATTCCATGGGACGATTATCGTTCAGATTATCGTTAAGTCGTTCGAATCTAAACGATAATCATTCGGTTAATTAGCAGTTAGCGATTAACGACTGAATGAGAAATCGTTGATCGTTTAATAAGACCTGGACCTATTTTTATCGTTGCTCGTTCGCAAATCGTTCGCATTGAATGAGACGTCGTTCGGTCGTTCGCAGTAGTGACAAACGCAATAGCGACGACAAGACGACTGCAAGAACGATCATAAGTAACGATTATCGTTCCATGTAAATGGGTGAACGATTTCAGGTCTTTCTCAATAGTGGTCGTTTGGATTGTTTATCGTTAACGATTATGTGAACGATAATCATCCCAATGTACCAAAATTTAGCAAAGCTAGAAATCAATTGGTATATACACCAGCCATCTGCCATCTCCGACAAATATACTGCAAAGAAGTGGGAATATAGAAGGTGAGCACCAGGGAGCAGAAGGCTTGAGCTATAGTCTGCCCCCTGCACAACCCCCTTAAAGGGGATGTGTCACCTAGTTTATCTTTTACTAGTTAGAGTCAGATACTAAAACTTCTTTTATTCTGTTTTTATTTTCTGCCTGTAATTTTTTATTTCACTTTTTGCACATTGTTATGGGGGCTTCCATATTGCCTGGGCTGTTTTTAACAGCATTTAGTGACATGCTTTACAGCAAGCCTCATGGACATAGACGACAAGAAACTGTCTGTCCCCTTGAGATGAATATGCAACATTACTGAGCACGCTTTGTGACCTGTGAAGAGCTCATTCCACAGGGAGCTGCTATTTTCTCCTCTACCGTTGTAACATGTGGCTGCAATGCTGTACAGATCACTTTACAGCAGCCTTCTCTTATCACTACGGACACAACAGGAAGTCTCAGCTTAGTTTTAGCCCCTGTGGTGATAATGGAAACTGCAAGATATCAGGATTATTTTATAAGATAGATAGAAAATGGAAAATTAGAAGAAAATAAAGTCACCAAAAATTCTTTAAAAAATATGTTCAACATAAAAACTTTGTTATTTTCTGATGACACATTCCCTTTAAATAGCTTGTTGTCCCTATTAAAAGAAGGAAGTTCTGTGTCTGATTTGTTTTTCTAATTGTGTCGCATTGCCCCCAAAACAGAGTGACACAACTACTTGGGAACGTGCGCCCGCATAGACGAACAGGGACACAGCCAGTGGGTTTGCTAAATCCACCAAGAAAAGCCCCACATTATTGATAATCCCCCCGCTATCCTGTTTTCTTTCAGATAGGCTTTACTATTAAGCTTGGTGTCCACTACTCAGCCTTGTCTTTCATACAGATTTATCCCAGCATTGTGAACACTGTATGAACTGTCGCGGGGTCTCACACTGTAGCTAAATACATGTGAATGTTTGGTCGCACCCTGGTCATAAGCTCCGTAATTATGGGTAAGCTTCCTGTCATTGAGCTGTAATTACAGGTTACACTCACTTGTATTGTTATAGGATTTGATACATGTTAACATCAAGTGTGGACATGAGATTGACGGATGTGATGGCTTTGTATACACAGGCTCTCTGCTGCCACCTCTGTCCATGTTTGGAACTGTCCAGAGCAGCAGCACATCCCTATAGAAAACCTCTCCTGCTCTCCAGACTGGAAAGAAAACATTACTTCCTGCAGGACATACAGCAACTGATAAGTACTGAAAGACTTTCTGGCACCAGTTGATTTGAAAGATTTTTTTTGTTTGTGAACAACCCCTTTAAGATGTTCAACTGAGCCAAAGGGTTGTCCAGGGTAAGAAAAGCACAGCTATCTTCTTCTAGAAACAGCACCACCCTTTCCTCAGTTTATGTGCAGTACTGCAGCTCAGATCCATTGACCTAGATGGAGCAGACGTGTAATACCAGACTCAACCTGAGAGCAGGGAAGGGGCTATTTTTGGAAAAAAAAACAACTATGGTTTTCTTATCCCAGACAGTCCCTTTAAGGTGAGGCTCTGGATAACATTCATCTGTAATGGTGCGTTTACACAGGGAGATTTATCTGACAGATTTTTGAGGCCAAAGCCAGGAACAGACTATAAACAGAGAACATGTCATGAAGGAAAGACTGAGATTTCACCTCTTTTCAAATGCATTCCTGGCTTTGGCTTTCAAAATCTGTCAGATAAATCTGTCTGTGTAAACGCACCATTAGGGATGACTATATCTTTTCATCACAGACATGACATGTAAAGTGACACTCTGCTTAGACAGGACATATTTAATAACCACCCATAACATAGCATAATGGATGTTAGAGATAATTTACAGAATTAGAAATTAAAACTTCACTTTAAGGCCGATTTCACACGAGTGTATTGACATATGTGCATAATACAGATACAAAATATGGATGCAATTCCTTCATGTCATTTATTATTAGTTTCCCCTAGTGCAGCCAATCACAACATCGGTTTGGGGTACAAAAAAAAACCTTCACAGACGTGTCTTTAGATTTGAGAACTTTTACTTGCGAGCTGAGCTATTTGCAATTTTTTATATATGCAAATGAGCAGCAAGTGCCCACAGGGTGGAGCCAATCTCGTCAGGTGCCCAGCATTTCTATCTCCTATAGTACATCACACAGAGCAGGCAGGAAGAGGAGGCACAGGGATAGAAATACTTGGCACCTAACAGGATTGGCTCCGCTTTGTGGACACTTGCTGCTCAATTGAAAACATACTAATTGCTCAGCTTGCAAGTCCCAATCCCCTGCAATGGTTACCAGTGTGCATAATTAATGCTAATTAAACACCATGTGTGAACATAGCCTAAATTCTATACACAGAAACAGGACGAGTAGCAGCTGCAGCTAATAAAGGATCACATTTTACAGGGCTCTGTCCCTGTGGGGGCTGTCCAGTGAGGCAGACAGTAACAGTTAAAGGCTTATGATCACACGATCAGGATCTGCTACGGATTTCTGACACAGATTTTAACCCTTTCCTCCTCCATAAATTCTAGGCGTCAACGCCCACATAATCTTTTTTCATTTCTCCATGGTCTCCTTCAGTACAGAGATTCTTCCATTGGCATCACCATATGATGTTGTGAGTATTGTAACATGACAAGGGATTACCAAAGCCAGTCATCCATACACAGACAGCTGTTTCAGGGTATTTCCCCTCGTCAGTGTGGACCCCTTTCTTTTTAAAGGTGCCAATTTTGGGTGCATAGGTGTAAAAAATTTTTAACCCTTAGAGGACCGGGCCAATTTCAATTTTTGTGTTTTCGTTTTTTCCTCCTTGTGCTTAAAAGGCCATAGCAGTTGCAGTTTTTCACCTAGAAAACCTACATGAACCCCTATTTTTTGCACCACTAATTGTACTTTGCAATGACAGGCTGAATTTTTTTTCACAAAGTACACTGCAAAAGCAGGAAAAAATTCAATGTGTGGTGAAATTGAAAAAAACACGCATTTCTTTTATTTGGAGGGTATTTTTTTTTTAAGCCATTCCCCCTGGGGTAAAACTGACTTGTTATATATGTTCCTCAAGTCGTTACAATTACAACGATATAAAACATGTATAACTTTTATTTTAGCTGATGGCCTGTAAAAAATTCAAACCATTGTTAACAAATATATGTTCCTTAAAATCGCTCCATTCCCAGGCTTATAGCGCTTTTATCCTTTAGTCTATGGGGCTGTGTCAGTTGTCATTTTTTGCGCCATGATGTGTTTATCGGTACCTTGATTCCGCATATACGACTTTTTGATCACTTTTTATTACAATTTTTTGGGATTTGATACAACCAAAAATGCACAATTTTGCACTTTGGTATTTTTTTGCGCTTACGCTATTTATCGTGCGAGATCAGGAATGTAATAATTTAATAGTTCGGGTGATTACGCGCGCAGCGATAGCAACCATGTTTATTTTTATTTATACCAGGGGAAAAGGGGGGGTGATTCAAACTTCTATTAGGGGAGGGGGCTTTTTATTAACAACAACACTTTTTTTTTTTTTTTTACACATATACTAGAAGCCCCCCTGGGGTTAGGGTTATTCCCCCTGGGGGACTTCTAGTATATGCATACAGCATAGATCAATGAGATAGGCACTCAATTGCTTCCGGCTTTTGCAGCTTGTAGCAATCGAGTGCCGAGCCGGGATCAACACAGACCCCGGCCCGAGCCGGACGTGTGGATCCACCCCACTAGACACCAGGGATGAGGCTGCATAAGGTAATCGGATGCAGCTGTCAACTTTGACAGCTGCATCCGATTGCTTAATTAGCGGGCACGGCGATCATTTAACAATTTTTAAAATTGACTCCGTTCACCATACTGCAAAAGTAACATTATCCCTCAAGATCAGTATGATGACAGTGACAGCAAACATTTTACTACTTTGGTGCAATAGAAATATAGAAAAATAATTGGTGTAGTCACATTCAAAGACCTGTAACATTTTATTTTTTCATTTCACAGTTTGTTTTTTTTATGGGAAAAACTTATGCTGTCTGCAATGGTCTCTAAACAACATTTGATCTAATCCTTTCTGTTACATGATAAACAATTAATGGATTTTTACAATGAACGTGTAGTTCAGCAAACACCACACAGGAAATCAATATTGTCATAGCCGATCAGTTTCCTTAGGAAAACAGCAGCAGTCAATCCCTGCTTTGTTAATCAGAAGCCAGAAGAGATTAGACCCTGATTCTGATGGGTTATGTCGCTCATTCCTTACTGTTTATTTGCCGCCTATAATTTTTTTAAAAGAAAAAGCAAGATGGCCATGTGTACCAGAGAAAATGTATTCAATTATTTGTTTGTTTTTTTATTTTTTTATATCAACTGGAGCCAGAAAGTTTGGGTCCATTTACACAGAAAGATTATCTGACAGATTGTCTGCCACAGATTTGAAGCCAAAGCCAGGAATGGATTTGAAAAGAGGAGAAATCGCAGGCTTTCCTTTATGACCTGATCTCTGTTTATAGTCTGTTTCTGGCTTTGGCTTCAAATCTTTGCCAGATAATCTGTCAGATAATCTTTCTGTGTAAATGGACCCTAATACAGATTAGTAAATTATTTATATAAAAAACCTCAAGTCTTCCAGTACTTATTAGCTGCTGTATGCCCCACAGCAAGTGCTGTATTATCCCAGTGTGATACAGAGCTCTCTGCTGCCACCACTGTCCATGACAGGAGAGGTTTTCTATGGGGATTTGCTACTACTCTGGACACAGAGCACTGTGTCAGACTGGAGGAAATATACCACTTCCTGTAGGACATACAGCAGCTGATAAGTATTGGAAGGCTTGAGTTTGTTTTTTTTAATAGAAGTAATTTACAAATCTGTATAACATTCTGACACCAGTTGATTTAAAAACGTTTTTTTTTTTGGGAGGAAACTGCACCCAGATTGGAAAAAGCCAAGTCAAGCCCCTAAGCTGCCTGGAAAGTATAGATACAGCCACAGCCACAAGACTCCATAGGGCTGCATCCAACTTCTTTAGCCACTGGTCATCAAACACAGAGAATTCATGCTTGGACAAACCCAAGTGCCCACGGTCCGCTCATCTCTGTTAGGCACTGAAGCTTGTAATAGAGTCAATGGAAGCATCACAGCTTGCCCCCCTCCCCTCTGCCTGCGGCTCATAGAAAACGATATTGCAGCAATGCACAAGGGTGAGGATTAGATATATGTGCAGAGGCCCAAAGGAATTTCGAGTTCTTAATCCTTAACCAATGCCAAGTGTGCTGGAGTTTCCCCACAGGTAATCCCCAGGTTGCTGCCCTGAACTGATAGCACCAGGTCATGGTACAAAGTCAACAGGCAGAAGTCATAGTCATTGGCAGCGAGAGCAATGGTAGACATAAAATCAATCGAATAAGTGTCTAAGTGCACTGGGTCAATACTGAAGAAGCAGGCGTATATAATCTTAGCAGGAAATATGCATGATTGCTTAGACCCTAAGTGATGAGGAAGGGTCCCTTATAAAAGGCTATTAAAGGGCTGTCTCCCCATTTTAAAGATTCAAAAGTGTACCTGTCATTAAAACTTTCAAAATTTAAATCAGCAGTAGATGTGATATAAAGCAAATTTACAATTTACAGTCACTATTTATTTTTAGTTATCATGAAAAACACGGCACTTCCTGTTTTGTGACTCTTTTCTTTTTCAGAGGCTAAACACAGGAAGTCCTGTGTATCCCAGGTCATCTAAACCCTCACAGAGAGAAGGCAGTCATGTGATTGATGGACGCATTGAGCCATGATAGGACTTCATGTGTTTAGTCTGTTTTTTACAACCAGCACAAGACTTAAAATCTGCCTTCAGGAGACTGGACCTGGATTTCTGGTAAGTTCAGCTTTGTTTTACAGCATGATAACAACAACAAAAATAATGAATGTATATTGTAAACTTGCTTTATATCACATCTACTGTTGATTTAGATTGTGAACGTTATAACGACAGTGACACTTTAAGTCAAGGACAAGGACCTGGAAGAACTGGAAAGTTGTGTATGCACATGCAAAACGTTACAATACAGGAGAGAAGGAACATCCAGAAGAGAAGTGACATCCAGGAGCGGAATGTTGAGTGCAGGAACAGGTAAGTCTGTACATTAAAAACTTCAATGATGATGTGAAAACTTACTTTGCTTTTTTGCTGATTTTATATATATTTGTTGTGTAACTTGTAATATAACTGCTTCTTAATATGATCTACCTTATCCAGCCTGATTTGACATTTGTACTATGTCCCAGATTTATCTCCATTTCTTTTCCAACAATCTCTAGCCCAGATGTCAGTACACTGGCATACATCTTGTGCCCCGCCACCATTTCAGATGAACTGACAGATACATTGGATAGAAAGCCCCAAAAAAAGATTTTTTATATCTCTTACGTCTTCCCCATATGTTTGTACAATGACATTGTAGCAAAGCGGCGTCACTCTGCACTCCAGCGGAGCCCTGAAGGAGAGAGTATTGTTGTGGCTGACACAATGTAATGCTTTCCTGCTGGTGTAAATATAGGGTAACACTTGCATTGGTTCTCTTTTGTTGTACAATTGATCTAAACACAGAGACGTTGCCTTCCTTCACCCCCCCCCCCCCTTCCCCTCTTCTCCATACTAAAATTTTACAAGCTTGTAGTGGGATAGATAGATAGATAGATAGATAGATAGGTTAAAGGGGTTATCGAGTTATATAGATTTGTAATTTATTTCTGTTTAAAAATGTGAAGTCTTCCCATACTTATCAGATGCTGTATGTCCTGCAGGAAATGTTTTCTTTTCAGTCTGACACAGTGCTCTCTACTGACATCCCTGGTCCCAGACAGGAACTGCCCAGAACAGAAGCAAATCCCCATAGAAAACCTTTCCTGCTGTGGACAGTTCCAGTCTTGGACAGAGGTGGCAGCAGAGAGCACTGTGTCAGCACTGGGTCTGTCTATGGGATGATAAAACATTGCAAGCAGAGTCTTTTTATCTAGTCAAATCCTCCTATATGAACAGGCACCAGAGGGAAACCCAGAAAATAAGTCAGGATCCTTTGGTGTCGTTTGTGAAACAGACTGTCCTAAACGTTTGTCAATCTTGAACAACGACAGAGGTTCCAAACACAGATGTGAACGAGGCCTGATGTGAATTTGGAGTTGTATGGAACCGTAAAGCGACACCCTTAAGAATCTATTGGCCCATACCATACCTTTGTATACAGTGGGTCACTGCTATGAGAATATTGGTCTGATGTGTGTATAAGGCCTAAAGGAAACTATGAATTAAAGATTTTTCCCCCATACATCCTAATAAAAATGTATTGTGATAGATGGCTATTGCTTCTTCTTCCAACATTTCATATGTTTTAGAAAGTCCATGGACTTATAATACACGGGGATATTAGAATTGTACAATTCTACTTTTCTCTTTATTTTCTTATACAATTATATTATTTCAATCCTTCCAGCATATAGTTGTGGGAACAAGAAAGTACACCCTCTTTAAATTCTACGGGGGAGATTTATAAAACATGGTGTAAAGTGAGACTGGCTCAGTTGGCCCTAGCAACCAATCAGATTCCACCTTCCATTTTTCAAAGAGTCTGTGAGGAATGAAAGGTGGAATCTGATTGGTTGCTAGGGGCAACTGAGCCAGTTTCACTTTACGCCATGTTTCATAAATCTCCCGCATTATGTTTTAACAAATTGGATATAAAAAAGGTCTTTAGAAATCTAAAAAATAGGTAAAAAGAACCTTTAGAAGAGCAAAAACATAAATCAAATTGCATTGTGTCCTTATTCAATATTAGGGTAGCTTCACACGTACAGTATCGCTGCGTTTTTAACGCAGCGTTTAAAACGCTCCGTTTTTATTGCTGCGTTTTTTACATGCGAATTTTGATTTTCACATGAAAATCATGTGAAAATACGGTACGTGTGAAGTCAGGGCCGGACTGGGACTTAAAGTCAGCCCTGGCAATCAGACCCCAGCAGCCCACATACCATATCATGGATAGCCGTGTAAAATCCGCACTGTAGCAAATTCTGCTTCATTTAGCCGTCTCCCCACTACTCCCTTAAACATGTGAACCCACCACCAGCACACAAAAATAATGATATAACATGATCTGCTGTGGAGTTGATGCGGCATATTTATGCATTCATTTCAACTGATTAAATCAGAAGCTTCAAATCCGCATTGGATTAGGTATGAACGTGCCCTTAAAGGGAACCTGTGAGATCTATACCAGGTACACAGCTGTAGATCCCAGCGTACAGGTCAGGGACTGGACCTTTAGTCCATTGTAAACCCTTGTAATCATTATTTTCATTACCAGCTGAAGTGTCACAGAGGTGGAGCCACCGCAGCACCTTCTGCCCCCGCCCCTTCCTGCTCTGACTGATGGACGTATAGGTTGGGGCTGCTGCTACTGCTTTTGTGAAACTTTAGTTGGTAATGAAAAGGACAATTATAAAGGTTTACACTGGACTAAAGGTCCTGTCAGTGATATCTCCCTCACACCTGTCTGCTGAGATCTACAGCCCTAGATATGGTATGGACCTCACACATTCCCTTTAAAGGAGAAAAACATGGTCACCTTTTTCCAGAAACAGCACCACACTCTTCTTCAGTTTGTGTGAGGTATTGCAGCTCAGTTCCATTGAAGTGAATGGAGCCAAGTTGTAATAACCATACACAGTCTGAGGAGAGGGTGGTGCTGTTTTTGGATAAAAGTTACCATATTTTTTAAATCCTTTTTATCCTGACTATGTCTGCACTCCATATAATGGCGGTATAAGTAGTAAGCTTTTAACTATTAAAATGTGTCTGCTACAAATATGTAATCAAAGCTACAAAATAAGCTGCTACATAGCTATTTCCTACGGGATATCTATCTCCTATTTCTCTCTCTCTCTATATCTATCTATCTATCTATCTATCTATCTATCTATCTATCTATCTCTCTCTCTATCTCCTATTTATCTCTCTCTCTCTATCTATCTTGTATCTCTCTCCAAAACTACCAGTATATAAGTAACAGATAATATCACCACACCATAAGCACTGCCATTACCACCACACAATGACTAATACCGCTATACTGTGACTGAATACAATCCACTATATAAAACACTAATATTACCAATAATACGAGTAATACCATCATACCATGCCCACTACTCCCACCATACGGTGACTGGATAATACCACTATACTGTCACCAAATAACAGCCACTCTATAATGGCCAATATTCTCCCAAAGCAGTGACCATAGAACACAGTTGTCAAACTCCGTCCCTCCAGCTGTTACAAAACTACAATCCCCATCATGCCTGGGCAGCTAAAGCATGTTGGGAATTGTAGTTTTGCAACACCTGGAGGGCCAGAGTTTGACACCCCTGATACTTAGGTAGATCCCAGCTGTATAAAGGTTCTGCAGACCTGATAAGTTATTATAGTGCAATTACATCCTGTGACTCACAGTAGGCGTCTTCTCTGCATGACGAGACGTACACTTTTCCTTTTCTTCTCCATCTGGCTCCGGCCATCATGAAGGCTTCTCCGGCCATGACTCCTGTCCATGGGATCTGCCAGACAGACATTTTAGGCTTCTTGCTCCAGCAACATCCTCATCTATACATCCCCCAATATAGAATAGCCCCCCCCTGCATCCCCCAATATAGAATAGCCCCCCTGCTGTACATCCCCCAATATAGAATAGCCCCCCCTGCATCCCCCCATATAGAATAGCCCCCCATGCTGTACATCCCCCCCATATAGAATAGCCCCTCCTGCATCCCCCCATATAGAATAGCCCCCCTGCATCCCCCCATATAGAATAGCCCCCTTGCATCCCCCCATATAGAATAGCCCCCTGTGCATCCCCCCATATAGAATAGCCCTCCCTGCATCCCCCCATATAGAATAGCCCCCTGCATCCCCCCATATAGAATAGCCCCTCTGCATCCCCCCATATAGAATAGCCCCCTGTGCATCCCCCCATATAGAATAGCCCTCCCTGCATCCCCCCATATAGAATAGCCCTCCCTGCATCTCCCCATATAGAATAGCCCCCTGCATCCCCCCATATAGAATAGCCCCCCCTGCATCCCCCCATATAGAATAGCCCCCCTTGCATCCCCCAATATAAAATAGCCCCCCTGCTGTACATCCCCCCATATAGAATAGTCCCCCTTGCATCCCCAATACAGAATAGCGCCCTTACATCCCCCCCATATAGAATAGCCTCCTTACAGCCCCCCATACAGAATAGCCCCCTTACATCCCCCCGTATAGAATAGCCCCCTTACATCCCCCCATATAGAATAGCCCCCTTACATCCCCCCATATAGAATAGCCCCCTTACATCCCCTATATAGAATAGCCCCCTTACATCCCCCCATATAGAATAGCCCCCTTACACCCCCCCATATAGAATAGCCCCCTTACATCCCCCCATATAGAATAGCCCCCTTACATCCCCCCATAAAGAATAGCCCCCTTACATCCCCCCATATAGAATAGTCCCCAATACAGAACAGCCCCCTTACATCCCCCCATATAGAATAGCCCCCCCTGCATCCCCCCAATAGTATAGCCCCCCTGCACCCCCCCCCATAGAATAGCCCCCCTGCGTGTCTCCCCCCTCCCGATATGTGGCCACATGTGAAGGGCTTTAAAAAAAACAGACAAAAAAACAAACAAACATTCTCACCTTACCTCGCTCCCCAGCAGCTTCTTCCTCGGCCTGCATCTTCGGTCCACAGCTGCAGCGCGGCGGCAGCGGTGGCGGCTCCTCTCTCTCCTCCAGGTCCTCTGCGGCGCGTCAGGGAAGTGACGTCACCGCTGGGGGCCTGGTGGAGGTGGCTGCAGACGTGCCTGCACGCGGCACGTCTGCGGCCTCGGCACTTAGAGGGATCAGGCGGGGCGAAGACATGCCACCGCAGCCCCCTCCCGCTACCACAGCCCGCTCACCTCGGCCCGGCTGGCCCGCCCCTGCCCCCTCCTGACATGCTCCTCCTATTAACGAGGGGCCGCTGCGGCCGGCCGCATCAGCCCCACGCACCTGCTCCACGTTGATTAGATTGGAGGAGCATGTCAGGAGCGGGCAGGGGCCGGCCGAGCGGATGCGCAGAAAGAAGCGGGCCGCAGCGGTGTTTTTTTTTTTTTTTTTTGCCATCATGCAGCCTGGGCGGCCCACGGACTGGTAATCCGGCCAGCCCAGCGGGCATTTGCCCGCCTTGCCAGATTACCAGTCCGGGCCTGGTGTGAAGGCACCCTAAGTCAGGCCAGCATGCAGAAGCCTTGTGTGTAAGTACACCCTAAGGGCCGTCTTATACAGCATGTGTGGTATCAGCCGTAGCTGTAGCAGGTGATCCTTAGATAACAGCCAGCACCTGGACCAGTCAGTAGGAGTAATTCCCTGCTAATGGTGGGCGACAGCTGGACCTGCCTAAAGTGGTCAGTCCACCTGCTGTCTGCAATTTAGGAAAGCAAGCCCCAGCACCATGTGTAATGGTGAGGTCACACGTACAGATTTATGGTTGCAATTGGTGAAAACAAAGCCAGGAATGGATTTGAAAAGAGGAGAAAGCTCAGTTTTTCCTTTATGACCTGATCTCTGTTTATAGTCTGTACCTGGCTTTGGCTTCAATAATTGCATTGGAACGCAGTTCCCTAAGGCTGTATTTCCACAGCGACTCTGTACGGCCACCTTGCCGCCGCAAACTTCCCGCAATGCATTGTAGAGGTCCTCACGTCGTTTCGGGTTTGGACCTGGGCTGGTCGGCCTGTCTCCTGGTGCCAGTATTTAGAAGGAAAACGACTTTTATTAATGCGATACGGTCAAGTTGGCAAGGCCTAGAGCATCAGTGCCCTAGGCCTGCGGCACCTCTCTCCCTGCCTCCATCCAGCCCAGGGGCATTCTGAAAGTGAAGAGAGGTGGGGAGGGAGGCGCCGCAGGCCTAGGGCACTGATGCTCTAGGCCATGCTAATTTAACTGCCCGCCCTCCTGTGCCGCATTGATAAAAGTCATTTTTCTTCTAAATACACTTGGAGATAGAACTTATCATTGACACATGACAGGCAATCTTTTGGCCAACAGTCCTTACCCTAAATCTGCACATTTGCCTTATCTGAACACATTGAACACATCTTATGGTAATGAGGAAGAATAGACATTTGCCAGACACATCTGACACGGCTTACGTCCGGATCTATAGAAATGGGATTAGACAGAAGAAAATCCAATATGGAACTGTGGACAGTAATCTAATGTATATGGCCAAAAAAAAACTTTAATTCCATATTGATCCTGGATGACAAATCACAATGTATAAGAGCAGAAAAGTAACTCGATTACAGCACGTTCACACATATAGGATTTGATTTGTGGGTTGCTCATAGTGATAATTATATATATATATATATATATATATATATATATATATATATATATATATACAGTGGTGCCTTGGATTCCGAGCATAATTCGTTCTGGGACTGTGCTTGTAATCCAAATCCACTCTTAAACCAAAGCTAATTTTTCAATAACAAATCATAGAAATGCAGACAATTGGTTCCCCACCCCAAAAATAATGATTTATTATTCTGAATAACAAGTAAAACAGTTGAAACAAACATTCAGAACCAGCAGAATATGTGATATTATAAGTTACTGTACAGTAATGGAGAAGATGGGAAACACAAGGGTGGAGAGAGACTGCAGGGAGCATGGAGGAATGAGCAGGACAGATGTGGGCACATACATGCAGCGCTCTCTGTCCGGGGAGAGAGGGGTTACAGCTATGGAGAGATTACCCCCCCCCACAGTCCTGTCCCCTGATGTAAGCCCCAGCCTGAAGTGGATATGCTATGATTTGGAAGGTGAGGGAGACTTCCTGGGTCAGAGTACAGTGCTGTAGACCCCGCTATGCAGGCCATGCCCCTCCTCCACTCCCCCTCCCACCCAGTACAGGGAGCTCTTAAACCAAAGCAATGCTCTTAAACCAAGTCACAATTTTGAAAAACTGTGAGCTCTTAAACCAAAACACTCTTAAACCAAGTTCTTCTTTATTATGTTACCCAGTCCAAAATATTTAACCCCTACTCTGCCATACTTCTTTAAATCTTGGATGTCTTTTATCCAATGTTTCCAATAGCCTTAAAGGGAAACTATTAGAGATGAGCGAACCTGGAGCATGCTCGAGTTGATCCGAACCCGAACTTTCGGCATTTGATTAGCGGTGGCTGCTGAACTTGGATAAAGCCCTAGGGCTATGTGGAAATCATGGATATAGTCATTGGCTGTATCCATGTTTTCCAGACAACCTTAGAGCTTTATCCAAGTTCAGCAGCCCCCGCTAATCAAATGCCAAACGTTCGGGTTCGGATGGACTCGAACCCGGTTCGCTCATCTCTAGAAACTATCAGAGGATTAGATGTGATTAACCTGCTGATATCCCCCTAATGTGCAAGGGTCACCGAGAAGGAAGGTATGTCTCTTATCCTATTCCTCTGCGCCGTTCACTAGCAGTTGGTAGTTGAATCCAAGGCCTTGAGCACCGCTAGGAGCACTGCCCCACCCCCATCGCACAGTGCCGGCCCACTCCTTCTAATGATAATCAATGGAGTGGACGGGCCAGATCAGCGCTATGGGGGTGGGCAGTGCAGGAACGGTGCCAAGGAGGAAGGAAAGAGACATATCTTCCTCCTCGGTATCCAGTGCGTTTTAGAGGGCTATTAGCAGGTAAGATTTGTCTAACCTGCTGATAGTTCCCCTTTAAGAAAAAAAATACCCCCAGTAAAATCACTGCAGTGATAGATCGGGGGCTTTCCCCATTAAATGTCTTGCTACAAAGAGAATTTCTACTTCTGGAGGACCCAGCATACCCCTGAATTACATGGATAACTCATTGCTATCAGTGTGAACTGTGTAATTCCTCTTTTCCCCTCTAGTGGCGCTGCATGGGAATTGAACTCTAATCTCTAATCTCAAATTAAGGCTGCATTCCCACGTTCCGTGATCCTGACGGATCACGGACGTAGAATGCATGTACCGGAGTCCCCCCGCGCCCGGACAGTATCTGTAATTAGATGCTGGGAGCAGGGGAGACTGTATTCATAAGCGCCGCGCTGTAATGAATCAGCCGCGCGGTGCTGTTACTACAGCGCGGCGCTTATGAATACAGTCTCCCCCGCTCCCAGCATCTAATTACAGATACTGTCCGGGCGCGGGAGGACTCCGGTACGTGCATTCCACGTCCGTGATCCGTCAGGATCACGGAACGTGGGAATGCAGCCTAACTGGTTTCAGAAAGTTATGTAGATTTGTAATTTACTTCTATTTAAAAAAGAAACTTGTCTCCTAGTACTCATCAGCTGCTGTATGTCCTGCAGGAATTGGTGTATTCTTTTCAATCAGTGCTCTCTGCTGCCACCTATGTCCAAGACAAGAACTGTCCAGAGCAGTAGCAAATCCCTATAGAAAACCTCTCCTGCTCTGGGCAGTTCCTGACATGGACAGAGGTGGCAGCAGAGAGCACTGTGTCAGCCTGAAAAGAAAACAACATTTCCTGCAGGACATACAGCAGCTGATAAGTATGGGAAGACTTGAGATTTTTAAGTAGAAGTAAATTTAAAATCTATAACTTTCTGACATCAGTTGATTTGAAAAGATTTTCATTGGAGTACCCCTTTAAGCTCAGCATGTCTGTCCATTAAACTCAGAACATCGTTGTTCATTGATGTTTAATAATATTATATAAAATTATAAAAGAATAAGGTCATATACATTTAAACGCTAGAGCCGTCCATTTTTCTATTCTTCTGTGACGATTATAAATGGTCCCATTGCCTGGTATTATTACCCTATTATTATTTTTTATTGTTGTTGCTGTTACTATACTATTATTATTATTAGACTATCATTATAATGTTATTCCCATATAGAATGAGGACACTTTGCTCTGTACTTTTCCTTACATTTAGGGGAAGTCGCCAGTGACTAACTACATGCCGTTAAGTGTTTAGATTTAGATAAAACAACATTTCCCCAGGCCCAACATTAAAGGCAACACATGCCCCGTAATGAAAGCAATTAAATCTAATTTGAGGATGTCTCATGTAAATCACGAGTCCAGGGTGGAAAAGTACTGTGTTATACACAAGGTCAGTGACAGGGTTATCAACAGGCTGCCTGATTGACAGCTGTCATGTAAGGGGAAAGCTATGTACTGTATACAGCCCAATAGAGTGACTGAGGATCGCAAGCTAAAGAGGTTGTCTTTTTTCTCCATCCACATAACTGTTGTTAATGGGGTGTGTCCGGTATTGTGGCCCATCTATAATTAAACTAAAATCCATTTGACTATGAATTGGATGTTGGTTAAAGGGGTACTCCAGGGAATTTTTTTTTTTTTTTTAAATCAACTGGTTTCAGAAAGTTATATAGATTTGTAATTTACTTCTATTTAAAAATCTCAAGTCTTCCCATACTTATCAGCTGCTGTAGGTCTTGCAGGAAAGGTTTTGATTTCAGTCTGACACAGTGTTGTCTGCTGCCACCTCTGTCCAAAACAGGAACTGTCCAGAGCAACAGCAAATCTGCATAGAAAACCACTCCTGCTCTGGACAGAGGTGGCAGCAGATAGCACTGTGTCAGATTGAAAAGAAAACACTTCTTGCAGGACACACAGCAGCTGATAAGTATGGGAAGACTCGAGATTTTTAAATAGAAGTAAATTGCAAACCTATATAACTTTCTGAAACCAGTTGATATGAAAACAAAAGATTTTCACTGGATAACCGGTTTAATGGTTATGTAAAAACTGCCAAAAAGGTAGAATGGGTGAATGGGCCTATATTTTAAATGGGCAAAACAATTTTGCATGCTTTGAGGCTTTGTTGTTTGCCCTGTTCAGTCCTCTTTTTGTTTAATAAAGTGTACCTATCATCAGAGGCGTAGCTAGGATTCATGGGGCCCCATAGCAAAAAACTGTATGGGGGCCCCCTCCCCAACACACTAATATGTATATATATATATATATATATATATATATATATATATATATATATTCGGTGATGTGGCCAAAAGAAAAATTCTCTTGTGGCCAGAGGCAGAATCCTATGGTTATATACATAGGTGCAGGAGCATACTGCCTTTTGCTTAGCCCTTTATTTACTGCAGTGTGTAAGTGACCCAGTGTTCTCTTACATGCTGCAACACAAAAAAGAATACAGAAGACAATTAGCTCTCTCCTTCACTACTCCTGCACTGATAACCCCTGACCTCTGCAGGAGCTCAGAGAACAGAGGTCAGAAAATATCAAAGTAGTCAGGCAGAGAGCTAATTGTCTTCTGTATTAACCCTTTTTTTGTTTTGCAGCATGTTAGAGAACACTGGGTCACTTACACATTGCAGTAAATAAGGGGTTAAGCAAAAGGACACAGGAGGCTCTTATCCTCCCTGGGCTCTCTCTCTCTCCGCGGGCCCCATAGCAACCGCCTTCCCTGCCTCTATGGTAGCTACGCCACTGCCTATTATTAACAAAAAAAACCTCTTTTAGCATGTCACTGTGCCAGTGAGAATGAGCAGTGAACAGTAGCTCACTGTCAATCAGCTTTATGCAGGTAGACCCATAGACTCATAATAGAGCTGTCTGGACTGAGATCGATGTGAGTCAGGAGTGAAATGCACAACCACAAACTTCTCGTTCTTATGATTGGTGGGGTTTCTGCAGTGAGACCCCAACCGAATACAAATGTTGTCATATAATGTAATGATAGTGCCCATTTAAATTATAAGATTTTACTTATACAGTACTGTACAGGATGGGAGATGGTGGTGCACTGACTGTACTACTACTGTACTGTATATGCACTCCAGCATTCTTATACAGTACTGTACAGGATTGGAGATGGAGGTGCACTGACTGTACTACTACTGTACTGTATATGCACTCCAGCAGTCTTATACAGTACTGTACAGGATAGAAGATGGTGGTGCACTGACTGTACTACTACTGTACTGTATATGCACTCCAGCAGTCTTATACAGTACAGGATGGGAGATGCATACCTCCCAACCGTCCCGGATCTAGCGGGACAGTCCCGATTTCGGGGTCCTGTCCCGCTGTCCCGGAACGGGCCCCAAGTGTCCCGCTTCCCAAAACGTACCTGGCCCTTTAATTGCGAGCGCTCCCAGATACGGGCTGTGCACAGCTCCCTCTAGTGGCCGGAAGCTGCATTCTGCCTCCGGTCACTAGAGGCCTCACTCATCCCCTGCGTTCCCGCGCGGAGCAGAGGAGTGACGTCACCGGCAGAGCGGTGAGAAGAAGGAGAAGCTGGAGCCGGCTGAAGCACAGAGTGAGTATGTGCTTATTCTTTTTTTTTATCAAAGGAGGGATGGTGGGGGAAGGCTAGCTGACAGGGAAGGTGTACATCATGGCAGTGCTGGGGGGGGGGGGGGGGGGGGTTCTTCATCACGCTGTCTGACTGCTCTGCATTCCGGCTGGGGTCAGAGGGGGGAGGCGGTGCAGTCAGACAGCAATGTGATCAGCAGTGAGGAGGACCGCTGCCAGACTGGAGGGGTAGGGGGCCCGCAGTTACAAGCAGGGGGGGAGGGGGGGTGCCGCTGCTGCTGCTGCTGCCACACACTGACCAGTGACTGACACTGAAGGCCCATGGCACTCAGCAGCTGCGGCCTTCAGTATCAGTCAGTGGCCGCTGACAGAGTGAGATGCTGTGTCCCTTTCAAAGCCCTGAGCTCACATACCGCCCAGCCCCCGAAGCTCTTATCTCCAGCCCAGCGGCACTTGCATTCATCTTCTCCCCTGATCATCTTCTCCCCTGCTTATCTTCCCCACTACTGCTGATGACGTCACAGGAGGGAAGACAGTGCAGGGGCCGCGGGACTGGAGATAGGAGCTGCGGGGGCTGGGAGCTGTGTGTGAGGTGTGCAAGCAGCCACTACTGGGGAGAAAGCCACTGCTGTGCTGCCATGTGAGTATCCTTTTTTTATTTTTCTGGTACACATCTATCTATCTATCTATCTATCTCCTATCTATCTATCTATCTATCTCCTATCTATCTATCTATCTATCTATCTATCTCCTATCTATCTATCTATCTATCTATCTATCTCCTATCTATCTATCTATCTATCTATCTATCTCCTATCTATCTATCTATCTATCTATCTATCTATCTATCTATCTATCTCCTATCTATCTATCTTCTATCTATCTATCTATCTATCTCCTATCTATCTCCTATCTATCTATCTATCTCCTATCTATCTATCTCCTATCTATCTATCTATCTATCTATCTATCTCCTATCTATCTATCTATCTATCTATCTATCTATCTCCTATCTATCTATCTATCTATCTATCTATCTATCTATCTATCTCCTATCTATCTATCTATCTCCTATCTATCTATCTATCTATCTATCTATCTATCTATCTATCTCCTATCTATCTATCTAACTCCTATCTATCTATCTCCTATCTATCTATCTATCTATCTATTATCTATCTCCTATCTATCTATCTATCTCCTATTATCTATCTATCTATCTCCTATCTGCCTATCTATCTATCTGCCTATCTATCATCTATCTCCATAGATAGATAGATAGATATTAGATAGATAGGCAGATAGATAGATAGATAGATAGATAGATAGATAGATAGATAGATAGGAGATAGATAGATAGATAGATAGATAGATGGATAGGAGATAGATAGATAGGCAGATAGATAGATAGATAGATAGATAGATAGGAGATAGATAGATAGATAGATAGATAGATAGATAGATAGGAGATAGATAGATAGATAGATAGATAGGAGATAGATAGATAGATAGATAGGAGATAGATAGATAGATAGATAGATAGATAATAGATAGATAGATAGGAGATAGATAGATAGATAGATAACAAATGTCAGCAGCACAAGCCATGATGTTGGTGCCAGCAAATTAAATCTTGACCAGAGATAGATGTCTATACCATACGGATACTTCACGGCACTCCAACTTCTATGTTGCAAAAGAAGTGTTTATTCCATCAATGTGCAAAGCATTAACAAATAGTGCAGCACAGCAAACAGTCACAAACGCGAGGTTTCGGCGAGTCAATCACCATTTTGAAGCATGAAAATGGTGATCGACTCGCTAAAACAACGCGTTTATGACCGCTTTAGGGGCGTGTCTTATGGTTTAGGGGCGTGTCTTTGGGTGGGGTTAGGGGCGTGTCCATGTCCCTCTTTCCTCTCAGCCAAAGTTGGGAGGTATGGAGATGGTGGTGCACTGACTGTACTACTACTGTACTGTATATGCACTCCAGCAGTGTTATACAGTACAGGATAGGAGATGGTGGTGCACTGACTGTACTACTACTGTACTGTATATGCACTCCAGCAGTCTTATACAGTACTGTACAGGATAGGAGATGGTGGTGCACTGACTATACTACTACTGTACTATATATGCACTCCAGCAGTGTTATACAGTACTGTACAGGATAGGAGATGGTGGTGCACTGACTATACTACTACTGTACTATATATGCACTCCAGCAATCTTATACTGCACTGTACAGGATAGGAGATGGTGGTGCACTGACTGTACTACTACTATACTGTATATGCACTCCAGCATTCTTATACAGTACTTTACAGGATGGGAGATGGTGGTGCACTGACTGTACTACTACTGTACTGTATATGCACTCCAGCATTCTTATACAGTACTGTACAGGATGGGAGATGGTGGTGCACTGACTGTACTACTACTATACTGTATATGCACTCCAGCATTCTTATACAGTACTTTACAGGATGGGAGATGGTGGTGCACTGACTGTACTACTACTGTACTGTATATGCACTCCAGCATTCTTATACAGTACTGTACAGGATGTACTGTATATGCACTCCAGCAGTCTTATACTGTACAGGATGGGAGATGGTGGTGCACTGACTGTACTACTACTGTACTGTGTATGCACTCCAGCAATCTTATACAGTACAGGATGGGAGATGGTGGTGCACTGACTGTACTACTACTGTACTGTGTATGCACTCCAGCATTCTTATACAGTACTTTACAGGATGGGAGATGGTGGTGCACTGACTGTACTACTACTGTACTGTATATGCACTCCACAAATCTTATACTGTACTGTATGTGAAGCCTCACTAGTGCTAAACTCACCAATTCAGATACCGAGTACTTCAAGACTGGGGGCCCGAAAAGTGTTTGAGAACCAACAAGAGTTTGAGAACCGAAGCAAACTTTCCTTGAAAATACAGTTTTAGTTCCAAGCAGTTTGAGAACAGAGGTACCACTGTATACAGAAATATATAAAGGAGAATTATTACATTGTCCCCCACTGGCAGAGATGGCACTGGCTCTAGCTGTCCATGTGATGCTGTTCTAATGCATCATGGGACTGATAGCAGATTCAAAAAGGATAGAAGTCAAGATGGTGGTTGATAAAAGGTCACATTACCCAGAAACAGTAATGAAATGTATGAATGTTGTAGAGCTGGGATAAAATAGATGACATTGAAGGAATGAATATAGTAAGTGTTATATGGGGGATCCAGGCATGCTTCTTTAAAGTTACTCTGTACCCGCAATCTGCCCCCCCCCCCCCAAACCACTAGTACTGTTGGATAGTTGCTTTATATCCAAAATCTGTCCTGGGGTCCGTTTGGCAGGTGATGCAGTTATTGTCCTAAAAACAACTTTTAAACTTGCAGCCCCCTTGGCATGACCTAAAGTACCTGTGCCCTGGGCCTTCACCGCCTCTCCGTCCCTCCTCCCCTAGGGGAACACCCCTAGGCAGGATTTCTCTTATTCATCACCAGTCTAAGCGGTGCACATATGCTGGATTGTTAAGGCCCCTGTGCAGTGCTCAGACGAATGATGATTAGGGGAAATCCTGCCTGGGGCTGTTCCTAATGATGAGCAGGGCGGAGAGGTGGGATGGAGGGGCGGTGCAGGCCTAGCGCATAGGTACTCTAGGCCACGCCAATTTGACACAGGGCTGCAAGTTTAAAAGTTGTCTTTTTTGGACAATAACTGCATCACCGGCGGAACGGACCCCAGGACAGATCTTGGATTAAAAGCAGCTATCCGAAGGTACAAGTGATTTGGGGGAAGGGGGGAGATTGCGGGTACAGAGTGGCTTTAAGGAACATTCTTACAGAATAGAATGTTAGCAGAGGACGTCAGATGCTGAGTGACAAGAGGCAATGTCATACTTTGAGAGTGCCTGTCACTTAAATAATTCCAAGTCACATGTCAACAAAGGGCAAATAAAGTGAATTTTTTATAAACATCACATTATGGAGTGAAAGCATTAGTACCTCTCCGGCATGGCCTGCCTCACTCTAATGGTCACCAGGAATTCTCCTGAGGTCTTTGCATTCATTTTTGATTACACGTGAATTTATGTTATAAAGCGGTCACATAGCGAGATACTGTAAGTTTCCTTCCCCTGAGTCTATAGAGAAGTACCTGCCCAGCTCCATGCACTTGTGTGGAAAGTTTTCTGCTTTGTACAGTTGGCTGCGGGCAGGTAATAAGCAGGTCAGCTCTCAGGTCCTGGATATTAGTAACAGTAGCTACGGGCAGCTGTCCAGCTTCTATTCCCTTTATCAGAACGCCTGTAAATAAGTCGCTGATCAAGTAGTAGATTTCAGATCTGCATATTATGTGTTTAACTAGAGATGAGCCTGAACACATTAACAATGGCTGGACAAGTAAAAACAATAAGATGTCCTACTATCACCAAAGAAGAAATTCTGACAGCAAAACTACAGGCAACAAAAACATTAAAGGCTCCAATGGAAAGAGGTAAACAGAGCCAGCCAGTCCGCTGCACGCTAGACACCAACAGAGCCCAATGAATACCACTGTATGGAACAGGTGTATGGTGCAGGCTCAACTCCTGAGCCTACTTAAAGAGGTTTTCCACTCAAATATAACTTTTGATATGTTTCTGCCCATGGTGAGACTAACAATTCCTTCCATACTTGTTATTATCTATTCAGTCTCCTTCTCCCAGTTCTCAGCTGCTGCTTCCTGCTGAAAACACAAAAATCTGTGTGTGAGCTTTTCTCTCTGTCTCCCCCTCCTCCCCCCTCCCTTCTGAGACGCTGATGTAAAAAGTCCATGATTGGCTTTATCGGCAACATTGTAGCTTCTTTGAAAATGCTGGGATGAAGGAAACTGAATAGATAATAAGTATGGAAGGAATTGTTAGTCTCAGCATTGGGTAGCAACATATCAAAAGAGAAAGGAGCTGCTGCACCTCACACCTATGGCTGACACTAATGCCTCTCGGCTACATTTAAAAAACTACGTCATGATGTTGGTATATAATTTGATCAAACCATATTGCCCCATGGACCACGTGCAGGTCCTCTGGCCCACATGGGTCCCTACAATAAATCAATACTGTGTCGGTCAATGACCGCTAACCCCGCAAAGCGAGCACAAGCAGGGAAGGGAGGTCACAGAATGGCCCTGCAACCCCACTGTGACAGGACCAAACCCCAAGGGCCCCCCCAAACCCAGCAGGCCCGCTGGCGAAGAAAGCGGCCACCAAGCAACACAAGTGTGAACAAAAGTTTAAGTGCAATACTGTACTCCTTTAATACTCTCCTTTTTGACATCTCAATGTACATATATAGTATAATTACTATATTATTGACTTGTTCCCAGCTTCTGTTGTTAAAATTGCAAGTAGGAATTCATGGAATAAATGGGACTACCGGACACTGTGACAGTATGATGCCAATCTGGATAAATGTTGCGCTGGATTCTTCTTCAGTATAAGCGAGTCTAGGTCCGGCACAGCTCGTGATGTATTAAAGAAAACTTGATTCAGTACCAAATCCATAATATTCTTCGCTTTATTGTAATAGACGTTCCGGCTAAGCGGCCTTCATCACAGCTGTGATCAAGGTCGCTGGGATGAAACATCAGCGTGGTGAGGGATCACCTTGCATTTTTTATATCATGGATTCTATTACAATAAAGAGAAGAATTTTATGGATTTGGAGCAGAATCAAGCTTTCTTGTCGGTGCTCTCTGGACGGTTCCCTGCACCTGTTTCCATGAGTTCTTCAGCCCAGGTACTGATACATTGAGCAGCTGTTAAGCATGCACGGGGTTGTAGCAGCAATACTACGTTTGCACGGCTCTTGATGTAGTTGTTTTAGCCAAAACAAGAAGTTGATAAAAGGAAAAGTATAAGCTCTACATAAATTCCATCCCCTCTGGGTGGTTAATTTATTGTCCGAATTCTTTACAGAATTTTTTTTCCCAACAAATGCTATGGCAAGAGGTTTGTCAAAAAGTAGCCCCACTTCAAGGATAGGGAGATGTGTGGTTAGGTACTTTACGCTGGAATGCTGCTTTAGGCTATGATCACACTATGCAAAAGTACGGCTGTTGTTGCCATCAGCAACAACGGCCGTACTTTGTATGGGTGAACAATGCCTCATTCTATGGGATCCCGGCCGGAGCGTATACACATCGTATGCACTCCGGCCAGGATCCTGCACGGGGCCGCAAATAACTGACATGTCAGTTTTCTGTGGCTGCAATTCAATGAACTGTGTGCTATGGGAGGTTCTGATGCGGGCGCGCGCTGATGTGCCCGCATCAGAACCCTGCGGCTGAAAGATCCTCCGGCCGGGATGATCTGTGCAGAGACCCGCAGTTCTGTGACCTAGCCGGGGTCACGGAACGGCCGATCTCTCACGATGTGTGAACATAGCCTTAGGGTACAGACCCACTTGCCGGATCCGCAGCGAGTTTCACACTTCGAATACGCAGCAAGACTGTTTACTCAATGGCAGATAAACTCTCAGCAGTGATGTACATCCCTACTGCGAGTTTGTCCGCAGCCTGTCCCGTTAACCCCCCGCTGCCAGAGCGTATACATCACCTGCTCCCCTTGCCGGCTTGCTTCGGGGCTCCCAGTGTCTTCAAGTCCCGCTCAGCCAATCAGTGCGCTGCGGCGGGGCGCGCCGGGAACCGCCGAAGCAAGCAGGAGCGGGGACCAGGTGAGGTATTGTCTCCAGCGGCCAGGAGGTTAACGGGGCGGGCTGCGGACAAACTCGCAGCAGGGATCTACATCCCTGCTGCAAGTTTGTCTGCCATTGGGTAAACAGGGCCAAGATCCGCAGCGAGTCTTGCTACGTATTCGAAGTGAGAAACTCCCTGCAGATCAGGCAAGTGGGTTTGTACCAGGGTGCGTTCACACCTACAGGATCCGCAGCAGATCCGCAGCAGATTTGATGGTGCAGATTTGATGCTGTGTTCAGTTATTTAGATGAAATCTGCTGTGGATCCGCAGCAGAAAATCCGGTATTCGGTACGTGTGAACGTATTTTTTACTCGGCATGTTAATTATATTTCTTAAAATCTTCTAGAAAATTACTGTAATGTATTGCAGAAATATAGACACCCCACATAAACATACCCCAAGGATCTCTGCATAGATTTAGGTACACTTACAAGACATTCAGAAAGTTTTTTCCTTCACTTTGCACTTAAACTTTTGTTAGGTGATAGAGAAAGCTTTGCATTACCAAAATTGCTTTCTTTTGTAGTTTGGCCCCTACACCAATCTTCTCTGCAGGTCCTCTCAGGCTCTGTCAGGTTGGATGGGACCTCAGTGGACACCATTGTCAGGTCTCTCCAGAGAAGTTTCATCGGGTTATGGTCAAGTCAGGGCAGTGACAGCCCGCTCTGCCAATCACTGGCCACAGCACTGTCCTGGCTAGGTCAGTGATTGGCTGAGCAGCCTGTCACTGTAGATGGGTTCGGAGGTGTCAGTGGCGGCTGCGGTCAGCGGGGAAAAGGCAGGAGGACACTGGGGGGAACGATGAAAAGTAAGTATAGCTTCTTTATTATTTTCTATATACCAAGTACCCCTTTAATCAGCGACTGGTGGTGCATCAGCTATTACACAGAGTGTAATAGGGCCTTTAGTCTAAAGATAGTCCATCAAACCTTTTACTACATCCATATCAATAGATTATTCTGTCTCTTTTCAGTTAGGTTCTCACTTTATGGCTTGTAGATTATTTTTATCTGTCTAAAATCTTAACAGCTGAATAAGTCGGTTATCCTGAGTGGCATGGACTTCCCTGACACCTGGCACCTCTTATTATAAAATCTGCCATGACGCTGCACATTCACCTCCTGCTCTGGAGTAAAGTTACAGAGGAAGGGAGAGGTGACTGAGAAATATTCACCATCCCACTGACGCAGCTTTATATTATTCACTAAACATACTCTCCCCAACCGATGCGAGTAAATGATCAATCACACAGGATAATGAAAACCTAGATGCAAGTTGTGTACACAGAGAAAAGACATTGAATATTTGATGCGATATTATGTACACAACAGACGCCTAGCCTATAATATTTAAGTCGACCTTTAAAGGACAAGCATTCTATAATTTCTCCTACATATGGTGATTGGACCAGGTATAGAATCATCTTCTTCTCTAGTCCAGTGTTACTTAAAGTTCCTTATGCTACGTTTACACGAAACGATTATCGGGCGAATTTTCGCGATAACCATCGAATTCGAACGATAATCGTACGTGTAAACGCGGCGAACGATCGTAAAATAGTTCATTTCGATCTTTTAACACGTTCATAAATCGTTGTTTGCCGATCGCGAACAATCGAAAAATTTGTTCCGTGTAAACAGTCGTTGCACGATAGTCCGGCCGCCCGACGCCCGGCCCCCCGCTCATCCGCAGCCCCCTGCGCCGGCTCGATCACCACCCCCGCCGCCGCTCTGATCGCCACCCCCTCCGCCCCGATCGCCTCCCCCGCTGCCGCTCCGATCGCCACCCCCGCCGCCGCTCTGATCGCCCCCCCCAGCCGCTGCTCCGATCGCCCCCACCGCCACGGCCAAGAGCATACGTTACCTGCTCCGCGTAGCAGGTCTTTGGACATCCCCGGCTCCCCTCTTCAGCGCACTGATTGGCTGAAGAGATGAGGCGGGAATTTCAAACGGCTCCCCTTCAGCCAGTCAGTGCTGCCGTGCATTGACTGGCTGAAGAGGGGAGCCGGGAATTTCAAACGGCTCCCCTTCAGCCAATCAGTGCTGAAGAGGAGCACTGATTGGCTGAAGAGGAGCCGTTTGAAATTCCCGGCCCATCTCTTCAGCCAATCAATGCGCTGAAGAGGGGAGCCGGGGATGTCCAAAGACCTGCTGCGCGGAGCAGGTAACGTATGCTCTTGGCCGCGGCGGTGGGGGGCGGCGGCGGGGGTGGCGATCGGGGCGGCGCAGGGGGTTGCGGTTGAGCGGGGGGGGGGGCGGGCTGCGGGCGCACGATCGCAAAACGATTTTTCTGTACGATATATTGTACCGTCTAAACGCTGATCGTTATAAAAAAAATCGTTACTTCGAAATCGTTAATCGTACGATCGGGCCAATAATCGCCTCGTGTAAACTTAGCATTAGGCTGGACCCACATGCGCAATATTTTCAGTATTTTTAATCCCTTGTCGCCAAGGCTGCAGCTATACATATAGCACAAGCCCCCATAAATATACATCACTGGGAGGGTATCAGCTCCGGGACTATTACACACAGCTGACAATAATAATATACAGCTGACTCTGGATTGAAGAGAATTCAGATTTTGACTATTTAACCCCTAATGGTGCGTTTACACAGACAGATTTATCTGACAGATCTTTGAAGCCAAAACCAGAAACAGACTATAAACAGGGTGCAGGTCATAAAGGAAAGACTGAGATCTATCTCTTTTCAAATCCATTCCTGGCTTTGGCTTCCAAAATCTGTCAGATAAATCTTTCTGTGTAAACGCACCCTTATGCTAAGTTTACACGAGGCGATTATTGGCCCGATCATACGATTAACGATTTCGAAGTAACGATTTTTTTTAGAACGATCAGCGTTTAGATGGAACGATATATCGTAAAGAAAATTCGTTTTGCGATCGTTTTGCGATCGCTTAAGCCTATCTCACACATAGGTAAAATCAGTAAACGACTGTTTACACGGAACGATCGAAGAATTTTTTGCGACCGACGAACGACGATTTATGAACATGTTAAAAGATCAAAATGAACGATTTTTTGATCGTTCGCCACGTTTACACGTACGATTATCGTTCGAATTTGATCGTTATCGCGAAAATTCGCCTGATAATCGCTCCGTGTAAACGTAGCATTAGATGTGGCAGTCAGTAACAACTGCAGCATTTAAGTGGTTATACAATGGATGTATTTCAATGTTAGACTGTTGTGGTGACCGGGTTATTGTTTAAAAAAAAAACAAAAAAAAACTGCACATATTTTTGTATTGCGGCATCCAAATGTTAAACTATCCCTTTTGATGTACACCCTATAAAACAGATGTGAAACGCAATACCAGAATTGTGACCTCTCAAAAGAAAACAAAAAAAGAAACAAAAAACAAAAGTGCTCTGAAGAAAAAATGTTATGAGTGCCGGAACATGGTGACACAAGAACAAATGTTTTTTTTGTTTTTTTTTTATTGTTGTGGAAGCCTCTGTGGTGGCTCCTGACAACAGGGAAAAGCTAGAAGGTCACCGAGAAGCGTGGAGAGGTAAGTATATACAGCAAGGGCTATATATATATATACAGACCTTGCTGCAGCCATGTAATATGGCCTTTAGACCATGACTGGGAATTAGTGATGAGCGAACATCCCGATGTTCGGTTCGGATCCTGAACACGATCATAAAAAAAATTATCATGATTGGTTCGTGTTCGCTGAACATTTACGAACAAATTACAAACGTACAGTAGAAGCGTACGTTTTACTCTACCGACAACCGGACAGATTAGCAGGTGCAAAGTGTAAATTATGCAGTTGCGTACGTTCGCAAGTTTGAATATGTTCGAAAATGACTGTTATAACCATTCCGATTATCTAACAAATTGTTCATGATTGGGGAACACAAACAATAAGCGTCATATTCGTACAAACATAAGAACATTTACGCTATGACATCAGCGCCCAGGGTATTTATATTACATCACTAGTGTGAACTATCCTGAGTTGCCAATGAATCATCAGAGAAAATATCTTCTGAATGTGGTGTGCACCATGGCCTGCTCTTCTATGGGGCAAAGTAAGGGCCATATTACACGGGACGATTATTGTCCCGAATTTGAACGCTAATCGTTCTGTGTAATTGCAGCCAACGATCAAAAAATCATTCATATGTCGTTGATTGTTAATTTAGATCAGAACCTAAAATTATCGTTAATCGTTCGTTATTTGTTCGCTAACTGTTCGCTGTAGTTCCACATTCGTTCGCTCAAGTTCTGCATTTTTTCACTAATTGTTCAGTGTAATTGCACATTGTTCATTGTTTTGCTGGGATCAGAAGGAATAAACGATTAAATTAACGATCGCAATAACGATCGTATCTAACGATTATCGTTTTGTGTAATATGAACAATTTCAGGTTATCGATAAACGTTATCTTTAGTCGTTAATCGTTAAAAATCGCTCCATGTAATAGGCCCCTAAAGGCCGTCAGCTGTCAGCGCTCGTTTGCTCCTCGTTCCCTGCTCGCTGCCGCCACTATTCCACGCGGCAGCAGTGAGCGGGTGAGTCCGGGGAGGGCCGCAGGGAGCTGCGGGGGGGCTGCCCGGGTTATCGCTGATCGTCCAGGCAGCCCATAGGATATAGCGGCGGTCTGCTGCTATGGCACGGAGCGACGGCAGCAGATCGCTGCTATATATAACATGTTGAAAGACTAACGACTTCAACGATCAGCCGACATGAACGATGTCGGCTGATAGTTGCCTCCTATTCCACGGGACGATTATCGGCCGTGGCGGCCGATAATCGTTCCGTGGAATAGGGCCTTTAGATAGAGGTCATTGCATACAGTAGAAGTCAAGTCAATTTCCAAACCCTCTAAGTTTTGGCTGACCCAACTATATCCCAGTCACCTTTGTTTCTGGTTGCCACAAGATATATAAATGTGTCTTGTGCTGTACAGATGATCACTACCTGCTGCCAGTATACTCTACACAAAGGACGTCACGTAAGCATTTGATTTCCCTTTGTTAATCTGTGAACCTGACAAGCTGAGACTTGACTTTCTGATATCAATGGGCGCTGCTGGATCTTGGGAGCCATAGCATTGCTAGGGGAGGGATTATTTTTTTTCTCCTACATAGTGGTGTACTGTATAGAATATAGTGCCTACATAGATTCTCACCCCAGGGCGTCTTCACTCAGGACTGCCGAGCTTCAAATGCAACTGCATGGGTTGAGGTCAAAAAAACAAAAAAAATGTTTTGCTATCGGGATTCAAGTCAAAGTCAAGAGAGATAGACAGACATGTTGTCAGGCTAGTCAACGTCAACGGTCACAGTGTTCTTAGGATCAAAAGCAAAGATCCAAGGTTACAATAATATAACAAGACAAGCATAGAAAACTTGGTCAGAGCCTTGGGGGACCTCTACGTCTTAGGTCAGGCATAGGGGAACCTTCGGCCCTCCAGCTGTTGAAAAACTACAATTCCCATCATGCCTGGACAGCCGAAGCTAAAGCTTCGGCTGTCCAGGCATGATGGGAAATGTAGTTTTGCAACAGCTGGAGGGCCGAAGGTTCTCCATCGCTGTCTTAGGTGGTAGTTGCACCTTGAGGGGTGACTATCTATTGAACAGCGGCAGCTTAATAAAAGATAGATCCATGTACTCCATTCACGTTTGTAAAATGACACTACTATGCATCAGCGTAATTTGTTTTAAGACAATGTCCCTTTAAGAAGAAATTCCTGGGTGAGCAGGCACATGTACTAGACTGTTTATTATACTTGAGATCTTCATTGTACTGTACGTAATGTTATCTATCCAGGCTGGCACATCTATCAAAGAGCTTAAACCTTTTTTCCGCATTAAGTAAAACAATAAAAGCGCTGTTTGTATGCAACTGTTTGTAGACACATCTTGTAGCGGAAAAAGTGACGAGAGGCTGGCTGTTGTTTCCGCACCCTGGCTCAATTCCTATGGGAACAACAAGTGAAGCACAACTATCGATAGGAGAAGAATTAATTATGTGGAATTGTTTAATTCCATGGGTACACATGGGCGACGGGATGTTTTTTTTTCCAGGAACTAAATATTATCAGCGCTGTCCAAGTACATATGGTTTTATGTCGATTTACAGTGTAAGGCTATGGAGTGCATGTACACACTATATAGTATCGGATTTGTATGGCTTTTAGCCTTCTGATGCCCGGTCTTTGTACGGGTGAAAATGAGGCTCCAATGGCTACAGCATGAATGTAGTAAAACAAGTAGTGCCAAGATAATGGGGGAGATTTATCAAACATGGTGTAAAGTGAATCTGGCTCAGTTGCCCCTAGCAACCAATCAGATTCCATCTTTCATTTCTCACAGACTCTTTGGAAAATGAAAGGTGGAATCTGATTGGTTGCTAGGGGGAACTGAGCCAGTTTCACTTTACACCATGTTTGATAAATTTCCCCCAATATCATCTATCTATCTATCTATCTATCTATCTATCTATCTATCTATCTATCTATCAAAATTTGTGTGTAATGATTATATATGTGATTACAATATTAAAAGCTGGGTTCACACTACATATATTTCAGTCAGTATTGTGGTCCTCATATTGCAACCAAAACCAGGAGTGGATTGAAAACACAGAAAGGATCTGTTCACACAATGTTGAAATTGAGTGGATGGCCGCCATTTAATGGCAAATATTTGCTGTTATTTTAGAACAATGGCTGTTATATTGAAATAATGGCCGTTATTTACTGTTATATGGCGGCCATCCACTCAATTTCAACATTGTGTGAACAGATCCTTTCTGTGTTTTTAACCCACTCCTGGTTTTGGTTGCAATATGAGGACCACAATACTGACTGAAAAATACGTAGTGTGAACCCATTAGAGGGATAAATTCCAGTTGTTAGTCCTGCCATGATAGGTTGTTAGTGTCCCTGATATCACTACTAGGGGGGACCAACTGTCATGACTACAATGGCTCCCCAGATCATCACACCAGCAGGGGGCAGTGTGTCGCTCCACAGCAAAGGCAGGATTGAAGCACTCACCACAAGGCCTCCATACTCCAACCTGACAGTCAGCAAAACCTGGATTCATCACTGAGGACTATACGGTTCCAGTCTCTTCTGTAGCAGTCCAGACACCACTGCAAACGAAGGCAACCATGGCTGGCTGTCAGTGGTAGAACATGTTATGGGCACCAAAAGACCAAATTGCCTTCTGCTAAGTGCAGTTCGCGTAACCACTGCTCCCAATACCTCCTAACAGCTTGGGCAGAATGGCCTAAATCAGTGCTTCTCAATCCCAGTCCTCAGGCCTCACCAACAGGTCATGTATTAAGGATTTCCCATACAAAGAACACCTGTGATAATACCTGATGCACTGAGTATAGGAAATCCTCAAAATATGACCTGTTGGTGAGGCCTAAGGACTGGAATTGAGAAGCACTGGCCTAAATGGTGAGCAAGTTATCGAAACAAACCATCCTGCTTCTCTCAGTCCAGTAATGCACCCCCTGTCACAGTCTGTCATTGTGACAAAAATGTCTTTAAAAGGAGAACTTTGGGCATAATATTAAAAAATCACTTACTTGTCCCCCAGCCCCCACAGCGACACCGCTCATGGCCCTCAGCTGGTCTCCTGGATCTTCCAGTCCTGTGACATCACAACCCACCTGTCTGCTCAGCCAGTCAGTGACTGGGGTGGGACATCTCTGCAGTCACTGACTGGCTGAGCCGGTAGTTCCTGTCAGGTTGTGACGAAACAGGAGGCTGGGAGAAACTGGAGACTTTCAGGTGGCCATTAGAGGTGGCGATGTGGGGGCATGGGGACAGGTAAGTATCCCTTGATTGTTATGTTCCCACCATCCCCTGTGCTCCGTAATTTTTTACATTATGCCCAGAGTGTCCCCTTTCAAGTGTATCATAGAGACTAGTCTAGAAGTCAACTATTCCTTTACAAGAGGTACACTACCCAAAGGTGGCCTCTGAGAGCCTTTTTGACAGGAAGCAGGCATTTTTACACCCTGTTGTGGCAAGGCCGGCCCAGAGTCTAATCAGACTGCACCTTACATATCATTTACCTATCACCCCTTAGATATATCTGAATGCTGAGTTTTATAGCAATCTGACATTTCTATCTGGGTCTATCATTGCTTTTTCCAGATCACCGGACCTAATTGAGCTCGGACTTAATGAATTCTGTCTAGATAATACCCACGGAGGTGAATACATTAACAGCACAAATCACTTTCGTAATACACCACAGTAGGTAAGAAGTGACTGTACAGCTCACAGTGGACTGCTTAGACTGGAATAAAGGGTAACCGATCATCACTTTCATGCTGCCCAACCTAAAAGCTCTGACTTTTTATTCCCCCTTTAAGTTACAACATTGTCACCTGTAAGCACAACCAGATGTATCTAGACACACACAAGAACAGCTGGAGGGCTGAAGGTTCCCCATGCATGCTGTATTGGTTAGCTTATGTACATTTTTACCGGAGTTACAATCGAACCACTTAGCGTATCATGTTTCATTTGTATTTACTATATATAACTTTTTTTTTTTTTTACTGTGTACGTTTTTTTGAAATATTTGACAGTGCCCCTGGCCATGAACACTGTTTGACGTCTGCAGTTTCTATGTATCACTGTATGTATCAAGCTGCGGAATCACGTTCTCACTGATATGTAATCCATCAAAGTCGTCATTTCATGGTTCCTTTCTCCTGAGCTATCACCTAAGCTCTGGTATGATCGAAACACATTCATTTAATGAAAGAATGCCCCAACGGTGTCCATAGCCTTTATGTAGTGCCATCGGCACATAGTTGAACTTTTGAACATTTGATTCATGTTTGCCTATGCAGATATGAGGATGCATTTTAGCTATGCAAAAGGTCCGATCATTTCAGATGTGCAGTAAAACTCTACAATCCTGGTGGTACCAATTATTTAATTTTTTAAATAATGTTTTCGATATATTTGACATATTAAAATGTGAAAATATAGAATTTACCCATGAACCATACCCACCCCCTTCCTCTATCCCCTCCTTTGGTTAAACTTTAAGGACATGTTTTTTCAACCTTACCAACTATATAACTATGTAACTAATATGATAGAGTCATGTCAAAGTTTTGATTGGGCGTTCAGACACGCATTGATCCTTAGATTTTGGATTAGTGCTTCTTCTCTCCCTGTCTCTCTTCTCCCTCCCGCTTGTGGCAGTAGACTCTATGGAAAGATGAGGGCCAGGTAGTGAAGCTTTAAGCCATGGACTTCTTCTGGTTTTGTTGACTGGTAGGGGTGTAAACATAACCTCAACCAACTTCAATACGTCAAACATTTTTTCAAAGCGACTCTAACACTTTAATTCAAAAACCATTCTTCAACACCAACTGGTCCTAAAAAGTTATTGACCCCTTAATAGGGATGGTCCGAAACTGCCGAGGTTCGGGTTCGTATGAGGACCGCCTGGAAAACTGTGATACAGCCTATGGCTATGGCTGTATCCCAGTTTTCAAGGTGGTCCTCCCTATTGCCAAACATCAACCCAGGTTGAAGCACTGGAGGTTGGCCGCCCCCAGTAGGAGGAAACCCCTGCCCCTGATATGATATGGCTCCATGAACCGGGGAACCAGGCCGTGATTCAAAAAAGGGACCATTCTATTTGTGTGCAAAACTCAAAGCGAATGTACTGATGGTACGTTCGCTTTAAATTTTATTTGAAGACCTGAAAGAATTAACTATGACACATTGGCTAAAATAAAATACTTTTTTTATAGACTTGCCGAATTTGCTGGATGTATCATAGACCAATGGTTCTATTTAGAGTCCCTGTTTCCCCTGCATCAGCCATTCTACCAAACATAGTAACAGATCTCATTCCAGAACAGTACAAAACTGTGGTATTATTAAATTTAAATTTTTTTTTTTACTTGAGAGCTCGAAGATCTAAAAGGAAACCAACAGGGAGGCTATACAACGCCCATGCATATACTTCCCTGGTCAAGCGCTACTAATGGTTTCTCCTGGCTGATGATCGGTGGGGGTCTGAACAACCAGACTCAATCTGATCAAAACTTTTCACATGTCTGCATAACATGTCAAAAGTTTAAAGTGACAGTAACACTTTAAGATCAATACAGTAGTCTGAATAGGATCAACCACCTGTGCGTCCATTGATCACATCAAACACATTGTGTAGGAAAGTCATCAACCTGGAATTTACTTTAGCATTATCCACTGGTAAAGAGACACATCCTCTGCTCCTGTATTGTGTAATACAATGCTCCTTCACATCTCATTGTGTCTGGGCATTGGCTTGTGTTGGACCATGGCAAATATTTGTCCACTCTTTATAGGGATAATGTTTGCTTTGCTAAATAAAGTAGCCACTGCTGTAGCCAAATGACCAGTTCATGAATGGTACCATCAACCTGTGAAAAAGGAAGCCACCAATAACTGGAGACCTACAGGCAGGGGCGCCGCAATCATGAGGCGACCTGAATCGTCTGCCTCAGGCGGCGCCACTAGCTGTCACCATGGGGGCGGCATTCAGTGGCAGATTATAATATGAGCGGTTCGGCGGCCGCCCACATTATAATCCGCCACTGACTGTACCATGTACTGGAGCCCCCCCGCCCCCGGGCAGTATCTGTAATGAGATGCTGTGAGCGGGGGGGACTGTATTCATAAGCGCCGCGCTGTACTAAATCAGCCGCGCCGTGCTGATACTACAGTGCGGCGCTTATGAATACAGTCCCCCCCGCTCCCAGCATCTCATTACAGATACTGCCCGGGGGCGGGGGGGCTCCAGTACATGCATTCCACGTCCGTGATCCGTCAGGATCACGGAACGTGGGAATGCAGCCTTTAGTCCCCCGGGTGATGCGCGGCTGCCGGAGGTGTCCCATCCTGTCCCAGGCAGCGCGCGCATCAGAGAGCTCCCCGTGCGCCGGAAGTCACAGCCGCAGGCGCATGGGGAGATCTGTGATGCGCGCGCTGCCGGGGACAGGACGGGACACCTCCGGCAGCCGCGCATCACCCGGGACCAGACCAGAGAGGCTCGACGGGGGAACGGAGGGCAGGTGAGTTGTGTGCTGTTTTTTGTTTTATCTGCTGTGCAGGGGGGGGGGGGGGGGGGAGAGGGGGACGATCTATAAGGGAGGGGGGAAAGAGGGGGACGATCTATAAGGGAGGGGGGAAAGAGGGGGACGATCTATAAGGGAGGGGGGAAAGAGGGGGACGATCTATAAGGGGAAACCATCTATAAGGGAGGGGGAGAGGGAAGAGGGGGACTATCTATAGGGGGGAGAAGGGGACCATCTATAAGGGAGGGGGGAAAGAGGGGGACCATCTATAAGGGGGGGGACGATCTATAAGGGAGGGGGAGAGGGAAGAGGGGGACTATCTATAGGGGGGGGAAGGGGACCATCTATAAGGGAGGGGGGAAAGAGGGGGACCATCTATAAGGGAGGGGGACGATCTATAAGGGGGGGGGGACCATCTATAAGGGAGAGGGAAGAGGGGGACCATCTATAAGGGAGGGGGGAAAGAGGGGGACCATCTATAAGGGGGGGCCATCTATAAGGGAGGGGGGAAAGAGGGGGACCATCTATAAGGGGGGGCCATCTATAAGGGGGGGGGGCCATCTATAAGGGAGGGGGAGAGGGAAGAGGGGGACTATCTATAGGGGGGGAAGGGGACCATCTATAAGGGAGGGGGGAAAGAGGGGGACCATCTATAAGGGAGGGGGACGATCTATAAGGGGGGGGGACCATCTATAAGGGAGAGGGAAGAGGGGGACCATCTATAAGGGAGGGGGGAAAGAGGGGGACCATCTATAAGGGGGGGGCCATCTATAAGGGAGGGGGGAAAGAGGGGGACCATCTATAAGGGAGGGGGACGATCTATAAGGGGGGGGGACCATCTATAAGGGAGAGGGAAGAGGGGGACCATCTATAAGGGAGGGGGGAAAGAGGGGGACCATCTATAAGGGGGGGGCCATCTATAAGGGAGGGGGGAAAGAGGGGGACCATCTATAAGGGGGGGCCATCTATAAGGGGGGGGGGCATCTATAAGGGAGGGGGAGAGGGAAGAGGGGGACTATCTATAGGGGGGGAAGGGGACCATCTATAAGGGAGGGGGGAAAGAGGGGGACCATCTATAAGGGAGGGGGACGATCTATAAGGGGGGGGACCATCTATAAGGGAGGGGGAGAGGGAAGAGGGGGACCATCTATAGGGGGGGGGGGAAAGGGGACCATCTATAAGGGAGGGGGGAAAGAGGGGGACCATCTATAAGGGAGGGGGGAAAGAGGGGGACCATCTATAAGGGGGGGCCATCTATAAGGGAGGGGGGAAAGAGGGGGACCATCTATAAGGGGGGGACCATCTATAAGGGAGGGGGACCGTCTATAAGGGGGGGGGAAGAGGGGGACCATGTATAAGGGGGGGAGGGTGACCATCTATAAGGGAGGGGGAGAGGGAAGAGGGGGACATCCTCTGTGCTGCTGGGACCTCTCCTATAGGATTAGCCCCCTCCTCTCCTGACATCCTCTGTGCTGCTGGGACCTCTCCTATAAAGTCAGCCCCCTCCTCTCCTGACATCCTCTGTGCAGCAAGGGACCAAACATTATGTTTATTGGGGACAGCAGTGGGGGGGGCAGTAGTGGATTATAATGTGGGCGGATTGACGGGGGGGGGGGGGGGCGTCATTCTATAGTTCGCCTCGGGCAGCAGAGAGGCTAGAATCACCCCTGCCTACAGGTATTGTCTTATAACTTTGTATTGGAGTCTTCCACTGTGGATGACCCCTTTTTACTAAAGGGGTCCTCTTAAGAGTGAGCAGAGGATGTTTTGTAATTTATTTATGGATGTGGAAAAACAAGTTGTAGGTGTTCAATTATATTGCAGCCCTATCATGGAGAAAGTTAATGCTCTTTACCTGGCTGTAACTAACAATCACAGGGTCCTAAGGGACCACTAAGGGTCCTATTAAACAAAGTGATGGACAATCCTTAGATGTTTCCGACTCCCCATTGAAGTCAGCGGGGGTCTGCTGCCGCCACTCCTATTACATGGATCGATGAGCAGCAGACTGTCACTGATACGATCGTGATTTTTCAACATGTTGAAAGACCACAATCAGCCGACATTGTGCATGTCGGCTGATCGTGGTCTTTTAAGGGTCCATTTACACAGAAAGAATTTCTGAGATTATCTGCCAAAGATTTGAAGCCAAAGCCAGGAATGGATTTAAAAAGAGGAGAAATCTCAGGCTTTCCTTTATGACCTGATTTCTGTTTATAGTCTGTTCCTGGATTTGGCTTTGAATCTTTCTGTGTAAACGGACCCTTACATGCGCTAATATATCAAGCAATAATCGGCTGGAGTGGTCGGTAATCGGCCAGGTACAGCCGATAATTATTTGGTGTAAAAGGGCCTCACAGGGTTACTCCAGCAAAAACTTTTAAATCAACTGGTTTCAGAAAGTTATACAGAATTGTAAATTAGTTCAATTTAATATCTAGTCTTACAATACTTATCAGCTGCTAAATGTCCTGCAGGAAGTGGTATATTCTTTCCAGTCTGACACAGTGCTCTCTGCTGCCACGTCTGCCCATGTTAGGAGAGGTTTTATATTGGGATTTGCTACTGCTCTGGGCAGTTCCTGACATGGACAAAGGCGGCAACAGGGAGCATTGTGTCAGACTGGATAGAATACACCACTTCCTGTAGGACATACAGCAGCTGATAAGTACTGGAATACTTGAGGTTTTTAAATACAAGTCTGTATAACTTTCTGACAAGAGTTACCTGAAAGAAAATACATTTCACCGGAGTATTCCTTTAATATTGTAATCTGTTTAGTGACATTATCAACCACACATCCCAGCTACACCGGTGAAAGGTTTTGTAAACCCGTTGACATCCCGGTTATCAGTAGATCTTTTATTATTATTATTGTTATTGCATAAGCATCACCCTACACTTGGCGGCTATATACTGCTGCCAGGATCGCAGCTTTCCAAGTATTGTTTCCATCAAATGTACAGTATTGCTATAGGAACAGGTGAGATGGTAAAAGCAGAGCACATGGTCCTCACATATGTTCTTATATTATTTCTATCTGCAGATACAAGTATGCTGATTTTGTAAGAATTACTTTACCTTCTACTTTCTTATCCCATTGATAGGAGACAATAACATTACCTGCAAACAGAAATGGGTTCAGCCCTCTGTATAAGGTGTATGGGGCTCTTCTAACCATCCACTGACAGATTATTTCAGTAGAGATGGAGCATTTGTTCTGGTAGAGATAAGCCACAGCCAGAGCTCGCTCGCTGCTTAAAGGAGAAGTCCAGCAAAAAATTTTTATTAAAATATTGTATTTCCCCCCCAAAAGTTATACAAATCCCCAATATACACTTATTGCAGGAAATGCTTAAAAAGTGCTGAGGGACACAGGGCACTGGAGGGACACTGAGCATCCCTCTGCCATCATCCTCTCCAGCAGCCACAGCCCGCACAGCTCTGGGAGTCGGGTCATGACATCACCATGTTATCCAGGAAGTGACATCACCATGTTATCCAGGAAGTGACATCACCATGTTATCCAGGAAGCCTTGCTCCAGCCTTGATGCAGTAGTAAGTGCAGGGAAAAAAGCACTTTATAAGCATTTCCCATAATAAGTGTATATTGGGAATTTGTATAACCACCACTACACTTAAAAGGGTTATCCAGGAGTAAAAAAAAGTACAGGTACTGACCCCAGGTTGTGTGTGATATTACAATTCAGCTCCATTTACTTCAAAGGAGCAGATCTGCGAAACCATACCAAAACCGAAGACGAGAGTGGTGCTATTTTTTGAAGAAAGAGGCAATTTTTTTCAAAGCATGGAAAACCCCTTTAACTTAAAGAGATTATCCTTTCCCACTCAGCCATTCAAAGAGGCGAGTAAGGGCCCTATTCCACTGGACGATTATCGTTTGCATATCATTAACGATTAACGATCGCAAACGACCACTATTGCGAAAGACCTGAAAACGTTCACTCATTTCCATTGAACGATAATCGTTACTTATGATCGTAATTGCGATCGTTTTTTCTTCGCTATTTATTCGCTATTGCATTCGTATCTATTGCGAACGACCGAACGATGTCTTATTCAACGCGAACGATTTGCGAACGAGCAACGATAAAAATAGGTCCAGGTCTTATAAAGCGATCAACGATTTCTCGTTCGGTCGTTAATCGTTAACTGCATTTCAACCGAACGATTATCGTTTAGATTCGAACGATTTAACGATAATCTGAACGATAATCGTCCAGTGGAATAGGGCCCTAAGTTAGGGCAATGTCATCAGAGGCTACTAAAATGGAAGTACAGCCAAGGCCGGAAGAGGTGACAGTGGGAGCTGCGGAGGAGGGAGGACTCTGTGGGAGACTGGGAAGATTTAGGTTTGCCCAGAGAACCCATTTAAAAAGTAAAAGCCATTTACTTAATACTATTATATGATATAATATGGTTATCTGTATACTACCCATTGTCCAGGCTATAATAGATGAATTGGCTATATAATTTGACCCCACTGGTTATACTGGATCAGATCACACATTAGATCACATTTAGTGAAGAAGCAATGGAAAAATAAATTCCACTTTTCAATTGGAACTCTTAGTTCTGCCATGTTTCCACTGTAATTTCCGTCAGGCCTATTAACAATACTATCACTTCAGATGACATTATCATAAGCCATCACATTTTTTTATGAGAGGACAAAGACTATAATAGGACCAACTTGCTGATCATAATAGGATTATTCTATGTGACTGACTTTATCAGATTATTGTGGTTTTATGTAGAAGCCAAGCCCTCATGTCATGTAGTAGAATTGTTCTCTATGCAAACCGTGTCATTTAGATTAAATTTAGCTTGGAGAATAGACAAATCCGTAATTGCATAGATCCTGCACATGGTGCTACAGGTGGATCCAGACCGCAATTTTAATGTTGAGGAGTGTATATACATAAACGAGTTGATCATGACCACAATTTTATTTAGCAAAATGGATTCCTTTCCTGCTGTACCCAGTGCTCTATTGTTTACGGCTCACTGCCCAGGTTACCGACCACCACTCTCTGGTTTGTGAGTGGTCAGGCTGCTAGCGTCCCTTGGTGGCCATGGCCGTTCTTTGGCTGGTGAGTACCCTAGGTCTGCTTCTGTGTCTCAGATCACGGACAGCTCCAAGGCTTGTGGACTGTCCCTGGAGCCATCTGTGATCTCAGTGCAAGACACAAAGATGCAGAGCTGAATCAGCTTAGCATTGCTCTGTCTCACTCCCCTCTCTTCCAACCCCTGCAAAACCAGAAAGCGAGAGCAGGACACAATGATGCTGAGCTGAACCAGTCCTTCAAATGTCTCTCTTCTCAAGACTAAATACATTACTTTTTTAACTTTGTGTAGGTTCACACTGTGTTTTTGCAATCCGTTTTTGAAAAACGGATGAAAAAAACGGATGCATTTGTGTCCATCCGTTTTGATCCGTTTTTCCATTGACTTCCATTGTAAAAAAAAAAAGGATCAAAACCGGATCTGTTTTTTTTGACGGACACAAAAGTAATGTCAGCTACATTTTTGTGTCCGTCAAAAAAAAGGATTCGTTTTGATCCGTTGCACACAAATGCATCAGTTTTTGCAAAAAACGGATGAAAAAACGGATTGCAAAAACGGAGTGTGAACCTAGCCTTTATTTGATGATATTGGTAGTGGCATACAAATAGGCATTAGGCTGTCAGGAATGTGCAGTAGCCTGGTTTGAACTGGGCCTAATGTTTGCTTTTGTGTGCCACACCAAATGGCTTTTCAGCTTCCGGCAATACAAGAGTTACACGATTGCCGCAGCTGAGCAGCTCTGTTTGTTTGACATATACCTCTGCCTCTCCGGAGCCTTAAGGATCGAGCACCGGTCCAATGGGGATCTGGACCGGGCTCTGAATACTCATAAATGAAAGCAGTGGCCAGTCTATGGCTATTAGGTTTCAAACCCTGGTCCCAGCTCCCCCTGTCTATTCCTGCGATCCCCGTCCTAACTCCCTCTGCTTGCTCGACTTTGTTACCTGACCTCTTTCTTGACTTTTTGACTATCCGATTGTTATCTGATTTTGTACTACGCTGCCTGTTTGGTTCTGACATTGCTTGTTTGACTAACCTATATTGTGTTTATTTGTCTGTCTTGTTCTGTGTGCACGTCTCTAGTACAGGGAACGTCTTTGTGGTTGTCCACGGCCGCCTAGGGCCAATTGAGGCAAGTAGGTATGGACAGTTGGTGGGTTCAGCATCAGGGCTCACTTGTGTCTTGTCCCTACCTCCCCTGTCCTGTCATAAGCATTTAGAAATTGAAAAGACAAAGAGTAAAAAATATAGTTTTCCTTATTAGTTTAGTTACTTTCCCCCTTTGTGCCCCTAACAGTAATTAGGCTCCCTTGTGCAATCATACTGTACCTGGACTCCCCTGTGCCCCTATATTGTATTAGGCCCTTCTTTGTGCCCAATAATGTGATTAGATCCTTTTTTTGTCTCCCATTCTGTGACTAGGTCCTGTTCTGTGCCCCTATACTGTAACTAGGTCTCCCTTTGTGCACCAGTACTGTAATTAGGCTAATGGCTAAGAAAACGTAACTCTCCCTGCTGTAAGTCTACTGGTGCAGGCAATGTGATTCAGGGATGCACTGCCTGCAGAGGCGTAACTAGAAATGGCTGTGCCCCATAGCCCCCCTCCCCACTGAACCCACATCCGTCAAGTGTAGTCATGTAGCGCATGTCAGGAGCGCTTGCAGTTAAAAGTACATTTGTAGCACCCAGGAGGCCTGCTTGGCCACTGGGTGCTGTAAATGATGACGACTCAGGGGGTCCCGTGTATTGCAGGAGTGGGCCACTGGGCCCCCAGAGAAGTCCTCATAGTTACACCCCTGACTACCTGTAATGGAGTAAGTTGAAGTCTCAAACTCTTGTAGGCCCCAGGCCTAAATCAGCTTGAGGGCTACATGAGCATGAGATTGGTCAGAGATCTATTGGCTCTGTTCAGTCATAGTTTTTAGCTATGTGTGTCCTAAGGAAGCACAAACAGTTGAAAATTGTGCTTTCCTAGGGATCCAACACAAGTCCTGGATCCCCCATGGGGCAAACTTCATTGGCAGGCCCAGTCGTTTCTTCTTATAACAAATATTTCATTTATACCTCAAAGTGTACAGCATGAAAAAACTCCACTTGTTTTCCACTCCACTCCACAAATAATTGTTATGTTTCTTGGTGCAGTGTCCAGCTAAATATATATATATATATATATATATATATGTTGGACAAATATGTTGGGGACTTCCCCTAGCATGAATGTCTGACAGATCTTGTCCTGCAAAAAACAAGCCCTCACACAATTATGTTGTTGAAAAAATGAAGTAACTATGGTTATTGCTCTTCAAATGTAAAATAAATAAATAAAAAATCCATCACCATAAATCAAAAAAAAAAAAATAAACCTGCAAGAAGTTAACCAAAATAATGGTAAAGGTTGACATTCACTTTAAATCTTTATTTCATTGGCCTATGGACCTTATATAGTCTTATCACCTATTATTCTAAATAACATAGAAAACGTGAGCAGAGGCTATGATGCCGATGTGAATGGCTGCCCTTGTTTCATATGTTCTGTACTTTTTGTTCCAAGCAATGTTCTATCAGGTTTGGGCCAACATCAGGCAAAATTCCTGACCCATAATAGATGCATTCAATAAATGAAATGATTTCCTGTTCCTCTTTAATCTTATTTGACATGATCGGATGACTGCTGTGTGTTCATTTTAGAATTGTTTGGATCTTGTAAATGCCCATGAAGGTGTCATTTACCTAAGATTTAGGAACGACACGGCGAGAACATTACAATATGTCTTCTCGGGTGAATTATCTTTTTAAGCTTCTGTTTCCTCAAGGCATAAATTACAGTTTTGTTGCCTAAAAGGGTTTAATAGAACATGTTCTATAACAAAAGGAAAGTACAAACTGCGATATAGGGTTTTAAGTAAACAGGAAAGTTATTTATTCATTGGCGTCAACAACTTGACTCTCCATCTAGGTGGGGAAAAGGTCTATGACTGGACCGAAATGTCACTTACTTTTTTGTATACTGATGATGAATTAAAGGAAAATTCCAGCAAAAAGTAAAAATCCAGGATGGGTATTGGTGGGTGGGGGTATCTGGGTTGTAACATAATAAAAAAAAGTTATACTTACCTGTCCTCCATAGCCAGAGCACCACCCACTCCTTCTTAGCCTGCAGTCTCCAGTTTTCTTCCAGTTCCTGTGTTGTCACGACCCAGCTGGAACTAGCCTCTCAGTGACGGCAGAAGTGTCCCGTCTCCCGGCTGAGCAGGCATTTCTAAGCCAGGTTGTGACGTTGCAGGACTGGAACCTACAAAAGGCTGGTGAGGGGCAATGAGCAGTGGAGCTGCACTGCAGGGGCACGGGGACAGGTAAGTATAACTTCTTAATCATGTTTCCACCCACCGCCTGCCTTCCCAGAATTTTTCTTTTTTTTTTTTTTGTGCTGTACGTGCTGGCACCCAGTATTTCTGTAGTGCTGCTCCCTTATGTTTTGGTATTTATCTGTCTGTCAAGTGGGGAGAAGTGAGCACTTAAGCGCTTCACTCCCAGACTTACAGCTTCTCTGGAGGGACTTATAATGGGGCCGTCCAGTAAAGCAGAAAGGAAATAGCTGTGAGCTGGAGAGTGAAGCACGCTTCTAGGTGCTTCTTCCTCCTTATGCTAATGAAATCCCAACCCATTAAAACTTTTAACATGTCCAAGTGAAATATGAAAAGTTTTTTTCAGACAGGGCTGCAGTTTCCACTGACGTCTAGCTGTGACTGGGATGTACTGATTATTGCATGGATCTTCTCTATAGCCCTTTCCTATGTGTGATTTGAAGGTGAAATGAAGCTTCACTTGTATCAACACATAAATATTCTCCGTCCTTCTTAGACAATCGCTGCACTTACTGCTAGCATTGAGTAATTACACATATAGGCAGAGGCTCCTTGTTATCGGAAAAAAAGTGCTACAAACAGGGCAGTCTTTCAAGGCAATGTAGCCTCAGGTCTTTTTCCATGAAACCTTCGCCCTGTAGAAGACAGCAATTTAAGAAAGAGACAATACCGGCAAAACATCCCACAGTAGTGACACTTGTCATTAGTAAATAGTTTTCCTATCACTGGAGCCAAGACAGGATAGAAAGAAATGGAGCAAGTTCTCCCAAATCCAACATCCTCCTATCTAAACTAATGAGCCCCAAACAGCTCAACAGCGCATACAGGAAATACTCGACCTGTTTGTTTAACTTTCAAGCACAATAGAAGAGAAACAAGGGAAAAAAAAGTAATAATGGTATAGTGTGTTGCCTGTGTCTTAATATTCATATTAAAAAAATAGCTTTAGACAATAATAGGCTCCGCCTCTTTGACACCCTTTGAGACAACCCAAATATTTTTATTTATTTTTTAATGAAAATTAAAACAGACAGAGATATGTTCTGAATGCTTTCACTTATATCTACCCAGCAGTGCTGTAAGCTCAGTATGAGGTCAGGAGGTCACATATTCACTTTAGGGTCAAGTACAAGCCAAGATCAACACCGACAGTGACAAGGCACAGAATCGGGCACAAAAATATTCTAGTGTCCATCCTAATAAATTGACTACAAATTAAAGAGAACTTGCAGGGTTGTCACCAGTGGAAATACTATAGGTAACTAAGGAGGGTAAGTACTGAATACATTAAAGAAATATAAATATTTAGGATATGGAGGAAGATGTATCAATAGCAACAAAGCAGTGTAAAATGCAAACAAAAAGTAATTGGGGGAAACTGACCAAGACACAACACAACAATGGTGGTAAGCTGGCCGTATATGTAAGACGGCGTTCAGCCAACACCTATCTTGCGCAACCAAGTGTGCATGTGTTTTCCAGACTCCTCTGCCAGCAGCTTGTCTCCTCTAAGAACAAAAGGGTTAGGCACGTTGAAATACAGCATCCTGACAAGTATCCCCCTCCCCCCTTTGACACTTGGGGACAATCAGGTGGCCACCTCATAGATTAAATAGATACCTGTCCAGCCAAATACGGGTTGACTACTTGTATCTTATGTGTGTGGTCAGTTTAAGTAACTTGCATGAGATTTGACAAGGTATCCAAAACATATAGACCATGCATGGAAAAAAAAAAGGAAAAGAGCTTGCTCGCCTGTTCTGAACTTATGAGGGGCAAGAACCATCTGACTACAGATGGGTCCTCTTCCTTCTGGTGGAGATTCTGGCTTTGATAATCCGCAGTCCAGTCTGAAGGCACCTTTTTGGGGCCAAACACTGATTTGCAGGGACCCTGCCTCCAATAGAACAAGGTATTAACAGAGATATTTTTCAACATTCTTCATGGCCTGTTAAGATGCCTGAACACCTTCAATAACTGCCTAGCCTTCTCCCCATATACATGAATGTTTGGCATGGTTGAACATTTACGTGTTCTCTATGGGAAGGGGTAAGCCGGCACCAGTCAGCTCTGGTGGTGGCTTATCTCTCTGAGAACAAAGTGGTCCAGCAATGATTTTTCATTATGCCCAACCCCACCAACATCATCTGTCATTGCAGACTCAGGAGGGCCCCCTATACTTTATACTGATGGCTGAACCTGGCAGCAATGGGTTCATCCAACATTGGTATAAGGTGTATGGGCACCTTTGGGCTGATGATGAGATATTATCAGACCATGAATGCACATATATCCTGGGCTCCATAGGAATATCTGTCAAAGAGCCCCCAAGTATCATGTACATTAAGGCTATGTTCACACAACGTAAAACTACGGCCGTAGTTCTCGCCGCAGAACTACGGCCGTAGTTTTGCAGTGCGTAACAAAGTTTTATGTGCAATGGGATCCTGGCTGGAGCATACACACATCGTATACGCTCCAGGCGGAATCCCATGCAGTGCCGTAAAAAACTGACAGGTCAGTTTTCTGCTGACGGATGATCCGGCCAGAGACCGGCCGTTCCGTGACCTGGCCGGGGTCACGGAACGGCCGGTCTCATACGTAGTGCGAACATAGCCTTATAGTATTACTATTGGGCCTTCTTCTTAGACAATAGCTCCATTTTAAATTCCAGACAATAATCAGAAAGTTCTCTAAACGTGGGTCATTAGGAAACGACATTGGTCAATAAATAGAGAAGTTGGCTTTGATATACTATACAAATCAGAAAAAAATCAGCAATTTGTTTACCACAATCATCCCACGCCTTAGGCTGTCTTTATGTATTGTCTCAATGGAGCCTTTCCATTCCTCAGACATGTAGCATATAAACACAGGAGAGCCATGTGGATTTATTGCACATTCTGTTTTGTGCATTATACTCTCTAATCAATTTTTTACTCTATTTTTTTTTTATTTATGTAGCTTCCAGTGGTTTATGTTGTGGTTTATACATGCAATATAAAAAGATCTTTATGAGTAGTGTATGAAGTTAATGCCAAGCATAATCTTTTCCCTCTAGAGTTGCCTGTAGGTGCAGGTGTAGGGTCCTATTACATGGAACAATAATTGTCCGAATCGTCCCTATCTCGCCAATTATCGTTCAATGTAATAAACACAATGATCAGCCGATGACAACGATTATCGGCTGACCGTTGATTTAGGTTTGGATCTATAATTGTTGGGCGCCGACTGCGCATCGCTACGTGTAATAGCGATGCACGGCTGGCTGCTGACTATTTGCAAAGTGCATACATTACCAATCCATGTTCCAGGGCTCCCCTTGTGGTTCCCTTTCTTCCTGGGTCCCACGTGCTCCAGCTTCAGAGCAGCCTGTATGAGCTGACAGGCCGCTCAGCCAATCAATGGCAGGGATCGGCACAGCTAGTGATTGGCTGAGCGGCCTGTCAGCTGAGATGCTCTGAAGATGCAGCACACGGGACTGGGAAGAAGCGGACCGCAAGGGGAGCCCTGGACCATGTATGCAGTTTAAGCAAGGGCTGCAAGGACATCGGTACCAATTAGGGATGAGCGAACCGGCTGAGGTTCGGGTTCGTATGAACCTGAACTATCGGCTTCTGATTCCTGCTGTCTGGAAAACTGGGATACAGCCATAGCCATAGGCTGTATCCCAGTTTTCTATGCGGTCCTCAGGCTGTATCCACACTCTCCACGGAGCGGGCAGACAGCAGGAATCAGAAGCCGATAGTTCAGGTTCATACGAACCCGAAAATCAGCCATGTAACAGGCCCAGTAAACGAGCGCAGATCTAGCAGATCGGTGCGTGTTTACAGTTATTATCAGGTCGTGTAATAGTACCCTTAGGCTATGTTCACATACAGTATTTTTTGCTCAGTATTTTTCAACCAAAACCAGAAGTGGATTGAAAACACAGAATGGATATGTTGAGATTTAGTGGATTGGCCACCATTTAATCACAAATAATTACCATTATTTAAAACAATGGCCGTTGGTTTAAATAATAGCCAATATTTTTGGTTGAAAAATACTGACCAAAAAACTGAGCAAAAATACTGTGTGGGAACATAGCCTTAAAGTATGTAAAGATATATTCAGCTTCTATGGTATATGGGCCCATTACTGTCCGAGAGGTCATCTTATCCAGAAGAGCCATCATGAACTTGCCAGTTTCCCTGTTGAATTGCACTCCATTGGAAATTGTCTGGTGAAAATCAATGTCTTCTTGGATAATGGATGTGTTCTTTTTGGTTCTATTTAGAGATGAGCGAACCGGGTTCGGATTCGAGTCGATCCGAACTCAAACGTTCGGTATTTGATTAGCGGGGGCTGCTGAACGTGGATAAAGCTCTAAGGTTGTCTGGAAAACATGGATACAGCCAATGACTATATCCATGTTTTCCACATAGCCTTAGGGCTTTATCCAAGTTCAGCACCGCTAATCAAATGCCGAACGTTCGGTTTCGGATGGACCCGAACCCGGTTCGCTCATCTCTAGTTTTATTCCATCAAGACCAGGACATCGTTTCTCTCTTCCGCAGCTCGTCTCTGAAAACGCTGCCACCAAAATCTTTGGCTTCTCGCTTTTACAACATATCCAGGGTTGTTGCCCACCTAGACGAGTAAGTGGAGTAGGAGTCTGGTGTCTACACTAAAGAAAGGGCACAAGCAAAAGTGGAAGGGGAAATCATAGCCAACACTATAGCCGATATAGCCAACAGTCAATGTTAGCTCCACACGTAATGTCCTGGCGTGGGTTAGGGAGAGCGGCCCAGGTCCAAGAACTAATCTAAGAAATGAGCAGTGCAATTTACCAGGGGCCGCATAGGTGGTCAGATGAGTAGCCACCGTGTAGGGAAGATTAGTATTGTCCTGCACAGTGTTTATTTCCACTAGAGTAAATATACGTCAGATAAGATCGCCGCTCAGACAACCATACAGCGCATTCCAAACAGTTTTCATCGTTTTATTTAGTTGCCAACAATGGTGCCAGCAAAGGACACAAAGTCGTCCATTGTGACTGGAAGGGAAGAGATTTCATCTCCAACTTTAAAATTACTCTTTACTATAACACGGATAAAGTTATGAGATGCTCCTTGACAGAACTGGCAGAGTACCAGCTGGATAGAAATCAGTGAGCAAACAATAGGGGTTGCCAAGTTTGCACCTATGGCTAAAGGCCCTATTACACAGGTCCATCAGCGGGAGCAAGCGAGCCCCGACCTGTCCGGTCAGCACTCGTGCTCCTCTTTCTCCAGGGCCGGGGGCTGCGGGTGGGGGGGCAGCCCATAGGAGATAGCGGCGGTCTGCTGCGACGGCAGATCGTTGCTTTCGTTGACTTTCGTCTTTCAACATGTTAAAACATGTTAACGCACAACGATCGGCCAACATCGTGCCTATCGCCTAATCGTTCCCTTTTATTACACAAAGCGATTATTGGCCATAAAGGCCAAACATGCTTTGTGTAATATAGAGTCAGGAAAGTTTTCCTTCTAGAGCAAACAGAAGCATGCCTTCTTCTGGATCAACCAAGATTTTCTATAGATCTGCTCTTTATGCCGCTTTCCTTCAATGACTCCATTTCTTCCCACCCTCTATTGTACACTTAGCGACGCATCATTAGTAGCCACTTACTTTATCATCATTATTTCTAATTATTCTCCCCTTTACAATACATGTTCTGGGCAGTAGTTTCATCTGCCATCTGCTGCACTAGGTCTATGTCCTGCTGCTCCACTTACTACGGTTCAACAAGGTAGCGGCAAACATATAATTAACTACAATCAAAACGCAATTTATCATTTGTTCATTTGGTGCAACAGATGAACTTTGATATTTCTTTCCAAGAACCTGCGGCCAGATCATCATAATATTATTGGCTATTGAAGCCGACAGTTCCTAAAGAAACCCTTTATCTTATCAAAGCAATGCCACCAGTAAAGATGGCTACCCTGATATCCATTACATGGCCTAAATTATTGGGATAGCCTCTTTAAAGAGGTACTCCGGAGGATTTTTTTTTTTCAAATTAACTAGCGTCAGAAATTATATACATTTGTATATTTCTTCTATTTAAAAATGTCAAGTCTTTCAGTACTTATCAGCTACTGTATGTCTTACAGGAAGTGGTGTATTCTTTCCAGTCTGAAACAGTGCTCTCTGCTGCCACCTCTGTCCAGAGCAGGAGAGGTCTTCTATGGGGATTTGCTGCTGCTCTGGAAAGTTCCTGACATGGACAGAGGTGGCAGCAGAGAGCCTCCCCCATTCCCTTTGTAAACTAATCATTTAGTGAGAATAATTGCCGAGACTAGACTATTAGTTCACTGAGGGATCAGCTTACATGCTATCTTCCAATTCACTATCTTGCACTGATAACATTATCTTGCGGAGATAAAATCATTGACAATAAAAGTAGCACAATTCAAATTCTCTGTTATGTATAAGTGTATGGAACTTGTCGACAGCAGGTTACACTAACATTATTGACAAGTCAATGACTTTATATGCTATTTTCCATCAATCATCAGGTACATAATGATGGTTTATAATGATTGTTATAGTGTCTATATGGTTTATTCATTTCTATATGCATATAAACATTTTAAAGGTTCTAAGTCAAACTCTTTTTATTAGCATGATTATGTAATTTTTATTATTTTTTTTATTATTGGCATATATATATACATACAGTGTGTGTGTATATATATATATATATATATATATATATATATATATATATATATAGTTAGTATTTTTCATGAATACTATGCGCATGTTTACAACAAATAGATTTTTTAACAATGTATATAGCTTATGTAGCCCTATACATCTCCATAGGGCTGCAGAGGTAGAAGTTGTAGTGTTTTAGTTGCCTGAGGCCCTTTTGCCACACAGGAGGGCACCATATAAAAATGTTGTGAGCGAGATTAAGGGTTTTGCACTGGGGCCCAATTCTTACTTATTACTAATGTACATTTGGTCAGTTTGTGAGAAGTAGAAAACGTCTGGCAATATTACTGGTAGATCAGACTACACAGGGTTGATTTGTAGTCTGTTACTATGGAGACACACACATACTGTATGCAAAGAATTAACTGATGCCAGAAAGCTATACATATGTAGTTGTATTCAGCTGTAGTTCATCTTCCAAACTGCTGACACTGTTAGATAGCTGTAAGGTCAAAGAGAAACATAGTCCCTTTCATATATCCAGCTGTGCTTTCAGAATATAGAAAGCAGAAGACAGGCAGCTGTCATTCAAGCAGGGTCAGGAATGGGAAGGGGGGGGGGGGGGGGAGAGCTAGGGAAAGTCTCTCTGACACTTTGCACTGGAGGATTATTATTAGAGGTGAGCAAAGCAGCCGGAAATTTATTTTGTGAGCTTTGAGAATTTTTAGTCAAATTTTCAAATCTTAACAAATTTCATTTAAACAGCCCAAACTATAGTAGCTACAATACTGGGACTATTACAGAAGGGCGAGTTTATTAAAACATGTTGTAAAAGTGTCAAAAATCAAAAAATCTAAATTAAAAAAAAATCAATCAGCCCGTCAATCATCCAATATCTGCCATTCCTCTCCTCTTTGTCCCTATATCACTCTGTTAGTCTCTCCCTGCTCTGCTCTAACTGCCTGCTGCCATCCTGCTCTCTCCTCCACACACAGCCAACTGGCCACCTCCGTTACCGTGCCAAAACACGGACATTTTATGCAACCAATGGTTGCGAAACCAAAAAAGACATGGTGTGAACATAGCCTATTACACAGTGGACTATCCCAACCGTTCACCAGTATTTTTCCCCTATGCAGCATGCAATACGTATGGTGATACACTCCACAATAACCTGCTGCATAGTAAAGGAGATTATCACTAACACGTGTCCCTCCTACAGGTACAATGTGTTCACAACCATAACACATGACTAAGAGGTAAACTCAGCCATAGTGTGGATACACTGGAATTCCAGCCCGCACAAAGACACCATTCATTCCTTGTCAGTCTCATCTTAGTAGCTGATCACCCGACGCTCTACAACTCGGCATTCTGGCACAGAATAACTAGCAGGGGATATCATTACAAAGATCAGAAGACTTTGCCTTTACACATAGAGCCTCCTGTGTAGCTGCAGCCTGAGGGGCAGCATTCTGATATTTATGATATTATACAGGTGGCAGATTGTCCTTTGTTGTATGAGAAGCAAAGTGTCCGGCTTCTCGAGAAGGGACCTGACTGGTGGAGCATCCTTGTGTCTAATTATGTCACCGCTCAGATTCCTTTCTGGACTGGAATGGCTTCTTAATGCTCATTTAATTTTTGCCTCCAGGCTTTTTCCATTCACCTTCACACAAGACAAAAGTTTTAAAGAACTGGGCTGTGAGAATCTTGTCATTGTAGATTGTAGCAGTCCTGTTCTAGAAACCTATATCTATGCGGTTAGGGAGTTTTGCAGATTGGGTGGTGGGTCCTCCAACCACAAGCAGATGTTAGGGTCCTACTCCTGGGACCATCTGTAATCAGCTATTTTTTTTTCTTAAAAAATACAGAATTAAAGAAGCTATGCTAAGATCCAAGGTTATCCCTTTTCCACAGGTTAGGGATTAACTTTCTTTGGACTGTTTTTCTTTGGGTTGTATCCTTCGTCTTCCTCTAAACACAGCAAGTGAAGAGGATACCAAAAAGTTCTATTTTGATATCATTTGACCACATGACCTTCTCTTATCATCCACATGGTCATTGACAAAATTCAAATGGGCCTAGACATGTGCTGGTGTGAGCAGGGGGACCTGGCATGTCCTGCTGGGTGTCCATGATGTCGTAGTGTCTTACTAAAGGGAATCTTTGAGATGGCGGTCCCAGCTCTCCTCAGGTCTTTGGCTGATCCCTGACCTTTTTCAGAATTACTCCACAAGGTGAGAGTTTGCATGGAGCCCCAGACCGAGGAAGATTGACAGTCACCTTGTGTTTCTCACATTTTCTAAATATTGCACCAACAGTTTTTGACCTCTCACCAAGCTGTTTGCCTTTTGTCCGGTAGCTCATCCCAGCCTTGTGCAGGTCTACAATTTTGTCCCTTGTGTCCTTAAGCAGCTCTTTGGTCTTAGCCATGGTTGAGAGGCTAGAATGTGATTAAGTGTGTGGACAGGTGTTCAAACAGAGGGAATTAATACAGGTAATGATTGCAGAGTAGCAGGGCTTCTTAAAAGAAAGAAAAATAACAGGTCTGTGGGAGCCATAATTCTTGCTGGTTGGTAAGTGGTCAAATGCTTATTTCATTCAATAAAATGCATAGAAAAAAAAACAATAGAAAAATTAAGGACCACTCCATTCTTTGTAGGTGGGAAAACTTGCAATTCGGTAGCGTATCAAATACTTATTTTCCCCACTGTAGTATTGTATCCATGTAGTATAACACACCCCAGCATTTCATCGTCCAGGAAATAGAAGTATATCCGTATACAAAGTAAAGTTCACTGGAAAGAGGTTTGAAACCCATGTGAACTGACAGGCTGTAAAATCTAGTAAATGACTGTCACTTGGAATGTAACGTGTCAGATTATTCAAAGCAAATATTCAATAGATTAGCCCTGAGCTTTGTAGAAGGGTTTGGTTATGTATATATATGAATGGCTAGACTCCATAGCAAATAGAGCCCCACCTGAACACTTACCAGCTCCTTATAAATATTAAGGCGAGGACATACTTTCCTGCTGAGCTGCATACCAAACACAGGGTGCCCTCACTCCAGGATTAGGAAGAACAAAACAACTAAACAAGGATTAAATACTCGAAATGCCAAGACAGAGATCTCTCCTACTTATATGCAGGACAGGAATTATAACAATAGGGCTTCCTCCACGTTTAGAGGAAAGAGATTTCTACATCTAGAGCAGTGAGGAAGTGCTCATAGTGACCTCAGTAAATGTGATTTTGAGTCAGATTTTTTTTTTTCCTAATGTTTTTTTCCCCATAAAGTGAAGGAAAATCAGCCTCTACCTAGGTGGAACTGGTTGAACATACAGTATGTCTTCTTTTTAGCTTTACAAAATACAGTTGTTTCTGCCATGTTAAGGAACCCAGTTGGTGTCACTCATCCACTAGTAATGCAGTACAATGTTAAAGGGGTACTCCGGCGGGGGGGGGGGCTATTTTGGGATCTGGCCGGGGAGGAGGTGGCTGAGGGAAACAACGTCCACTTACCTCCCCGGTTGCAGCGGCGGGTCCCGTATCGCGGCGCTCCGGTCCCCGGCCGCTTCCTGGTGTCTGACGCGGGCTCGAGACATGACGTCTAAAGTCTGATCAGCCAGTCAGTGACAGAGACGAGATCTGAGCGGACTTGAAACGGATCCCGCCTCTGTCCCTGACTGGCTGAGCGGACTTGAGACGTCACGTCTCGAGCCCACGTCAGACACCAGGAAGCGGCCGGGAATCGGGGAGGTGAGTGGACGTTGTTTCCCTCAGCCACCTCCCAAAATAGCCCCTCTGCCGGAGTTGCCCTTTAAGCTCCTATTCTACGGAGCGACGACAGCAGATCGCTGCTATATTAGTCGTTTATCTTTCAACATGTTGAAAGACAAACGATTACAATGATCAGCCGACATCGTTCATGTCGGCTGATCGCTGCCTTCTGTTACACAAGACGATTATCAGCCGCAACAGTGTACAACTCAAATTTAACAAATTTAACTTCAAGATTTCCTTTTTTTTCTCTGTGATATCTCTACTGTTCCTCAATAACATTTGGAAGACTCAGGAGAAGATCATTAATGTTATTGAAGGTGTGCTGAAATATTTTTCAAATGAGTTTTTATGGCACCTTATACTAGGCCCATTGTTTTTATTTAGGGATGAATGACCGAGATCACATCATAGCGACTGCAGCATCTAAACAGTTTTAGATGCGTCACCGGTGGTGCAAAGGCCCGATCGTGGGATCAGTATTCACAGCAGCCCAAAGCCCCTTCTAGGCCTTGGTGCCTTCTGTAACTGATCTGCTGATACAACAGAGTTCCGATCACATAGATCAATACAGTGTATACGTGTGCACACTCCAGAATTGAAATTTCTGCCCACTCGAAATTTATGCCCAAATTCCTTAATGTGCACATACCCTTAAAGAGTACCTGTTATTGACTCAAAGGGCTTATTCCTACATTCTGTAAAACACAGAATCTTCGGATGATCAAGGTGTGTAATGGATTGTATCCCCGCCTGGCATCATGTATCAATATGATGCCGGGAGTGGTGAAAGTGTTTAAATCTTTGCAGCACTGTTGATTTCTTGCTGTTATTTGGGGCACAAGGGCTTCATGTTTCATGAGTACATAGTCATTAAAATGACAGCTCCAGGTTTACTATACATTTCACACTCCTGTGCCAGGATTTCTAAAAATACCATCACACCCTAAAAATAACTGTGCCTGTCAGTCATTGCTGAGATGATAAGTGTATGAAAAGTAACTATACAATTTACTATCCGTCCTAGTGACACAAGACCCACCTGGCAGGAGTGGTGAATCTGCTGAGCTGCTTTGGATTTGGCAAAGGGCTACATCAGAATCTAAGGGATCTGGTCATTGCTGTCAGCTTATGTATCTAAGTATTGGGGTCAGGGTAGGCATAGTTTAGTCAACACTGGTAGAAGGCAGTAGGTCAAGGCAGGCAGCAAAAGAGGTTAATAGTCAGGAACAAGCACAATTATTAGTACGTCTTTGAGTCCTGTTAAGATAATTTGGTGCCCGACCATCGCTGGAGGAAGGAGAACCTGGGAGCGCACTTACTCTTTAAGGGTATGTTCACACTGAAGAATCCAGATTACGCTGCGTGAATGAAGAGGCCATAGGGAACAACTGTACCAGATACCGCAGCAGATTTAGTTGTGGATGCAGTACATGTGAACGCACCCTAAAGGCTATGTTTGCATTATTTATAAACAACAGTCACTGTTTTACATGTTCTTGCGGCCGATATTACCAAATCAGCCGCAGGAACATCTTTTTATTTTATTTGGATTGTGGGCACATTTGGGTGTGCCTGCAATCCAATTAACCATAAAAGTCCATGCAATGTATGGCCGTCAGAACAGCCATACATTGTGTGAACCGAGCGGGAACAACGGCCCTTGTTCCTGCATTGGCAGCCGCGAATAATTGACAAGTCAATTACCGTAGGGAGGGAACAACGGCCGATGTTCAATAGTGTGTGAACAACGGCCGTTGTTCCAATAGAGTTCAATACAGTGCATTATTTTAAGGCAAGAACGTCCGTTGTTTTATTCACTGTTCTTGTCTTAAAAAACTATGTGAAAATAGCTTTCTATGGGTGCCCAGGACAACTATGATGGCAGGTGGGTGGTGTGCTGCAAGAGGGACCCATCAGTGATTCCAACATTAAATGACTGGTTTCCAAACATCATATATAGTATTTGTCAAAGCTAGTAAAACTTTCCGATAATAAAAATGGATACCAAACAGACCATCGCTATAGCACTTAGTGACTTTCTATAATGAACTGCTTGCAATGACAAGTGAAATACTTTTAACTACTTACCACTAGTGTTGAATGACCTTGCTGAACTGTTTGGGTTTGGCAACATTCTCCAAAACCGAACGCTATGCTGTATTTATGTTTTCCAGGACTACCTGGGTCGGCATCTAACTTTTCCAGCCACCAGGAGTCAAAGGCTGAAAGTTTGGAGAATGTTGCCGAACCCGAACAGTTTAACAAGTTCATTCAGCACTGTTTGCCATGGCGATAAGATAGGGGCTAGAGCTTAGCTTAAAGGGGTACTCTGGTGCTAATAAAAAAAATTATGCAGGTCCCTGAAGCTCCAGTTGTTGTCGTCATTTTTTCTTCACTTCCTGGTTTGGACTTTCCCATGATGCACTTTGTCTCCTGTGATGTCTAACTGACTCTGTAAAAGTGTTAGATGGCTTACATCTTGCTCAGCCAATCAGAGCTAAGCAACCTAAGACATCTGACAAAGGGGGGCTGGCCTAACAGGGCTTAGACCCGCCTCCCTCTTGATGATGTCATTGTCACAAAATGGCTGCCACAGAGCAGCCTGGGGTCATTAGTCATTAGGTAAGAATGAGTTTACTTCACTTCCTGGTGGGGGATTGAGGGGGGAGAAGATAGGGAAGGGGGCAGATAGGTGATTGAAGCATATTACATAGTTATATAACTTTGTAATGTGTTTCAATTACTGGGAAAAAGCTTTTCGCTGGAGTAACCCTTTAAGCACCTATTACATGGGGCGACATAGAGGAGCAAACGTTTTCTCCCCGTTCCCCGCTTGCTGCCACTGCTAGCACATGTGGCGGCAGCGAGCGGGTAAGTGCAGGGGAGGCCGCGGGGAGCTGCGGGGGGGGGGGGGGGGGGGGCTGCTATCGCTAAATCGTCCGGGCAGCCCATAGAGCGACAGCAGCAGATCGCTGCTATCACAGTCTTTGGCTTTCAAGATGTTGGAAGACATACGACTGCAACGATCAGCCGACATCTTTCTTGTATTACACGGGACGATTATCAGCCGTAATGGCTGATAATCGTTCCATCTAATAGGGCCTTTAGGATATTATTTCCAGCGTTAGAAAAACATGGCCACTTTCTTCCAGAGACAGCACCTCTTTTGTCTCCAGTTCAGGTGTGGTTTGCAAATAAGATCTATTCACTTCAATAGACCTGAGATTGAGAATCCCACCCAAACTGGAGACAAGAGTGGTGTTGTCTCTGGAAGAAAGTGGCCACATTTTTCTAATGCTGGATAACTCCTTTAAGGTCAAAATAGCTTAACCCCTTAAGGACAGAGCCTGAAATGGCCTTAAGGACCGGAGCAAATTTTATGAATTTGACCAGTGTCACTTTATTCATTAATAACTTCGGGATGCTTTTACCTATCCGGCTGATTCTGAGATTGTTTTCTCGTGACATATTGTACTTCACATTTCTTGTAAATTGGAGTCGATACTTATAACGAATCTTTATGAAAAAACCCAAAATAGCGTGAAAAATTGTGAAAAAATGCATTTTTCCAACTTTAAAACTTTTCTGCTTATACAGAAAATGGTTATACCACATAAATTATATATTAAATAGCATTAGCAACATGTCTACTTTATGTTGGCGGCATTTATTAAACTATATTTCATTTTTTTTAGACAATAGGAAGCTTAAAACATTAGCAGCAAATTTCCAAATTTTCAGTAAAATTTCAAAATCAGATATTTTTAGGGAACTGTTCAGGTTTAAAGTGTATTTGAGGGGACTGTGTGTTAGAAAGCCTCACGAAGCACCCCATTTCAGAAACTGCACCCCCTAAACTCTGCAAAAGCACATCCAGAAAGTTTTTTAACCCTTTAGGGGAGTCACAGAAATAAAAGCTAAGTGTGTAAGAAATTTGAAAATTTTAATTTTCTGTGCAGAGATTTTATTGTAATCCAATATTTTTCATAATTATAAACCTATTACCAGAGAAATGCACCCCAATATTGATTGCCCCATTTCTGCAGTTTATAGAAATACCCCATATGTGGCCCTATTGCGCTATTTGACGCAACCACAAGCCTCAGATATAAGGGAGCGCCTAGTGAATTTCAATGGCTCCGTTATTTTTGGTCATTTTTGACTGTACCACTTCAGGTTGGCAGAGGCTCTGGGGTGCCAAAACCTAAAAAACACCCCTAAAGGGACACCATTCAGAAAACTACACCCCTCAAGGAATGTAACAAGGGGTGCGGTGAGCATCTGGACTCCACAGGTGCTTCACAGATTTTCCCAACAATATGGCGTGAAAAAAGACAAAAGTATTTTTTACACTAAAACGTTGTTCTAGCCTTCAATTTTTCATTTTCACAAAGGGATAAAAGGAAAAAAAAAACACAAAACATGTAGCACAGTTTCTCCCGAGTACGGAAATACCCCACATGTGGACATAAAGTGCCAAGCGGGCGCAGGACGAGCCTCCCAAGGGAAGGAGCGCCAATTGGCTTTTGGAAGCTGGATTTCACTGGAATGGATTTCAAGGGCCATGTCGCATTTACAGAGCCCTCGTGCTGCCAAGACACTGGAAACCCCCCACAAGTGACCCCATTCTGGAAACTACACCCCTCAAGGAATCTAACAAGGGGTGCAGTGAGCATATGGACCCCACTGGTGACGGGCACAAATGTGGAAAAATGTGACGTGAAAGTGAAAATTTTCATTTTTTCACTTTCATGGCACAAATGTGCCCGTCATCCAGGGGTCCATATCCTCATTGCACCCCTTGTTAGATTCCTTGAGGGGTGTAGTTTCCAGAATGGGGTCACTTGTGGGGGGTTTACAGTGTTTTGGCAGCACAAGGGCTCTGTAAATGCGACATGGCGTTCATCATCCATTCTAGCCAAATCCAACCTCTAAAATCCAAATGGCGCTCCTTCCCTTCGGAGGCTTGCCCTGCACCCACATGGCGCTTTATGTCCACATGTGGGGTATTTACGGACTCGGGGGAAATTGCTCTACACATTTTGTGTGTTTTTTTCTCTTTTAACCCCTTGTGAAAATGATAAATTCAAGGCTAGACCAACATTATAGTGTAAAAAATTTAATATTTCATTTTCACGCCACATTGTTCCACATTTGTGCCCGTCACCAGTGGGGTCCATATGCTGACTACACCCCTTGTTACATTCCTTGAGGGGTGTAGTTTCCATAATAGGGTCACTTGTGGGGGGTTTAACTGTCTTGGCAACACAGGGGCCTTTTGAATGCAACATGGCCCCTCGAAATCCATTCCATCCAAATCCAGCCTTCAAAAACCAAATGGCGCACCTTCCGTTTGGAGGCTTACCCTGCACCCGCATGGCGCTTTATGTCCACATGTGGGGTATTTCCGTACTCAGGGGAAATTGCTCTACACATTGTGTTTTTTTTTATCTTTTAACCCCTTGTGAAAATGAAAAAATCAAGACAAGATCAATGATTTAGAGTAAAAATTTTAAAAAAATTACACTAAATGTTGGTCTAGCCTTGATTTTTTTCCATTTCCACAAGGGGTTAAAAAAGAAAATGAACACAAAACGTGTAGGGTAGTTTCCCCTGAGTACGAAAATACCCCATATGTGGGCATAATGTGCTATATGGGCACAGGGCAAGTCACCAAAAGGACAGAGCGCCATTTAGAGGCTGGAATGGGGGATGGAGGCCATGTCGCAATTACAAAGCTCCTGTGCTGCCAGGACAGTAGAAACCCCCCACAAGTGACCCAATTCTGGAAACTACACCCCATAAGGAATCTAACAAGGGGTGCAGTGAGCATATGGACCCCACTAGTGATGGGCACATGTGTAGGACATGTGCCGTGAAAATAAAAAATACCATTTTTTTCATTTTCACGTCCCAAATGTGGCCGTCACCAGGGGGCCATATACCCGCTGCCCCACTTGTTAGATTCCTTATGGGGTGTAGTTTCCAGAATGGGGTCACTTGTGGGGGGTTTCTACTGTCCTGGCCGCACAGAGGCTTTGTAATTGCATCATGGCCTCCTCTAATGGGAATGGCAGCCATACCTATTTAGCTGGGGAAAAGGGACAATTCTAATTTATTTGGGGGTATTAGGGCAATTATTAGTTTATAAGGTTGGAAAATGACAGGTGTCCATCAAATTCAACCTGTGTTGATCCAGAGGAAGGCAAAAACCCCTCGTGAGGCAGACGACAGTAGCCTCATCACAGGGGAAAAATTCCTTCCCGACTCCATAATGGCGATCAGAATAATCCCTGGATCAACGTGACCCCTGAAATAGGAATAAGGGACAGAATTTAGATAATGTAGAACCCCAATGACGTGTAGTGCGCCTTGAAGCGATCCAGTATGCAGAGGCCGGGGTGATCAGGACAGGTGGCACACTGGTAAATGGCGTCCTTCCTGATCCCCCTGTTACACCACACTCTGCACTTTTTCTGGGGTCTCCCTTTCTCCAGTGTGGGGGACGTCACCTGGAAAATGTTGTCCTGGTGCGATACGGGGTCCCTCATATCCAGAAGCGCTGGGTCCGCTCCATGGCTGCTAAATATTAGGGCTCTATTACTACTTCTGATATGTTCGGATCGTGCCGCAAGCTACAGTAGCTCGGGCAGCGAGGGACCGGAAGAGGGGGTGCTGGTATAAAGGTTATCCCCGTACGGGTGGTGGTGACCTTTATCCAGCAGTGGGAAGATCAGTTCCCGGACGATCTCCCCACTAACTCCGAGGATGGGGGGGGGGGGCATCTGGCGGCTGGATTCGAGTGTCCCTTCCTTCATACACTCTAAGGGTACGTGCACACTGCGGAATCGCGAAGGATAACCCTTTGTGCATTCCGCAGTTGGCACCCGCCGGCGGACTGATGCAGGCGCACGTCTCCGTCCGTGTCGTAGACTCCATTCTATGCACGGGCGGATTCCGCTCTGCGTCCAACGTGTTGATGGAATGACGGATGATGGAATCCGCCCATGCATAGGATAGAGTCTATGACACGGGCGGAGACGTGCGCCTGCATCAGTCCGCCGGCGGGTGCCAACTGCGGAATGCACAAAGGGTTATCCTTCGCCATTCCGCAGTGTGCACGTACCCTAAATCTGTAAGTGTACCCTGAGGTACTCTCACAGAGTTTGTAGAATTTCACGCCATACCGTCATCTCTTATTGGGACGGTACTGGCGGAAAAGACGTGTCTGGGGGGCAGCGTACGCTACGCTACTCCCAGACACGTCACTGGATGATGAGGAGGATGAGGATGAATGGAGGAAAGAAGGATCCCCCCAATTCATCCTCACTGGCTGTTTCGGTGTCGGAGGCAATAATAATGTATGCGTCCGACACCGAAAACACCCTGGGGGCCATCTTTATATGGGGATTGGTATATGGGGTATGTAGTGGTGTAGTGTAAAACTTTATTCAATGTAGTGTGGTGTAATGTAGTGTTTTTTTACGTGTTTTTTACAGTAAGTATACAAAAAAAACCTACGCCAAAAATGGTGTTGCTGATGAATGCCGCACTTATGTTCGGCACTTATAAGCAGACCGTGGCAGTAGGATATAAAAAAAAAACACCCTACGCCAAAAAGGAGGAGTTGCTGATTAGCAGCGCACTTTCGTGCGATGCTGATCAACACTCAGCGGCGATAGGGTGCGGAAAATAGAAAAAAAAAAAATTGGGAAAAAAATTTTTTTTTTTACTACATTCTGAACATCCCTGTAGTGGCTGATACGTGTATTACACTTATCAGCCGCTAGGGGGCAGCAGAGCGCAAGATCCGAAAATAGACGACGCTGGAGCCGGAAAAATACGAAAATAGACGACGCTGGAGCCGGAAAGAGACGATCGGGACTCACGGAAGAAGCCGAAGTCCCAACAAGAGGAAGTGGACGCCGGGAACCCGGAAGACGCCGATCAGGACCCCGGGACAGGTGAGTAATGTACAAATACCTGCTCCGGACCCCTCAGCTACCTAGCTGAGGGGTCCGGAGCAGGTATTTATTACTTGTGGGGACTTTGATCGCCGTGAACGGCCGGCCGGCTGGCCGGCCGTTCACGGCGATCGGGACGGTGGTACCGTGACCACCATTACTTTTTACAGTAATGGCGGTCGGTGCCGTCCTCGGACAGCACCGACCGCCATTTTTTTCCGGGTCATCGGGCCACCGATGGCCCGGAAAGGTTCCGATCGCCGCTATGGGCTTATCAGCCAATAGCGGCGATCGTCGGCATGGGGGGGGTTAACAACCCTCCATGCCGACAGGGAGAGATGGCCTGCTATGTATTATAGCAGGCTATCTCCCCCGATCGGGACCCGGCCGGCCGCGGCGCCCGTTTAAAGGGATGACGTACCGGCACGTCATGGGTCCTTAAGTGACAGTGATCCATGACGTGCCGGTACGTCATGGGTCCTTAAGAGGTTAAAGGGTTTGTCCAGGAAAAAAAATATTTCTTTAAAATCAACTGGTGTCAGAAAGATATATAGATTTGTAATTTACTTCTATTTAAAAATCTCAAGTCTTTCCATACTTATTAGCTCCTACATGTCATGCAGGAAATGTTGTTTATTTGCATTCAGAAACAGTGCTCTCTGCTGACATCTCTGGCCGAGTCAGGAACTGTCCAGAGCAGGAGAGGTTTTCTATGGGGATTTGCTACTGCTCTGGACAGTTCCTGACTCGGCCAGAGGTGGCAGCAGAGAGCACTGTTTCTGAATGCAAATAAACAACATTTCCTGCATGACATGTAGGAGCTAATAAGTACAGGAAGACTTGAGATTTTTAAATAGAAGTAAATTACAAATCTATATAACTTTCTGCCACCAGATGATTTGAAAGAATTTTTTGTCCCCAGGAGGTGTTCAGAGCAAGGCCGCGCGGCGAACCGCTGCGATCCCGGGTGCCGCGATCTCCGTGTGTGGTGCCGGCCGGGGTCCGCTCCAAGATGGCGCCGACCCCGGCTCGGCACTCGTTTGTTTTCGGCTGCAGCAGCTGAAAGCAAACAAGTGCCGATCTCATTGATCTTTGCTGTATAAGTATACAGCAAAGATCTCAATGAGAGATAAAAGTGTATATACTAGAAGTCCCCCAGGGGGAATAACCCTAACCCCAGGGGGAATAACCCTAACCCCAGGGGGGCTTCTAGTATATGTGTAAAAAAAAAAAAAAAAGTATTGTTATTAGTAAAAAGCCCCCTCTCCTAATAAAAGTTTGAATCACCCCCCTTTTCCCATGTTTTAAATAAAAGTAAATAAATAAAAAAATAAACATGTTTGTTATCGCCGCGTGCGTACTATTAATTGAACTATTAATTAATCACATTCCTGATCTCGCACGGTAAACGGCGTCAGCGCAAAAAAATCCATAAGTGCAAAATTGCGCATTTTTGGTCCCATCAAATCCAGAAAAAAATGTAATAAAAAGCGATCAAAAAGTCGTATATGCGCAATCAAGGTACCGATAGAAAGAACACATGATGGCGCAAAAAATGACACCTGACACAGACCCATAGACCAAAGGATAAAAGCGCTATAAGCCTGGGAATGGAGCGATTTTAAGGAACATATATTTGTTAACAATGGTTTGAATTTTTTATAGGCCATCAGATAAAAGAAAAGTTATACATGTTATATATTGTTGTAATTGTAACGACTTGAGGAACATGCACAATAAGTCAGTTTTACCCCAGGGTGAATGGCGTAAAAACAAATACCCCCCAAATAAAAAAAATGTGTTGTTTTTTTTTATTTCACCACACTTTGAATTTCTTTCTGGTTTCGCAGTGTACTTTATGCAAAAATTCAGCCTGTCATTGCAAAGTACAATTAGTGACGCAAAAAATAAGGACTCATGTGGGTTTCTAGGTGAAAAAATGCAAGTGCTATGGCCTTTTAAACACAAGGAGGAAAAAACGAAAACGCAAAAATGAAAATTGGCCCCGTCCTTAAGGGGTTAATAATCAAAAAGGCTTATTACTCTACATACAATACAGTAGTTGGGGCATAGCAGCCATTTGAAGTTAGGGAGCAGTATGAGAAGTTTTTGTGTGTTTAAAGAGGTTGTTTAGGATTAATCTACTGATACCCTATCAACAGTAAGGTGGAAGATGCAAGTGACATCAAAAAGAAAGTTCATAGCCATTCCATTCCAGTGTCCATTCCATTCCAGTACATGTCATTCTACTTAATGTGCTTCTGATTAGGTGATTACCCGAACCAAATCTAATTTATTATTTAAATCTTATTAAAAATCATGGTTATTCCACCAATTATTGATTTCTAAACTCTTCCTGGGTTACAGCATTAGTATTGTTGTTTCTAAATAAATATTAAAGGGGAACTCCAGGTAGAGGTTAAAAAAAATGAAACTTCTGCAGAAGCATACAGCATTACTTACCTGTCTACCCTAGTTTTGAAACTACTAAAAAATCAATTTGTTTTTTTTTGGGGGGGGGGGGGGGGGGGTTGTTCTGTATTGTGTTTCTGTCCTTTCTGGTTAAGCAGTTCCCAGAATGCAATGCTTTCCCTTAGCTGATCATCACAGTCCCCCACCCATCACAATCAGTAAAATTGGCGCTGCACCTGCTTCTGGCCATTCAGAGATGGTGGATTACTCAGGGGATTGGGGGATCCTGCCAAGCCTCCTGTGAGATCCCGCCCTGCCCCATGTCTGCATCATCAGCCTGATCTCAGCAAACACACACAATGTGAGACAGAGGCATGGAATATTTGTCTCCTAAGATAGCAGAAGGAGCAGGAGACAACATTATATAGACACATATAACTTTTAATGTACTTTTAATAGAAAACAAGTTTTTCTTATCCGGAGTTCCCCTTTAACTTGATTTCTTAGCATTATTTGAGGTCTGACAGCACTGCTTCCTTTCTTTTTTATTATTTTGACGATTTCTCCTTTGCTGCTAAATACAATTTTTTTTTTTGCTTTGAATTTCTCGAGAGGTTGTCAGTAGTTTATATAAAAGAACAATGTACCAATGTACATTTTACTCAAAAACATACCAATTAAGAGAATAATGCGACAAACTGAAAATTTAGCAGTGGTCTCTTAACAGGGGAGTAACTAGAAAAGGCCGCATAGCTAACTTTTGATTGCCCCTCCCCCTTTTCCAACTGACCACTAGGCCATCAAGTGTAGTCATAACTGCAAGTGCTTGTCAGGAGTTCTTTCAGTTAAAGCAGGGATGGGGAACCTTCGGCCCTCCAGTTGTTGCAAAACTACAATTCCCATCATCCTGGGCAGCCGAAGCTTTAGCTTCGGCTGCCCAGGCATGATGGGAATTGTAGTTTTGCAACAGCTGGAGGGCCGAAGGTTCCCCATCCATGAGTTAAAGGGACATTTGCAGCAAATGCTGCAAATGATGACAGCTCAGGGGCCCAATGCATTGCAGGAGCAGGCCATGGGGCCCCCTGATGCGGCAGGCTCCATAGCAGCCGCTTTGGCTGCTATTGTGGTAGTTACGCCTCTGTCTCTTATTTTTTACCAGAGCTGTATGTCCCGTCCCCTACCTGTTGGATCCACTGATGGCTTTGGCTCACAAACTGCAGTGGCCACTTGTGAAACCTTTTAGAGCCTAAGGGTATGTTCCCAAATGTGCCGGAATTCCGGGGCGAAACACGAGAGGGTTCACGTGCCTCTGTTCCAGCCACTCTCCACGCAAAGAATTGACATGTCAATTTACTTATAGAGTAATCACTTGCTGCTAATTGATTTAGCAATGCACAGTGCGACTTCAGAGGGACTTTACAAGGCAGAAATTATCATTCTGAACGTATCCAGTAGGCTTTAGCATCAAATATACTTAATCCTTGTGTCAAGATAGAGAACAGCCAGGTGCTGGAACAAGTATTGTAGCGCCATAGGGAAAAGCTGTCTTGCAGTTAGTTGTCAATACACTGTGCTGTACGTGAAATAGATGGTACAGTTTATCCACTTACTTGTGCTTCACCTCTCATGGTCCCAGAGTGAAAAAAAAAACCCTCAAGTGATATTACGGACTTAACTAAGATTTGTTTGTTATACAGTCAGAGGCTATGTTCACACATCACAGCCTAGGACCTAATGTACACATCCTTTTTGGTGCCCATAAGTAATCCATATGTTTTCAAATTTTTCACAGATCCATTGACTTCTATGGGCCCCTACATGCTGCACATACAGACCATACTAAGACCATACAAGTGCAAAAAAATATGTATGTATCCACGGGCACATAGACATTAATGGAATGTGTACATAAGGCCTAACACAGAGCACACATCCTAGTTACACAACTCACTGACACCATCTACAGAGTACTGAGTTATAAGACAGTCTAAAACTATGTTCACACACAGTATTTTGATCAGTATTTGTAGACAAGGGCAGAACTGGAACCAACAGAGATAAATTATAATGGAAAGATTTGCACAGTTTCTATGTTTTCAACCCACTATCAATTGTAACAGTGAGATAGAATATCAAAAATAAAATCCAAAGAATCACATTGTATAAATTATATACATTTGAATTTTGCAGAGAGAAATAATTATTTGATCCCCTACCCACCATTAAGAGATCTGGCTCATGCAGACCAGTTAGATGCTCCTAATCACTTGTTACAGCTCTTACATTGTCACCTGTATAAAAGACTCCTGTCCAGAGACTCATTTAATCAGTCAGGCTCTAACCTCTACAACACGGGCAAGACCAAAGAGCTTTCTAAGGATGTCAGAGGCAAGATCACACACCTGCACAAGGCTGGAATGGGCTGTCTTACATTGTAACCTGTATAAAAGACTCCTGTCCACAGACACAATAATCAGTCAGGCTCTAACCTCTACAACACAGGCAAGACCAAAGAGCGTTCTAAAGATGTCAGGCACAAGATCATAGACCTGCTCAAGGCTGGAATGGACTACAAAAGCATAAGTAAGACACTGGGTGAGAAGAAGACAATTGCTGGTGAAATAGTAAGAAAATGGAAAAAATACAAAGGAGTGGCTTAAAAAGAAGCGCAATAAGGTCATGGAGTGGCATAGCCAGTTTCCAGACCTTAATCCCATAGAAAACTTATGAAGGGAGCTCAAGCTCCGAGTTGCCAAGCGGCAGTCTAAAAATTTTAATGATTTAGAGATGATCTGCAAAGAGGAGTGGACCAAATTTCCTCCCGACGTAAACCTCATCATCAACTACAAAAAACATCGGACTACTGGACTTGCCAAGAAGGGTTTTACCACCAAGTATTAAAGCGTAACTGTCATGTTTTTTTTTTATTGCAGAAATCAGTAGTCTAAGCGATTTTAAGAAACTCTGTAATAGGTTTCATCAGCCAAAAAAGCCTCCTTCTGTACTCAAGAAGCAATCTCCCAGCCTCCCCCCCTGACTTCTTATCTGTGCATTATCAGGCAAACACGTCATCATTACAGAGAAGCCAGTGAAGACGGGCTCTGCTCTCTCCATTGTAAGCCTATGAAGGGGGGAGGGGCTGAGGGAGATGAGGGAGCAGGAAGAGGTGACATGAAGGTCAGCTGTTTGTAGACTGTCTGGGCACCTAAAACGCTAAATTCAGGTGTCAGAAAGGTCAGTGCTTATCTATGAACTTACTGAGAGAAGATTGCAGGGTGTTGTGCTTTGCAGGACTGCTCCATGCTCAGTCATTCCTAACAGCCCCTCCCCTCTCCATAGCCACATAATGGAGACAGAAATGCTGCTTCATCTAATGTGAGGGGGGAGGCTGGGAGATTGCTTTTTCACTACAGAAGGAAACTCTTTTAGTACATAAAACCTATTACAAAGTTTCTTAAAATCGCTTGAACTGTTGATATTTAATGTTTTCAAAAAAATTACCCTGAAATGACAGTTACGCTTTAAGTCTTGTTGGCCAGAGGGATCAAATACTTATTTCTTTTTACAAAATGCAAATAAATTTATACAATTTATACAACACCTGAAAAGAAAGAATTTATGGAAGAAAACCCTTTAGGCATACCTTAGTTTATTGACCTTAGGTCAATAGGAGCCTATGGCTACATTTGACATTTCAACCAAATGAGAAGAAAGTTAGAGGTGCCAGCATAATCCATTATGTTTATGAACCAGTTTGGAGACAATTTGACAAGTCTTATATGTCCATGGGGGGCCACTCATTTTAAAGGGTGCATTTTGTAGCCAGTTTCTTCTGTGATAACAATTGATGACTGACGATTGGAGAAGCCAGATAAAAGGGAGATCAGATGGTGGTTACCCTTTTTTTTAAATGGGGTTTTAATGGGCTTTCTTGCTTAGACATATATTTTTTTCACATTGTTATGGGGCAGCCATATTGCCTTAATTTTCCGCTCAACGTTTAGAGATATGCTTTACAGCAGTGCCATTAACACAGGAAACAAGAAAGACATGCACGGTGATCTGGTGATTGGCTGATCCTTGTCTTACTACATGTTAAAAAAAACTACAACAATAACGACAGCCTGCTGGCCATCGCTCTGGGTAATAGACTGCCGCTATCTCCTATGGGCTCCCCGGATGATCTAAAGATCGTCCATGGAGCCCCTCCCGCAGCTCCCCGCGCCTTCCCCCATCTCTTACCCGCATGTTATAGCACCGGCAGCGAGAGGGGAATGAGGAGCAAGCGAGCAAGCGCTTGCTTGCTCCTCCAGATCGGCCCGTGTAATAGGCTTGTGGCCAGACTTGTCAAAAGTTATTGATCTGAGCAGGTCCACTCTGATCAGAAGATATAGCTGTGGAGAGATCAGTTTTTGTGGAGAGGTGTGACCGCTTATTCCGCCAATATTTTCTCATAGACTTAGGGTACTATTACACGGGCCGATGGGGGCCCAATAATAACTGTAAATCAGCGCCGATCTGCTAGTTTGGCGCTTGTTTACTGGGCCTATTACACGGCCCGATAATCGTTTAACAAGGGCTGCATGGACATCGTTGTCCTTGCAGCCCTTGCTTAAACTGTATACATTACCTATCCATGCTGCAGGGCTCTTCTTGCGCTCTGCTTCTCACCCGCGAGCTGCAGCTCCAGAGCAGCGGTCCCCGCCAGTGATTGGCTGAGCGGCTTGTCAGCTGAGACAGGCTGCTCTTAAGCTGCAGTGCGTGGAACCCAGTGAGAAGCAGAGCGCAAGAGGAGCCCTGCAGCATGGATAGGTAATGTATACAGTTTGGAAATCGTCAACCGTGCATCGCTATTACACGTAGCGATGCGCAGTCGGCGCCTGACAATCATAGATCCAAACCTATATCAACGATCAACCGATGATTGTTGTCAACGGCTGATCTTTGTGTTTATTACAGGAACGATAATCAGCCGGATAGGGCCGATTCAGACGATTATCGTTCCGTGTAATAGGGCCCTTACATTGAGAAAATGTTAACGGAATAAGCAGCCGTCCGGATAGGTGATTGCCCTTCTGTGACCTCGCCAAGGCTATATCTCCTGATTAGAGCGGGTCTCAGCAGTAAGACATGTCAAAAGTTATTTTTGGTGAAAGGTATGCTTTAAGGATTTTAAAATATAGACAGTAAAATTAAAAAAAAAAATCATAAAAAATTGGTTTTGTGGAGATACATTCCCTTTAAGACTGGCATGCATCTAGTGTAGACTGTAATATAACTATAATCTACAGTACAATATTATCTACTCCAGTCTATTTTTGGAGAAGCCAGGGCAAACATGCTTGTACCTTCTAAGCTTCTATAGGACACAGCTTAAACATGTACTGTACGTACAATAAATAAGCTGCGATAACTTGTACAAGAACTAACAATTGTCTTTATCACTGGACTTGTACCTTACCAGCTGTACAGAAATCCGTCCAGGTTTGTTTGACTGATGACCTTTCCCGCATATTACAGAATGTTCTTACTTTACAGTATTGCCTGATCTAATCTAGTTTATACATAGGACTTAAAGGGATTGTCCAGCCAGATAACTAGTTATGAAACTGATGCTGCTTACTTAATAGCTGTCCTGATGTCCCACTCCACTTCCAGGCAGAATGAAAGACCCCCTGTCTAATGGTGCGTTTACACAGAGAGATTTATGCGACAGACTTTTGAAGATAAAGCCAGGAATGGATTTGAAAAGAGGAGAAATCTCAGTCTTTCCTTTATATCCTGTTCTCGGTTTATAGTCTGTTCCTGGCTTTGGCTTAAAAAATTTGTCAGATAAATCTCTCTGTGTAAAGGCCCCCTAAGCCACACTTCTAGACCCCTGTTTAGCCAGCCCTCTTTGGCTTAGCTACTGTGTCACACAACCGATCCCCTTTAAGCAGGCCACCAGACACACAGAAATGCAAATGCCGAATCAACCAGGACGAGGTGTGGGAGCATAGCTAAAAGTGGAACCATTTTCATCACCTTTAACATAGACAGTCACCTTGTTTAAAATGTCCCTGTCGCTTTAAAAAACTTTGGACATGTAATCGGTGGCAATGTGTTGAGCAAGGATACATACAGGGAGAACCACTAGCTGCACTCTTCGACTCTGAAGACTGTCTCCTGCAGCAAGACAGAAAAGTAGGCAAGCTCGGGAATGAAGCACTTAGCTGAGTGCTTCCCCCGACTGTATGTAATGATGATGGGGGGCTCAGCACTGGGACCTCAACTGATCAAAACTTTTAACATATCTCTAGGACATGTCAAAAGTTGTTGTTTTTTTTTTATATATATATATATATATGTATATATATGAGAGCGCCAATCTAATAAACTGCACACAGAAACTGCTACAGTACAAGTATTACAGTAAAACATTTAAGGATTTACAAAGCTATCCTTTATGAATACCTTGGCAATCAGCTCGCATTGCAAAAGTTCTGCTTTCATAAGCCAGTTCCAAAGGCCTAAAAATAAAACGAAAGAACAAACAAACATAATACAGTCATTTTATTTCTTTTTTTCTTCAAGCTATCAGCATTCTGCAGTGGGAAAGCAATGGAACTGTACTGTACAGTATGTACACTTTATATAACTTACATTGGCCGGAAATTTTTCAGAAAAGAAGATATATACAATTCAGTTATACTTTGAAAAAAGTGCTCCCCAACTTTTGGCTTTTTGACTGTTGACAGTTGTCAGGGTTTGCTGGGAGTTGTAGTTCTAACATAGCCATAGAGCCAAAAGCTGGAGATCGCACCTTTGTTGGTTCACACTGTTCACAATGTTCACACTGAGTAAATCAGGTGGAATTCCCAATCCTGCCTGTCTCAGTGTGCCATAGCCTGTCTATGGGAGAGTGCATGCTCCTCCGCTGCTGCCGCTCTCCACGTAAGGCAGCGGCAGTGGAGGAGCGTGAGCTCTCCCACAGACAGGCGGGATTCAGCGGCGGAAAGTTCTACCGTGGAATTCCGCCTGATTTACTCAGTGTGAACATACCCTTAATGTTACTTTCTAAGGGCCCAATTCCACAGGATGATTATCGTTCGGATAATCGTTAAATCGTTCGGAACAGATCGATAATCGTTGGGTTAAATAGCAGTTAACGGTTAAACGACGAACGAGAAATCTTGATTACTTAATAAGACTTGGACCTATTTTTATCGTTTCTCGTTTGTAAATCGTTCACATGGAATAGGACGTCGTTCGTAGCGACGAATGCAATAGCGACGGCAAGACGACAGCAAGAACGATTATAAGTAACGATCATCGTCCCATGTAATTGGGTGACCGATTTCTGGTCATTCGCAATAGCGGTCGTTTGAAATTGTTTATCGTTAACGATTATCCGAACGATAACCCTCCTGTGGAATAGGGCCCTAATTGTGATATTAGACATATGGCTAGTACATATAGGGGAATATTACCTGCTGTTTATCAAGGGTGTAAATATATAAGCAGCCCATCATCCTGAAAAGGCAAGGCTCAGTTCATGGTGACCCCCATTGGCTGCATCTGTTACAATAGTTTACATATGAGCTGGTAAAAATCCTTATACTCATAGATTATACATAGTATTGATGACAGTGCCACCTTTATAACCTTTAAAGTTCTGAAAAAGAAATCAAGTAAAAATGTCTCCTTATCTGCCTATAATAGTAATAAACACATATAGTATAGATAGAGCTGGCGTCTCTTGTCAGCAGATTACCAGACGCCAAGAGATAATCGAAGCTTATATACGTATATATCAGTGGTTACGTAACGTGGTCATAAATAACGCTATAAATTAGTAAATACAATGTGAATGAAACTGGCTCAAACATGTATACCATATAGAGCATCAATTCAATAAAACTATTTTATTTTATTTTTTTAAAGCGAAAAGGTGACCTGACGTTGACAAAAAGCTGTGTGGGTATTCAGCATTTCTACTTTTACGTGCACCAAGACATCACCACAACTCCAATCTTGTCCTTGGAAAACTGTTAGTTGACATTGAGAGATGCTCGCAGAGGCTGTAGTAGTGAAAAAGCCCAAATGGCTACAATTTCCATTAATGAAGACTGATACTTACTGGGTTCTAAAAGGGTATTTTGGTATTAAAAACTGTATTCCAGATGACTCATCCAGACCTTCACATTACCCCATGGCTCCCCAAAAAAAAGAGACCAGTAGAGGTTTGTCACTCCTTATTTGCCAAGGGATTCTTTAAAGCGACTCTGTACCCACAATCTGTCCCCCCCAAACCACTTGTACCTTCAGATAGCTGCTTTGAATCCAAGATCTGTCCTGGGGTCCGTTTAGCAGGGGATGCAGTTATTGTCATAAAAACAACTTTAAATCCGGCAGCGCTGTGTCTAACGGCCGGGGCTTACATTTGTATATGCATTAGACTAGCACACCCTCTCCGTCCTTCTTCCCCACCCTCCTCATCATTAGGAATGCTCCAGGCAGATTGCTTCCTATTCCCCACCTGTGTGTATAATAAACATGGGCTGAATCGTTAATACACCTGTGCAAAGCTCAAACAGCAGTAAATGTTCCTGGATCATTACTAATGATGAGGAGGGTGGGGAGGAAGGACGGAGAGGTGGTGCCAGTCTAATGCATATACAAATGTAAGCCCCGGCCGTTAGACACAGCGCTGCTGGATTAAAAGTTATTTTTCTGACAATAACTGCATCCCCTGCCGAACGGACCTTAGGACAGATCTTGGCTTAAAAGCAGCTATCTGACGGTACAAGTGGTTTGAGGGGGACAGATTGTGGTTACAGAGTCGCTTTAAGATCTGGAACAGGATTGTGAAAAAGGAGACTTTGACAAGAGATAGAGGTCCACCTACTCCCTTGTTCCAGAACCCAGAATTTCCACCAGGGATGACAGTAGCTAATTTCTTGGGCTGGACAAGAGAGGAAGACGTCAAGGTCCATCAGGTACTAGAAGACTCTTTTTTACCTTCATTAGAGAACCTACGGCTAAAATTCCCCAATGTCTCAATCTCTTGGATGGCGTATCATCAATTGTTTTCTTTTGTTAATAGCCCAAATAATAGGGACAACTTCAGAGAACCGCTCACCAGCTTGGAAAAGGTCTTTACAAAAACGGAACCACCGAAGCATGCCTTATCTTTTCTTTATGATCTCTTGAGACAACTTCACAAGGCTTGTCCCTATAAACGGTTATATGGGAAAGGGGCCATTACTGTTGAAGAGTGGAAAAAAGCCTTTATACTTGTCCATAGGACGCCATTGGCATGCGCAGCTCAGGAAAAGAACTATAAACTATTGACCAGGTGGTATAGGTGTCCTAGTCATCTTCGCATAATTTTTCCTTCAGTCCCTGAGACATGCTGGCGCTGCGGTACAGGGAGAGGTAACATGCTTCACATATGGTGGGAATGCCCAGTTATTCAGGTATTCTGGAAGAAAGTCTTCTCAGCTTGTGAAGCAATCTCAGGTGTTCCACTGGAGTTGTCCCCAAAAAGTGCCCAATTATCTATCCTCCCAGGCTCTAACTCTTCTATTAAGAGAGGAATTTTAAGACACTTACTAATGGCCTCAAGAACAGTTATCCCGAGACACTGGAAAGATGTCAATCCTCCGACAATGTTAGAATGGGCTCACAAAGTTAACTTGATCTGAAGAATGGAAGAGCTGACTATTGAGAGAAAAGGGACCCCTGGTGACCTCCAACAGACCTGGGTTTCTTGGACGCAATTTTTAGAATCCCACATTTTTTTTTACAATGATAGATTAGGACCCCTTTCTAAAATAATGAGAATGCTGTTTTTTTCTTTTTCTTTTCGGTAAACAATGTCTGATATAAATGCAATATGTCATATGCTAGGGCATGTTAAAGATCAAGGATGTATATGTGTAATGCCTGGAGTAGTGGATCCACTGGACCGTCACTAGCGATAGCACTAACCTCACCAGGGAGCGGAGTCTAAGGGGCAGCTGGTTTTCACCAGAGCCCGCCGCAAGGCGGGATGGACTTGCTGCGGCAGGCGACCCCCAGGTCGCTACCCCTGGCTTGGTTGCTAGTGACGGCAGGCGAGGCGTGGCAGGAGCAGTAGGCAGGAGATAGTGCAGGCAGAGGACTGTAGACGTGATCGCAGGTGGCGGACAGGACTCAGGAACAATGGAAAGGCAGGTGGCAAGGACTAGGGACAAGGACTGAAGACAGGAACAAGGGACAAGGACTAAGGTCAGGAACAACAGGGAGCTGGGCCAAACGCTATGGGAAGCATGTAGAGGCTCCAACACCTGGAAGGGGGCAGAGCTGGAACTTATAGGGGAGTGATTGACATGTGGACCAATTAGGAGCGCACTGCCCCTTTAAATCTGAGACAGCCGGCGCGTGCGCGCCCTAGGAGGCGAGGACGCGCGCGCCGGCCGGCACAGTCAGAGACAGGAGCGGAGGAAGGTGAGGCGCCCCCAGGGGCCGAACTAGCAGCAGCGCCGGGTCCCTGCACAAGGACCCCGGCGGCTGCATGGGGCAGGAGGAGGTTGCGGCGGCGGCCCGGAACACGGGATGCGGCCGTGACAGTAACCCCCCCCCCCTTTAGCCTCCCCCTCTTTCTTGCCTGCAGATGGAGGCAAATCAGTGATGAAGTCCATCCCTATGTGGTGCCAGGGAAGGTCTGGAACTGGCAAGGGCTGTAATAGGCCGGCAGGCCTTAGTCGGGAGGACTTGTTTTTGGCACAGATGGTACAGGAAGCCACAAAGTCCTTGACATCTTGGAATAGACTGGACCACCAGTAGTGGCGGGAGATCCGTTGCCGGTCTTTTGGACTCCAGGGTGCCCGGCCACCAACGAGGAATGTCCCCACTTCAAAATCCTTCTTCAAAGCGCAGGGCGAACATAGGTCTTTCCGGGGGGTACTCTCTGAAGAGTAGAGGTGGCGACTGGCACTAGACGATCGGGAGGTATAATGTAGCGAGGGGATGTGGATTTGTGGAAGAAATCCTTCTGTAAGTTCTCCCGGATGTAGGAGGACATGGCCTCAGTCTCGGGTATGGAGAGAGGGTACACCCGACCTCGTGGAGAAGTACCAGGAAGGAGGTCTATGGGACAATCGTACGCCCGGTGAGATGGTAGAGAGTCCGCCTCCTCGGCAGAGAAGGCATCCGCCAAATCTTGGTCTTCCGCCGATAGGCCGGATAGAGGCTTGGCGGGGTCAGGCGACGACATAGAGTACTTGGTCTGAGGTGACTTCAGACACTGGTTGGAACAGTCCTGACCCCAACTGAGAATCTCCCCGGTTCTCCAGTCCAGCTTAGGGGCATGTAATTGCAGCCAAGGGAGTCCCAGGAGGATGGCGGGAGAAGAATGGGGCAGGACGTAGAAGGATATCTTTTCCTGATGTAAAGGGCCCACCTGGAGGACTAGAGGTGCGGTCTGGTAGTACACATGGTCGGTAAGAATCTCGCCCGTGACCGAGGAGATAGTCAGGGGTCTGGCTAGTTGGGTCACGGGTAGCCGCCATCTTTGGACCAATTTTGCCGCAATAAAACTGCCTGCTGACCCAGAATCGAGAAAGGCAGTAGTCTGGTGATTTTGTCCTGAGGGTGTCTGGATGGAAACTGGCATAGACAATCTTGGAGAGGTGGCATTCACACCTAGGGAGACCTGTCCCACCGGACCTAGGTGCTGGCGTTTCCCGGACGCTTGAGGAAGTTGGGGACATCTCTGCCGAAAGTGATCAGGGCCACCGCAGTAGAGGCAGAGATTCAGCTCTAGACGATGAATTCTCTCATCAGGCGTCAGGCGAGCTCGTTCCACCAGCATAGGAACCTCAGGAGACGGCTGGAACACCGGAATGTCAGGATTCTGGAAGACCGGCGCCAGCTGGTGATGGCGACGGGACAGGCCTAGTCGTTGTTCATGCAGAACCTCCTCCTCCCTCTCCGAAAAACGAGTATCAACCCTGGTGGCCAGTAGGATGAGTTCGTTCAGGGAGGTAGGTAGGTCTCGGGCGGAAAGCACGTCTCTCACCCGACTGGACAGACCCTTCTTGAAGGTGGCTACTAGAGCGGCCTCATTCCAGTCTAGCTCTGCTGCCAGGGTGCGAAATTGGATGGCGTAGTCACCAACAGAGGAATTCCCTTGTGAGAGATTAAGTAGAGCAGTCTCAGCCGAAGACGCACGGGCAGGTTCCTCAAAGACGGAGCAAAACTCGGCCAGAAAGGTTCGGAGATTGGCAGCAGTAGGGCATCTCGGTCCCAGAGAGGCGTGGCCCAAGCCAGAGCTCTACCCTTCAATAGGCTGATGATGAAAGCCACTTTAGAGCGCTCGGTGGGAAACTGACTACTTAAAAGTTCAATATGCATGGTGCACTGAGTCAGGAATCCCCTGCACAACTTGGGGTCACCACCGTATTTGCTCGGGAGAGCCATTTGTAGTTTCAAAGAGACAGCAGTAGGTGGTGAGCGCTGAGCAGTAGTATGCTGCTGTAAGGAGGCAGTCAGTTGCTGGATCTGCTGCGACTGTTGCTGGATCTGTAGGGCCTGTTGAGCGACCACTCTGGCTACGTCACGGATATCAGGCACCTCGCCGGGATCCATGGTTGGAGCCTACTGTAATGCCTGGAGTAGTGGATCCACTGGACCGTCACTAGCGATAGCAATAACCTCACCAGGGAGCGAAGTCTAAGGGGCCGCTGGTTTTCACCAGAGTCCGCCGCAAGGCGGGACGGACTTGCTGCGGCAGGTGACCCCCAGGTCGCTACGCCTGGCTTGGTTGCTAGTGCCGGCAGGAGAGGCGTGGCAGGAGCAGTAGGCAGGAGATAGTGCAGGCAGAGGACTGTAGACGTGATCGCAGGTGGCGGACAGGACTCAGGAACAATGGGAAGGCAGGTGGCAAGGACTAGGGACAAGGACTGAAGACAGGAACAAGGGACAAGGACTAGGGTTAGGAACAACAGGGAGCTGGGCCAAACGCTATGGGAAGCATGTAGAGGCTCCAACACCTGGAAGGGGGCAGAGCTGGAACTTATAGGGGAGTGATTGACATGTGGACCAATTAGGAGCGCACTGCCCCTTTAAATCTGAGACAGCCGGCGCGCGCGCGCCCTAGGAGGCGGTGACGCGCGCGCCGGCCGGCACAGTCAGAGACAGGAGCAGAGGAAGGTGAGGCGCCCCCAGGGGCCGAACTAGCAGCAGCGCCGGGTCCCTGCACAAGGACCCCGGCGGCTGCATGGGGCAGGAGGAGGTTGCGGCGGCGGCCCGGAACACGGGATGCCGCCGCGGCCGTGACAATATGTTATATAGTATATGTTATATACTACATTAGGGTATATTAAGTTGTTTTATGTTGTTATGTAAGTTGCTATATGATTTATATGTTGTTAAATGTGACACACATTGACTTTAATAATGAGAAAATATATATAAATAAAGATTATTAAAAAAAAACAAAAAACCTTGTATTTAAAGGGAAACTGTCACTAGGTTAAAAGAATCTAACCTGCTGATATCTCCCTATAGTGCACAGTGTATGTTTCTTACCTTTATTCTCGGCGCAGTTTGCGTGGTATTAAGAGTTTAATTTATATGCTAATTAGGCATTTTGGTGCACTGGGGCGGGACTACCTAATGCCCACCCCTCCTATTGAATATCAGCAGACTGGACCACTGCGGGGAAGCAGACCAGCCAGGGCGGATCGGATCACTGGGAGCGGTAATCCCCCCCTGAGTGATGTCACCATCACTTACCAACCCCTTGAGCCCTCACCCCTATACCCTTTCATATACATATATATCTTTTTTTGCAAAATATAGGGAAGAATGAGGCATGTTTACTTTGTGCTGACTTGTGCCAAACATTGCCAGGTAGAGGAGCAGACAGGAAATGAATACAGTAGATGCATGTATGTTCTGCTGAGTTATACAGTGTTCTGCAGCACATGAATGTAGGCAAGATGGGCTATCATGAAAAATTGAGAAAAAGCAATGTTGTCTGGGAGCTGTAGTACCGAGTACCTGCTGAACCAGAAAGTATTGAGAAGACATGGTAGGGGAGGGGACTGCATACCCACAAAACAAATAGCGTTTTGTTGTTTTAGAACTGAGACAGGTGAGCAACACTATTTACTTTTTATTTCCAAGCTCAAGTGCCCAGGAAGTCTTGCTGAGCAGCAGCATGCACGCCTCCTCCCTCTCTGCCTTGACTGACACACAGGACACATGTGCTGACATGTTAACACTGCATACATGGAATAACAAGATCTTAGAAATACATTTTACTGTGCACAATATGATAGGCTACGTCTTCATTCAGGTGTGTGCTGCCCCATTGCTTTTCACCGCAGAAACCACTGCTTTATAAGATGCATTAGGTTGATCAGGAATTAGTGTAATCCTATTGCTAAAACAAAACGCAGCTTTATTCTTCCAGGCTTTGTGTTACACGAGTTTTCCATTTATTAATAAACAGCAGTTCAAGTGCCTGAGATCAACATGACATAGCGCTCTGGTTTCCTAGCTTCATAATGACGTGACTTGTGTTGTGAGGATAACCTGGTACGTTTCAGTGATATCACCTTTCAAAGTCAGTTTTGCTGTTGTCATCGCAGGGTTACTGGGCTGAAAAACGATACAAAGCAAAAAAAAACTTTTAATATGACATGCAATACACTGTTAGGCTATGTTCACAATACGTAAGTTTTGTAATAATTACGGCCGTTGTTGTCGATTTGCAACAATGGCCGTGATTACTACGGAACTTACGTAGTGCTGCCGTCTATGGAATCCACACACATAGTATACACTCCGGGCCGGGATAACATGCCATTTTTCTGTGGCCGCTATTCAATGAAAACCTGTCGGTGCACACAATGGAGTGTGAGGCTTCAGGCCGCACACTCCATTGTGTGCAGAGACTAATTGAGATGCGGCCGCGCACAAATGCTCCCACATCACAATTCATCAGGAGTGAAGATCATCCGGTACTGCAGTTCTTCTCCGACAGTGGCCGTCCATGAGTCGGCCGAGTCACGAAACGACAGGTGTCTTAAGCCATGTGAACATGGCCTTACAGTGTGGCCTCATGTCAATGGCTACATGAAGACTCCATAATACAACGCCATAATAGGGCACTAACAGGTCTCTATGGGACCCCAACACATTTCCTTATGGTCCCAGTTTATGTGGATACATACAGTACAGTATGTAAGTGCCAGGTACTTAACTACATTGTGGTAAAAAAGGGATTCCAATGTATATCATGGCGCACAGCAGCAGGTCCATTCACTTTTAAGCGAAACTACAAGTTCAAAAATTTTATTACAATTTACCTCTATCCACTTTAATGGAATTTAGCTACAAGACCCACACACAAACTTCACATAAAAGTTTTGCTGTTTCTGGTAGAAAGCGACCATGTGTTTGTAAACCTGAGTGACCGCTTTAAAATTGAATTCACACTGTGCTGAAACAATCAACGGCATTTGATGATGTCATCCGTCTGAATGAGTGGAGAAATCTGCATGTGAACCTGTATATCTAACGTCAGGCAGATTTATGGTGCAGATATTTCACAGAAATAGGAAGAACTTTGACAGGAGATAAAACGCCAACACCCAGCATACATAATAGTGCACATACTGTCATATACAGACGCAGGGTTTTATAATACCAGAAACGGGTAACCTCGGTTCATGCACTACTTGTATGCCTATGAATAAGTTATCTATAGGTGCGTGGATTTCTGCAAGGTCCATTCAGATGTATGGTACAGTAAATATCTGTCAGGTGTGAATAAACCCGTCCTAATCAAATCCATTTACGATCTCAGTATGATTCCTTCCCTATACGCCCCCTGCTGGGTATTATATAAACAGCACAATGAGTCTTCTGTATGACCATCTGATGCCACAAAGTGTTTAATAATGAAACGTCATTGATTGTATAGTGATTTGTTATAGCACTTTATAATAATATGTGAGTGGTATATAGTATATATAATTACTGTAAGCTATCTCTATGAACAGATACAGATTGGTTGTTATTGTTCATTTTAAATTGATCACTTTGTTGTAAATATATAATGCATTCCCTTCTATGAATTATTTCAAATGTTTAATAGTTGCCTTCAGCACTATTGTTTTCAATCCAGGAGACTGCCCGGGGGCCCCCAAGCTTTGGGTCATAGGAAGTCTTGCCGTGCTGCAATGTGTTATTAAACTGCTACCAAAAGCTTTGACGTCTGGGATATTGTTGGTGTAAGGGTCCCTTTAATTTTTTCCACCAGCCACTTGTTTTTTTCGGTAACAATACAGTCACATTTTAGGTCAGTGTTATGGCTGCAGCCCCAGGGCTTCCCAAGGTTCTATGAAAGTGAACTTAGATCTTAGTTTTCTATTGTAATAAAAATGTATAGTTCAGGGGCATGAAGGGATCCAGATGTTCCTGAAGTCATACAGACCAAGGCTAATTTTATACAGTCACTGACAAAAGAAATAATACACCAAGATAGAAGTGTTAGATTGCTGCAAGTAATGTAGTTATGTAAGGATTACAGATAAGGTCTGATTATACACTGGCTCATGCATTAAAGTGACTCTGTACCCACAATCTGACCCCCCAAACCTCCTGGCTGCTTTGAATCCAAGATCTGTGATGGGGTCCATCTGGCTGGTGATGCAGTTATTGTCCTAAAAAGCAACTTTTAAACTTACAGCCCTGTGTCAAACTGGCATGGCCTAGAGTACCCAGGCCTGCACCGCCCCTCCATCCTTTCTCTCCACCCTCTTCATCATTAGGGACGACCCTGGGCAGGATTTCTCCTATTCATCACCAGTCTGAACACTGCACATGTGTTGGATCATTAAGGCACATGTGCAATGTTCAGACAAGTGATTAATAGGAGAAATCCTTCTAGGGTAGAGATGAGCGAACCGGGTTCGGGTTCGAGTCCATCCGGACCCGGACGTTCGGCATTTGATTAGCTGGGGCTGCTGAACTTGGATAAAGCTCTAAGGTTGTCTGGAAAACACGGATGCAGCCAATGACTATATCCATGTTTTCCACATAGCCTTAGGGCTTTATCCAACTTCAGCAGCCACCGCTAATCAAATGTCGAAAGTTCGGGGTCGGATTGACTCGAGCGTGCTCGAGGTTCGCTCATCTCTATTCTAGGGGCATTTCTAATGGTGAAGAGGATGGGGGGGCCTAGGGCACAGACACTCTAGGCCACGCAAATTTGACCCAGGGCTGCAAGTTTAAAAGTTGTTTTTTTAAGACAATAACTGTATGACCTGCAGAACGGACCCCAGGACAGATCTTGGATAAAAAGCAGCTATCCGACGGTACAAGTGTTTTTTTTTTTTTTGTTGGGGGGGCCAGATTGTGGGTATAGAGTCGCTTTAAGAGGGCATACAAGTGCTTCCCCTGTTGCTCTATACAAAGGCTCTCGGAGGTTACTTTTGGCTAGTGTACCTTGTGGTGAGAGATCCCTGTCTGCTAGACATGTCTCTACAGCTCGCTCAAAGACATTTTGCTAAGTCGGCAAACTCTGAGAGGACATTCAGCACCGGACTAACATAGTCAGGATGGTCAATTTGCCAAATTGCCCACCATCTATGCCATTCTAAGAAAACTGTTAGCCATATGTTTGTGTCCTTCTGTAATCACTGCTTCTAACTGGCTTCAAGTGGGTCACACAGACCACCAATAGAGAGGATCGCTTGAGTCATTGACAAGCAGCTACCACAGTGTCTACCATCCAGACACAGGCGGCCTATTCACTGCACACCCCCTGTCTCTGACTGGACCATTTCCGTGCACAGAATGAAATTTGGTGCCATGGTACCCATTACATGTCCCGACAGCTACTCTTTTGCAATAGCGTTGTCAATGAGAAACCTGGACTACTATGGACTCGTTGCTAATTCTGAAATTCACTGCATTTTCTATTCTGTGTTGTACATTTGCTCCAGATTTTAGCAGTGAATTTCACACTTTTTATTGCTGGTGGTGAGCTTAAAATGCAATACTATGTCCACATGCATCCAGCACGTCAGGGTTCACAGAGACCTTTAATATCCTGCAGTACAGCTTCTTGTCAGTCTGAGCACGGTATTCCCAATATGGATGCAGCTGCTTATGCCTTCAAGTGGTTATCATGGAAACCCTGACACCAGTAATGACGTCTCAGGATTTCCTAGGTCAGAAAGGTGCAGAGGGAAACACGGGAGACAGAATCTCCTGTGTCTTCTCAGCATATTCCTGTATAACTGTAATCTAATGGATATTAACAAATGGATTACTGTTACCACAGATCTGTATGCATGTAAGAAAAGACAGATCTTATCCATTTGGATTGATACTGTGTATAAGATACTACAATCCTCTGCTATGTCTTGGAGTGCTCTGTCCTGGTCACCAAGGCTCAACACCCTTGTTCATAAAAAGGAAAAGGAAATAAAATGGCAAAATTTCACAGTGTACATCCTAACAGATTTTACATACGTCATATCCAGCAGGAGGTCTCCAGGTAATAGATACAGTTTTGCGCTGCCCGGCATCAACGACGGCTTTCGACGGCTCTATGGTGAATCCCTTCTGCTGTAAGAGCGGCACACTGTCCCACACAAATTCTACATTCTGAAAGTTGAGACAATAGGTAACTGCAGTTATATTATGAAAAACGAATACACATGAATGTATTGCAATATACATCTAGATGGTTTTCCACGTTTTTTGCCTTTTGATCCATGCAAAAAAACCAAAGATGTCCCCACCCACAGGGTAGGGAACAAGGTGATTGGTGGGGGTCTTGCCAATGGGAGCACTGAACTCTTTGTTTGGAATACCCAAACTGAATGAATGGCAAACTGCATGGAGTGCTCCATTCATTCAGGGGACAGATAGACCCCTACCAATCAGCTTATCTTCTATCCTGTGGATAGGGTGTAATTTTGCGGGTTGAAAATACTCCATTAAACCAATAAATTTTGACACTTTTTACAGCCAAGGTGAGTGCATACCCCATTAAACCAATACAACTTTTTACAGCACTCTCAAGACACTGCGACATTAGTAATCTGCCCCAGAATCTTTGCAGTAAAAAGTCAAAAGTTACTGGTCCCACTGGATCTCATTCCTAAGACCCACCACGATCCTGAGATATAGTCAAAAAGAGCGCATGGCACCATGCTCCACTACCTGGCCAGCAGAGACTTGTTCACTACATAGACACTAATGAAGCAAACAAAATGGATTTGATTCATAGCCAGGGAGAAAAGCGCACTGCCATGCACTCACCCCGGCTGTATGTCAGGATTGCAGTGGGTCTCAGTAGTGAGGATGTGTCAAAAGTCTTGGTAACAATTATAACAAATGTAAAAAATGAACACTGGATTTGGGCCATGGAATAATCCATCTATAACATATCCTCACTCATCTGTGTGCATGATGTGAGCTGGGAGATGTGACAAGACCAGAAGTGTACATTGGATTAATAAATCACAGGAGTCTCATGCCGAGTCCTGGAGCTGCTTGGTTACTGTATACTGGATAGGTGTTCGTCGAGTCCTTTGCTTCCCCAACAACGGGCTTGTTTACCTTTTTGGTGGAAGATAATAATGTCCGAATGCAGCCAATGTACAGCTCTCTAACAGCCGGTCTCATTTCATCCTCCGTCTGGGTGCACTGAAGGGTCACAAGAAGTGAACTTGCAGGTTCATCTGAGTCTTAAGAAAGAAACATAGATAAATAATTCATGGTTACATGTATACCTGCTGAACTGTACACTTATCAGGTGCAGCAATGTGTTAAAGCTCAGTCTACACCCTAAGTGCTATGTAGCTGCATAACAACAACCAAAACCACACAAACATCTTGTGATTGCAAAGAAAACAACCATGACGTCAGGTATGGAAAACACTGCATTTTCTATATGCACCCGGCACAGCCACTTGAGAGATGATGCGTTGCAGAGATGGCTATTGACGTCAATGGGGATATTACACTTGTGCCAATGGTCTCAAGGCAGCTTGGGAATTAAAATATATAGAGCAGAACATATAAAATACATGAATAATGCAGTAGGTGGCACAGAGGATAATACAATGTGCTAAGAGGCAGTGATGAAAAGTCTTTTTCCATTATAAAATAATATCGTGAATAGAATGATTTTTATTTTTAGACGTTCTCAGAAGTTATAGATAAAGTGGAAAGCATTGAATATAGGCTTCAGGTCTATTAATCTGATGCTTGAAGGTTTAATACATTATTTATATTGTACATGGACATGCATGGTGTCAATCTGATGCCCGTCTCTGTGTATCGATGGACTGTACCCGAATCCTTTTTTATTGCCACATTTCTTTAAATGGACAGATAAGGTCTCAAGCGCTAAAGAGTATGGGTAATGAATGTGTATGTGTTGTTCTCCACTGTGTATGTGATGTGCAGTCTGCCCGGTGACAAGTCGTGGGAATCTGTCAGCACCTTGCCCCTACCTAAGGTGCTGACAGTGTGCTATGGCTGGCAGTCCCCTAGGGAGCATAGTACCTTTTGGTGGATTATGCACAATCTGTTCTGTAATGAAGAGTCAAAGAGGAGTTGTGGCTCAGCGTATGTGCCACACTCTTGCACTCCTAACCACTGCTTTCTCCTCTCTCTTCTTCATGCCTGTGCAGTGAAATACACACAATCTCGGGTCTCCTACTGTAATGAAGAGTCAAAGGGGAGTTGTGGCTAAGTGTTTGTTTCACATCTCCATGTGGCACGCCTCATCACTGCTTTCTCCTCCCTCTTCTTCAGGAATATTCTTTGCTGCCTGGCCACCTGCTCTCTCCTACTGTCAGCAAGTGTCTCTGAGCATTTATACAATCTCCAAACCTGTGTTGGACCCATGGTCTAGGGGTAAATTACTTGTCTAGAGACCAATATTTGTTTTTTCCTGAGTTTGATTCCCCTGATAGAAATGAAGTATAGTTGTTCATTTTGTCTCATCATTGAATAATAAAAACCCTGAATTTTAAAAATTTTTTTTAATCTCTGCACTGATAAAATAATGAGAAAAAATTAATAAAATAATAACTATACTTTATTTTCATCAGGGAAATCGAACCCAGACAAAAAAAACTGTTGTTAGTCTCTAAACAAGTAATTTTCCCCTAGACTACAGTTCTTATGCAGCTAGGCTAGAAGATTCAACTATATTGGATTGCAAATCAGTCCTCTGTAAGCAGACACTGGCTGACAGCGCAAGTGAGCAGGAGGCCGGGCAACATTGGTTATTCATGAAGTAGAGAGAGGAGAAAGCGGTGGTGAGGAGTGCAAGAGTGCGGCACATACGCTGAGCCACAACTCCTCTTTCACTCTTTATTACAGAACAGATTACAGATTGTGCATAATCCACTCTAAGGACAAATTACCAAAAGGTACCATGATCACTGGGGGACTGCCAGCTACAGCTTACTGGAAGAACCTCAGGTAGGGCCCATTCCCTTTAAAGGGGGCAATTTACCAAACCTCAAGCAGTGGAACAGTGGATTAGTTGCCCACAGCAAGCAATCAGAATTTTTTTTTTTTAAATAAAAGCTTGAATCTGGTTGCTATCAGTGACTGCTCAACAGTTTTTTTTTTCATATAAATGCCCCCCAAAACAGTCAACATTATGAGAACCAAACTTACCTTCTACATTAACTGGGAGTATGCTGAGAGATTCAGAGGGAACATCAATAGGATCAGCACCCTCAACAAACATGATGTGATCTCTTGATGCTCCCTTCAAGTGTATGGTGTGTGCTACATGCTGCAGAGACAGAAATAGAGTCTGTATAAACATTTATTGGTATCACAGAAGGGCATAGTTATAAAGTGATTGCAACAATACCAGAGCCCTGATGCTTGGAGTAGAATGGAAATTCATCTATCACATAAAAATAAAGCAAAAATAAAGCACATGATAGCGTTGGGATAATCATGTAGAGTGAGCCCAAAATATGCTCCTGATAGTACAGGAACAAGTACAGTCATTATAGTTATACCTTTGATGCCCAGCTGGCAGCCTTTGTCTTCTTGATGTATGGCCTAAGCTGCAGGTGCACTCAGTCCAACCATAAAGAATAAAGGAGATGTTTGTTTCTCTACCTTTTCTTGTTAAAAGGGGTACTCCAGCGAAAATCTTTTTCTTTTAAATCAACTGGCTTCAGAAAATTATATAGATTTCTAACTTCTATTTAAAAATCTCAAATTTTCCCATACTTATCAGCTGCTGTATGTCCTGTGGGAAATGTTGTCTTTTCAGTCTGACATCTCTGTCCGAGACAGGAACTGTCCAGAGCAGGAGAGGTTTTCTATGGGGATTTGCTGCTGCTCTGGACAGTTCCTGTCTCGGACAGAGATGTCAGCAAAGAGCACCGTGTCAGACTGAAAAGAAAACAACTTTTTCTGTAGGACATACAGCAGCTGATAAGTATGGGAAGACTTGAGATTACAAATCTATCTAACTTTTTGAAACCAGTTGATTTGAAAGAAAAAGATTTTTGCTGGATAACCCCTTTAAGGGGTTACTATAACATGTTAAAACTAAACATTCCTCATCCTTATCTTATGCTTTATTTTCTTTAAATGCAAATATACATAACGTCATCTGATGACTTTTCTTTTTGCCTTAATCCAGGTCTGAGGAATCTCTCTACAGAGTGCTGAGAATAGGCAGATCTGAAAATTGACAGAATCCTGACCTGGGACTCATCAGGACAATATAACAAATCCACAGTCTGCTGAAACATCAATTGGGTCAGGGAAACTATGTATTAATGTGTCATTCCATGTTGGTACAATAACAGGCACGGCTAATAAAATAAGTCCGAAGATAAAAAACTGGGACACGCTTGATGAAGTATAATAGCTTCATGTGTATTGTGTACATATCTTCAGGTAACATTTGCATCTGTTCTGTCGGTGGCCTTTTAATAAAAATGAAAATGACCTATATCTATTTATGGGAAGAAAACGTGTAATCTGTGTTATTTCTCTTACCTTACCGAAGAGCTCCACCGTGAGGATATCGGAGTACAGCGAGCTCTCATGGTCTGGCGTGAAAGACACTGTGAAGTCTTGTGTTTTTTCAGGTAGTATGATGCCCTCTACAGGAGTCACACTGAAAACACTGCGTCCATTGTAATTCTGTGGGCCTGAAATAGTAGAAAACGAGATGCGATGTGGATTACTAGCTACTCTATTGTATCTATTATTATCATTATTATATCTCATATCTATCTATCTATCTATCTATCTATCTATCTATCTATCTATCTATCTATCTATCTATCATCTATCACCTATCTATCTATGTATTTCTCTCCTATCTATCTATCTATCTATCTATCTATCTATCTATCTATCTATCTCATATGTATATCTCATATCTATCTATCTGTCTGTCTGTCTGTCTGTCTATCTATCTATCTGTCTGTCTGTCTGTCTGTCTGTCTATCTATCTCCTATCTATCTATCTATCTATCTATCTCCTATCTATTTTACTATCTATTATCTATCTATCTCATATCTATATATCATATCCATCTATCTATCTATCTATGCAAAAAATGGGGTTCGTGGAGCCTCAGTTACGAGTCTCAAAACACGGGAATAGCCAGATATCCCTCTCTCCAGAGAAGGAAGCCCATTGCCAAGGGGTGCCTCCTAGTGGGGAGAGCACCAAACCACCCTGATAAGTAGTCCCTGAGGTCCTCACTCTGTTGCGAGCTTTAGGACCTAAATAGGGAAACACCAGGGTGGCCCATGTAAGTCAAAGTCTAACTCTGTGGCGAGTATAACGACATAAGACAAGGGTTATCAAGGCTAGGCATCCATCCACAGACTGCAGTTTGAGTTCAGACTGAGTTCAGTGATTGTTGTGTTTTGTTTATCTATCTATCTATCTATCTATCTATCTAGTAGAAATAAGCTGCACTTCCGAATCCAATGTGGCGGGTGCTGTAGGAATTAAGTCCCCAGCCAGGGATTCCACAGTTAGATAGCGAAGAGTCCACAGCACGTCAGCTCAGGTGGTAAAAATAAAAAATGTAGTTTATTCCAAAGAAATGGTAAACAAACAAACAAAAAATGACCACATTTTTGTCTACATAAAAAAATTTATGCATTTTGATACTTTATTTAATAATGGAAATCAATGGAAAAATGGACCAAACTGAATGCTCACAAATGCGTCCATTTTTTATTCCCTTTTTTTTGCAAAAAATGATGAAAAAAAAAAAACGTAGTGTGAACCAAGCCTTATCCAACTATTTAGACACCTATGACAGGTCCAAGTAACTGCTAAAACTAGAGACTTTGCCAGTACAACTGGAGTACTGAGGCAAAATTGTGTAGCCTTTGGCCACCGCATGTGCAGGAAAATAAAGTGTACACAGGTACAGTTTTTGGTCCTACTATTTTGTGTAGCTTTCTTTTGCTGAAAAGCCAGACAATTTTTTGTTAAATAAGGCATTCTTGTCATTAGTAAAAATTTTTGATAAGTCACAGAGACTGATTTAGACCCTGACCAATTCTGAGAATGAGCCAGAAGTATGTGCCTAACACATTCCCTTACAGGTCTCTCAGGTCACATGATCTGGATGGGCGTTCTATTGATCTATTAATTGTTGGACACGTCAAAAGGTTTTTCTTTTCTTTTAAAAAAAAAACGGAAAAAAAAAACAACAGCCAACTTTTGGTCACATAAAGGCCACAACATAGCCTAAAAATCCTTCTTAAAATGATTGTTTTGTAAAATGTCATCCCTTTAATACAAGAGCTGTCGCAGCAATCAGCTGATCGCTGTAGATCTAGCTCAGTGAGCCGATTCTGCTGGAGAAAGGATGTCTAGGCAAAGAATTCCCCTGCAGTTCCACAAGGAATTGCCATTTTAATATTACCCTTACAGCCCAAAGCAAAAGCCCCAGTTTTTGCAGCTTTCCACTCTGCTTAAAGAGGTTGGCCACTTTATAGTTCAATTGTTCAGTGTACAGTATAAGTGTACTTACTGTATATACTTACAGCAGCTCCCTGTGTACCTCAAAGAGCTAAATCCAAGCTTCCCTCCTCCAGGCTGGACAGCCCTACTCTATGGGGAGTCTGTCCATAAGATGGCTGACATGGAGAAGCATGTGACCATGCCCCGCCCCAGTATCCACCACTGAGCCTATATATGCCTATGGAGGCCACTGAAGGCGGGGCATGGTCACATGCTCCTCCATGTCAGCCATCTTATGGACAGACTCTATATTAGCTCTATGAGGAACACAGGGAGCTGCTGTCAGTAAGGGCTGTGAATACACTTACTAATACTGTACATAGAACTATGCTACTATAAAGTAGCCAACCCCTTTAAAAAAGTTGGGGATGGAAAACCTTTAAAATCGTGGTAATTACCGACAGAACTGGCTGATGATGAAGTAATAAAAATAGGAAGTTTCTGCATTTCTTCATACTGGGTCAACGACAGACTCTTCAGCTTGATGGAATAACTCACAGGCACTGTGGACGTGTTCTGTAACTGTAAGAAACATATGGGCATGCTTTTATTTGTATAGCTCCCTATGATTCTGCAGCACTTTACATAGTTTTGTTAATTTTAGTTCCTGTCCCTATGAGGGAACAAAACCTAAATTCACCTATCTGTATGTTTTGGGGGTGGGAGGAAACCAGAGTACCCAGAGAGATACACACATACAAACTATTTAGAGATGTTGACCTTGGTGGAGGTTGAACTTAGGACCCCAGCGATGTATGGCTACAGTGCTAACCACTAGGCCACCATTCTGCCCATAAATACCAATGAATAAAAGAAATTTTAAATCAACTGATGTCAGAAAGTTATACAGAGAACTTCCCTGTCTAGAGCAGGAGATGTTTTCTATGGGGATTTGCTACTGCTCTGGACAGTTCCTATCTCAAACAGAGGTGGCAGCAGAGAGCACTGCTTCACACTGGAAAGAATACACCACTTCCTGCAGGACATACAGCAGCTGAAAAGTATTGAAAGGCTTGGGAATTTTAAATAGAAGTAATTTACAAATCTCTAGAACTTTCAGACACCAGTTGATTTAAAAAAAAATTAATAATAATAAATAATAATAATAATAATAATAATAATAATATCTATCTAGAGATGAGTAAAATAAAATTCGGAATGCTCATAAAGATCTACAGCGACCTATTGCATTGCATTAATAAGATGTCAGACATATGAACAGCTTACCTTAAATGTTGATGTTGTGCTATCTTTAGCTAAAACATATCCCATGTTTAGAACTCCTGTTTCCACCGAACAGGACAGGGAGGGGGCCAAGCCACGTCCCTTAATTCCCAGTGTTAGCGTTGCTTGCCTGGTGTGCACCTCCAAATTTTCAAAGAACTAGAAGGAAATGTAACACAGTCGGTCAGTTTGGTAAATCTCAAAAATCTTTTTTTCGGTGTATTGCTTACGATCAACACTGGGTGCATTATTGGAATTAGTATTACATAACACCCTCGTATCTGCTGTGGACAATACAGACCGCACAACAGAAATGCAAACCTTATGGAAGAGCTTCTATAGTTTATCTATTTGATGGATAGTCTGGGAGATTCTTAACATTTCTGTAAATCACTCCATTAACCAGAAATAACTCATTGCCCCAGAAAAACAGCTCTAAAGTCCTGGCCACTAGGTGTCTCACTTTTCTGTAGTTTGCTACCTGTTGTCATTGTAAATCTGTCTTCAGTAACAGCTAAATCAGTGCGTCACACAGGGGAGGGGATATTAGTGCACTAGCTTTCAGTGCACCGAGTGACTTCATTTAAATATTTATAAAACAGCATCTCGGGAACCGAACCACACCAGCGGAATCAGCATTGTATCAAGAGCGTAATGTGGAATGAACAGGAACACTTGGTTTAAATGTAAATCAAAACTTCCCATGTACCGGATCCACAGCGGATTTCACGCCGCGTGTTTGCAGCGAAATCCATTGTGGATCCATGTAGTGTAAAGGTCTATGAGGGTTACATATCTGCAGCAGAATTTTCATTCCGCTGCCAGTATGTGACTCGGCCCCTTTAACCCCCCACATCCCGCCACCCCCGGCCCAGAGCATGCATTACCCGCTCGGCGCCACGGCTGTGCGAGGCTCCTGGCTCCGGTCGTTCCCCAATAGGGGAGCCGGGAGCCTCACACACAGCCACGGCGCTGAGCAGGTAATGCATGCTCCGGGCCGGGGCTGGCGGGATGTGGGGGGTTAAAGGGGCCGAGTCACATACTGGCAGCGGAATGAAAATTCCGCTGCAGGTATGTGACCTACTCACTTAACACTACCAGGATCTGCAGCGGATTTCGCTGCAAACTCGTGGCCTAAAATCCACTGTGGATCCGGTACGTATAAAGCTACCCTAAGACTTGGTTCACACTAAGTTTTTGCAATTTGTTTTTTACACAAAAACGTAGTCAACCTCATTTTTATGTCCATTAAAAAAATAAATGGATCCTTTTTTTTTTTAAATGGACAAAATGGATGAAAAAAAACAATTATACAAAAATAGTGTGAACCCAGCCTAACACAGTACAAGCCTGTTCAGTTCAGTGCACCTTCTCCAGTGCTATGGGATAGCAGAGTGGGGCATGTGCTTTTATTGGCTAGAGATATAAAGGATTAAGTCCTGTCTGCTTACTACTGGCAAACAGCCTGGCTGTAGTCCTGGCCCTAGCATTTTTGGGTGAAAAAGAAAATAAAAGCTATATGTGAAACCACACAAGCAATTTTTTATCTGTTTTACTGAGTCAAAGCTAGAAGTGGATCTAACCAAATGAAGCATATAAGCCTTTCCTTTATACTTCCCCTTCCTTCTGGAACATATCCTGGCTTTGGCTGCAAAAACCGCACGTGTGATTCAAGCTGAACACTGGCAGGCATCCAAAGTCATGGTCAGGGTCTGCCCTAAACGTGTCCAATCTCATAGAGCTGAATGATTCAACACAAATGCAATTCTGTTGGAGTTGCAGAACACTTATTTGCTTTTGTTCTTTTATACTATAATAATATTTGTAACAAAGTCACATGTGACGGTCCCATCTCCCTGTGGCTATGCACAATGTGGCTATTACTAGTGGTCATGAACCTGCAGTAAAACATGAAATGATTGCCTGGAGTGTCGATAAGCCGTGTTACCGGGTAACAGCTACTTTGTGTCATAATTTTCCAGTCGTTTGCAATGGCAGTCACATAGGGGATGCCAGCACAAGATCATAGTTGCCCTATTTCAGCCATAAAAAGAATATTTCTGTACTATTAAAGTTGGCTTAATTAGTGTTTAATATCAATCGCTGTAAGACATCCTTAAAGGGGTAGTTTACAAAAAAACATTTTTCTTTCAAATCAACTCGTGTCAGAAAGTGCCAGAGATTTGTAATTTGCTTCTATTAAAAAATCTCCCAATACTTAGCAGCTGCTGTATGTCCTGCAGGAAGTGGTGTGTTCTTTCCAGTCTGGAAAGTTTTTATTGAAATTTGCTACTGCTCTAGGCAGTTCCTGACATGGACAGAGGTGGCAGCAGAGAGCACTGTGTCAGACTGAAGAGAATACACAATTTCCTGCAGCATATAACGCAGCTGATAAGTACTGGAAGACTGGAGATTTTATAAAAGAAGTAAATTACCAATCTTTGGCACTTTCTGGCACCAGTTGATCTGAAAGAAAATGTGTTTTTTTGTGAAGTACTCCTTTAAAGCGACTATGTACGCACAATCTGACTCCCCCAAACCACTTGTACCTTCAGATAGCTGCTTTTAATCCAAGATCTGTCCTGGGGTCCGTTCGGCAGGTGATGCAGTTATTGTCCTAAAAAACAACTTTTAAACTTGCAGCCCGTGCCCAAAGGGAGTATCTGTGCCCTAACTTTGCACCACGCCTCCGTCCCTCCTCCCTACCCTCTTCATCATTAGGAATGCCACTGGAACATTTACTCCTGTCTGAACATTGCACAGCTGCTTAACGATCCAGCTCATGTGCGGGGCTAACACAGCTGATGAATAGGAGGCAATCTGCCTGGGGCATTCCTAATGATGAGAAGGGTGGGGAGGATGGAAAGAGAGGTTGTGCCAGCCTAATGCATACACAATCTAGGCCACGCCCGTAGGGCACAGGGCTGCCAGTTTAAAAGTTGTTTTTTAGGACAATAACTGCATCACCTGCCGAACGGACCTCAGGACAGAGCTTGAATTAAAAGCAGCTATCTGAAGGTACAAGTTATTATTGACTGTATACAGCTGGCTGTTTACATGAAGAAAAAAAAAACTGTTGTGTTTGCATGTACCTGTCACCCATTTAATGTGTATGGGGATCTGCTGACCCCCAGATGCTAGAGAGAAGACGGATTGGGTAGTTGAATTTCAACATGCCCGACCCTTTTGTTCTTTGGGAAATATGCTGCCACGAGAGGTGTCAGGTAACAGGCTGTCTCCTTCGATTAAAAAAAAACATGCACCCTGAGTCGAGTTTTCATATGAATAAGGGGAGGGATTGGGAGTACTGAAGTCCAGTGGGTGGTCCTATCAGTGATTAACCCCCTCATGTCAGCCATATAGCTATAACATTGCAACTGCTGATGCCCCATGCCGCTGTATGTATAATGAATGAATAAACTAACCTGCTGATAGTTTACCTATAGGGCATGGGGTGCTGAGGATGAAGGTAAGTTTCTTATCTTCATACTTAGTGCCTTTTTTTGTAATATTTAGAATTTAATCCCTATGCAAATAGGTTATGGTGCACTGGGAGCGGGGCTACTTCCCCAGTGCACTAATCCACCCTGGCCTGCCTGCTCTGCTGATATTCAGGAGAAGGGGCGGGCCAGCTGGGGCCAGTAGTCCTGCCCCAAGTGCACCAAGGTGAAAAAAAGTTATGGCTCTTAGAAGGCGAGGAGGAGAACACTGCACATACATGCATCAATGTCCTTTGATCACAAAGGGGTTAACAATATTTCCTCTATGACTGTGCAGAAATAGCTGCCAATCACTAAGCAAGTCTGCCTACTGGACTCCTAATCCTAGCCTGGGCAGAGGTTTACCTGAATAAATTACTAGTTTTATTAAATATTTTTCCAAGAAACTATATCATGAATCTGCTCAGCATGACCTGCTCTATGCCTGCAGACTGGTCTGCACATTCAGGTTCACTGTAAAGGGAGTGTATCATTAGAAAAGGAAAGATTGGTAAATAATGTTTTTATGTTAAAAATATTTTTTAAGACTTTTTGGTGACATTTTTTCAAATCTTTCATTTTACTTTTTATAATATAAAATAATCCTGATATCTTGTAGTGTTTATTCTTAACTGAAGCCCCTATTACGCGGGGCAACGGAAAGGAGCATACGAGCGTTGTCAGTGCCCGCTTTCTCCTCATTCCCCACTCGCTGCCGGTGCTATTACACATGTCGGCAACGAATGAGTACAGGGAGAGCTGCGGAGAGCTGCGGAGAGCTGCGGGGGGGCTGCCGGAGTGATGGAGTGAGGTAGCAGATCGCTGCTATATTATTCGTTTATCTTTCAACATGTTAAAAGCAAACGACAGCAGCAATCAGCCGACATCGCTCATGTCGGCTGATTGTTGTCTTCTATTACACAAACCGACCGTAACGGTTGATATCGTCTAAATACAGCCCATAATTGTTTTGTGTAATAGGGCCTTAAAACTAAACTAAGCTGAGACTTACTGTTGTGTCTGTGGTGATAAGAGGAGGATGCTGTAAAGTGATATGTGCAGAATTACAGCATCAAGTGACACCAGTAGCATCAATACAAGACAATAGCAGCTCCCTGTCAAAGGTCACAGAGTACCCTCAGTACTGTTTTACATACATCTCAAGGGGACAGGCTCTGTCTGTTGTCCTCTATGTCCATGGGCCTGGCTGTAAAGCATGTCACTAAACACTGTATAGTGATACTGCAATATAGTAGCCCCCATGTACAATGTACAAAGAGTGAAATTAAAAAAATTACAGTCAGAAAATAGAAGAAGATCTGACTCTAATCTGTAAAATATAGATGATACGTTCCCTTTAAGCTCCTTGCAGCCTTTGTAACATATGCAGAGTATTTGAAGCTCTGTATAAGAAAAATGAGCCCCTAAAAATATATATTAAGGCATTTATCAGTGCAATTTTAACCTATTTATATGAGTACAAAAAGAAATATCCAATGGTGGGAACTGATTTTTATCCCAATATTGTTACTTACTTTTTTTTTTTTTTTTTTTTTTTATAACAATCTTTCTTAAGAATTGATGTCTAAAGACTTACAGTTTTGTCTTCCTCGGGTGAAAAGGCAATGAGAAGAAGACACTTTGCTCCAGGTTGCACAATACCAACCGGATTGAGCAACACAAAAGGACCACTGGTATTTAAAATAGAGAAACGAGGCTTGGAAAATGAGAGGTCAAGGAACATAACAGATGTTATTAACAACTCTAGAACCTTTACAGGCTTTACGCTTTTATCTATTGATAGGTTTGAGATGGCAGCTCTTTTTTAGATCATGCTGCTTCAGTTTACCCTTTGCAGTGATGCATCTTAAAAAGCTCATTCAAAGTCATTGTAAACCCGTGAAAATAAGACGTCAAATTATGTTTCATCTTTCAATATTATGCTCCATACTGAATGCCTGCAATAAGCGCTCACCTAATGATGGAAACACATATCATGGACTCCACTACGACCAATGGCAGCAATGAGTATAATAGAGGTGGAGTACACTGACATTTTGCTGTTTTGATATATTGTATTTTGCAGCGTATAAGACAACTTTTTAACCCTGAAAAAATCTTCTTAGAAGTCGGGGGTCGTCGTATATGCCGGGTATGGTCGCCCCATACGATGGGGGAGCTAAAAAATGGCATCCCCAATGTATGGGGCGACCACTATAAAAAAAAAAAACAGTTAACTCACCTGGGGCCCTTTCCTGGCATCGGCGCGTCTCCTGTCCCGTTCCCGCCTCAGGAGAAGCTTGGAGAAGCTCGGCTGCCGGGAGAGCTTTGGGAGAATGACAGACGCCCAGGAAGTCTACGGGGATCCCAGGCACAGGCAGTGTACGTCACACTGCCTGCGCCAGGAACGGGGGACAGGAGACGCACCGATGCCAGAATTGGGCTCCAGGTGAGTTAACTGTTTGTTTTTTTGTAATTTAGCTGCAGTTAACCCCTGCCTGACCGCAGCGGGACTGCGGTCAGGCAGGGGTTAACATTTTCCAGCATATAAGGCGAACCCCTGACGATCTTAAAAGTCAGGGGTCGTCTTATATGCCCACCCGCCTCATACGCCGGAGAATACGGTAAAATGTAATACCAAAAAGGCAATGTCACTCTATGTACTGTTCAGCTGTGAATAGTCATGCATAGGTTCTAGAACTTAGCGTGTTACCGATCCTTACGTATACAGCATCCTCTTTTGTTGACCCCTATGCTGCTATGTTGTGTGGTTGTTGAAGTGAAAATACCGTACCTTATTTGAATAGCAACACCTGTTACTTTGTTGAACAATAAACTTCATTGTTTAAAGACTTTAAAGGATACTTGCACGGGCTCAGAGGAAATGTTTTGTATAGATACTCTCTTTACTATCCGTTGTCCTGCAATAAATACATGTTAAAGTGAATGCATCACCTTGACAGCCAGCCTTTAACAGCATTTAGAGATATGTTTTTTTTTAGCAAGCCCCTGAGACTGGAGGGAACCCTATTAAGTTCTATGAAAGAGGTTTCTAGGCATGCTCTGCGACCTGTGGTCTGAGCAGTAAACATCACTTATTGTTAATGGTTGTAAGACTGTTATTTATCTACTGGTGCCAACTTTCATTGGTATTCTGTCTGTGATAATAGGGAGACTACTGAAAAATGTTTCACCTCACCCCTGATTCTAGATGCGGACCTTGCTTTGGAGAAGTTGTAAGTTTATAACTGACCACAAAAAGAACAGGACATAATCCAAACACACTCTTCAACCTTGAACCTTGCTCTAACAACTACAGTGTAGACCTATATGGCTAGTGTGGCTTCACATAAAGTGAGGCATCACTTAAAGGGGTAATCGCTTGTATAGGTTATCTCAAAGCCAGAGGTTTTTCGGAAGTCAAAGCATGGGAGTTACGCAATCTGCCTAACTCCCATTGATGCTAATGGGAGTTGTGCAAACTGTGTAGCCCTGCCAGCTACAGTGTTTATCTAGCTTTGAGCATTGCATAAGCAGTGTAGCTCACAGGGCTAAGCCGTCCCTTTAAAGTAAATTAAAGTTACGCACACTTTTTGGTTGTGGTGCTTGCATACAAGCTAAAGGGGGGTGGAAAGCAATCATTACAAAATTGGCTTGATTATGGTGTATCTATATACTGATGTCACCTTCTATTTTAATCCTGCATGTAATGATCAAGGGAAACTTGAAAAAGTGGGTGGGGCTTAGGGAAAAAGGGGGTGGGGACTCCGGTACAGCTCTACAGTAAGGCCCAGTTCACACTAAGCAAATACCACGGAATTCAGGGGCGGAGAGCTCTCCGCTCAAAGAAATGACAAGTCAATTCTTTGAGCGTAAAGGGCAGGAAGTGGACGCGCGTGCGCCCTCCCATTCACTCACTGCAGGACACTAAGCACGGCGGATTTGCTCAGTGTGGACTGGGCCTATGGGACTAAGAGGGACCATGTGCTGCCATACAGTCTCTGTTCCATGTTCAAAATGTTGCCGTTTTTTCAATTAATTTGTTTAAATTTGACTAATTATTGATAATTATTAAGTATTTTAGTCTGCAAATTAATTGTATAACGCAGATTGTAATCATTTCAACCTTGTTAACACAGCAGAAATCCAGAAGAATACAGCAATGACATGCTAACATAAAATGTAATTGAGCCATTCGGAGTTATGCTTGTTGCTTTTAATTTGAAAATCCATTAAACTTGGTAATCTATGGTGGAAGCGCGGCTACACAGATAAATACATCACCCCCTCCGTTTCACTCATAATGAAAAAAAAAAGCCCCATCGCCAGCATAGGGCGATTTATACACTTTTAAAGTGCCTGGCTTGCTAGGAATTTACTCAATGAAGGGTGCCAAAAACGATCAATAAAATGTTGATAGTGATGTTAAATGGAGCTAGTTTGGTCATTTTATAATGAAGTGTATGGAAATGCACAGTCATTAGCTGGTATCTGCCTCATTGAAGTGATTAAATACCTATTGCAACCTCTCCAAAGCTGATGAGATGGCGGCCATTTTCAGAACTGACAATTAAAGGCGGTGCTATTGCAGGACAGTGAAGCTCCAGATACAGGGTGTTGTGAGGGCTGTAGAAACATAAGGAGGACATTATTACAGGTTAGATATTCTAGATACGTGCTATATATGTGTCATATGATCAACTTTCTTATAATTCAAGAACTCACATCACTGCTGATTACGGTGGACTCAAGAACATTTAAATAGTGCTACAAGTTTTGGAATTTTACATGGAGGATCTACGATCGGGATTGTGTTTGCTGGCACACCAACACATTGGATTAAAGGGATTGTCTAACCATGAATACTTATTTCCTATCCAAGCAGTTGGAACCTCCATGATATCAAGAAAAGGATCTCCTGATGGAATAAAGTGGTGGTCACGCACACACAGAGTTGCTCCTTTCAATGTCAATGGGAGCTGCTGGAGATAGTTCCGTATAGTGCTTGGCTTTTTCTGGCTGGTCCCATAGACAATAAGATTGCAGGGGTCTCTGCGGTTGGACCCCTCCCAGACATACATTTATTACCCACCCTGTGGATTAATGGTTGGGCAACCCCTATAACATGTCATTGTTTTCATGCTGCCTGAACCATCATGGGACTTCCAGCAGCTGGATTCCCTTGTGGTTCCCTACTTTTCAGCTCAAAGTTCATTCTTTTCTAGAATATCCGTTTAATTACTAAAATATTCTCCCCCAAGAATTTTTAAGCGGGGTTGCCCAGCAATCCATTGCAATCCCCCCCCCCCCCGATGGGCATGATTTGGAAAGCCACAACTTTAGCATCTGATGTCCTTCCATTTCCCCATAGGCTGAAATGAAGAATGGTGGAGGAACTATGGACAAGCTGGCATATTTACCCTCCAGCGTGGATTTGCTAGATCAAAAAAGCAGTCGTGCACCGTATGAACCTGAACTATCGGCTTCTGATTCCCGCTGTCTGCCCGCTCCGTGGAAAGGGTGGATACAACCATGAGGACCGCCTGAAAAACTGGGATACAGCCATAGCCATAGGCCGTATCTCAGTTTTCTAGGCGGTCCTCAGGCTGTATCCACCCTCTCCACGGGGCGGGCAGACAACTGGAATCAAAAGCCGATACTTCAGGTTCATCCGAACCCGAACCTCAGCCGGTTCGCTTATTTCTAGTCTGCGGGCGAGATGGCAGATATTCTAGAAGCAGCATATATGTGGATGAGGCCTTAGTGCTAGGCCAATGCACCAAGGTAAACATGGTGGTGGAGTATCCCTATAAGCGTATGTGGACACCTAGAACTACACAACACGTGCTGTATACATCAGCAGAATGGTAAGCCAATCATTACACCATGGCACATCCATGCCACATCTATTTAATCTATAGAATGTATTCTATTAGTGACTATGTTTAGTGACCATGCGCCAAAGATTTGGAAAAGGAGGCCCCACTCTAGCTGGGATTATATAAATGGAGTGGAGATGGTGAAATGTTAGTGCCCTTAGGAGACCATCATTGTGAAACGTGCATCCAGGATACTGCTCTACACTTTGTGGACATGGGTGAACAAATTTAAGATACTTTGTGTAAGACATAATAGCAGCAATGACTGATTTATAGGATGAGAGATGACTATGACTATGATTATGCTTACTGGAGAAGGATCTCATGGTTATATATAAGATAAGCAGTCATGGGTCATAATATGAGGAGTTGTGGCTAATGTATAGTGAAACACATATATATTATTAAGAAATTTTATCATTTTTGGAAACTATGCACATATTTCTTTTTGTGGATAATGTGCTACTGTGGGTCTCCGTATATATATTAGCTATTCAGACACCTACCTCTAGTGTTCGAATGTGGTATTACACTATATTGAAAAGAGCTATATTCTGTTTGGTGGAACTATTAGTCATATTAGTGTATATTAGTGTACACTATTAGTGTGTATTATGCTACATTTACACGGAGCGATAATTCGCCCAATTGATCGTTTAACGATTTTGAAGCAACAATTTGGATTTTATAACGATCAGCATTTAGACGAATAAATCGTTAGAAAAATTGTTAGCAATAATGATTTTTCTTACAAATTTTCTATCGTTTTTAAGATTGCTTAAGCCCATCTTTCACATAGGGTGAATCTTTGAAAGACTGTTTACACAAAGCGATCTGCGAATTTTAAGCGAACGACGATTTGAGAACGTTAAAAGATCAAAATGAACGATTTCTCGCTCGTCGCTTGATCTTTTGCTGTGTTTACACCGAACGATTAGCGCGCAAATGCGATTGTTATTGTGAAATTTCGAACGATTATCGTTCTGTGTAAACGCACCATTAGTCACTTTGCTTAGTCCATTCTTAAGCAGATACAGCTGTTATCTGTGGCTCAAAAAAAAAATAAAAATAGTATAGGTGTCTGCACTTTTGACTTTATCCCTAAAGAGCATTCAGCCGATAATCTGCCTGTGTAATGCTGTGTTTACATGGAACGATTATCATTCGAATTTTCGCAATAACGATCGCATTTGATAATCGTTCCGTGTAAACACAGCAAACAATCAAGCGAAGAGCGAGAAATCGTTCATTTTGATCTTTCAACATATTCTCAAATCGTTGTTTTGTCGTTCGCTAAAAATTTGCAGATCACTTTGTGTAAACAGCTTTTTCAAAGATTCACCCTATGTGAAAGATAGGCTTAAGCGATCTTAAAAACGATCGCAATAACGATTCTTCTTACGAATTTTCTAACGATGTATTCGTCTAAACGCTGATTGTTATAAAAACCAAATTGTTGCTTCAAAATCGTTAAACAATCGATTGAGCGAATTATTGCTTCGTGTAAACGCAGCCTAAAAGTAAGAAAATAAAGCAAATTGGCTGATTTGATCCTTTGTGCGGTGGTAAAATTTATTGTTATCATTCACTCGCTTCATTCAATCGCTTGTGCGGCCCAGACGTGTGATTAGTCGTACCTTGTATATTTATTTTGCAAGCGAGAATTGATCTTGCTGATGTAAAAGGACCCTAAGGTCAATGGATTAAACTGGTAAAATTTACTGCCAGTTATATGACATATACTACAAGTATAGAGTAGTTCTAAAGTGATTTCGTCGTTTAGATTTTCTTTTACGGGTTAGATTCAGATACTGAAACATTTTATATAAAAAGTTTGTACCTGAAATTTAGACTTTCTTCAGCCTTCCTTTTGCTGACATCACAGCTGGCAATGAAGCATGGTATTATATATGTCTGAAACTTTCCCATAAACCTTTGGTAGATGGAAACTCTGGCAGCCGCGTACTCATCAGAGCTGAAATAAAAAGGAGACAAGATCTCAGAAATCAAACATTGATCTTACTGAACTCGTAACTCTCTTCAGAAGTATCAAGTATTTTCTAATCCTACTGCCTGAGGGCTTATAGAAGTTCACCTAAGGCCACTAATACTGATACTGGGAACAGACATATGGCACAGTAATTGTTTTATTTGTAAATTGAGTAGTTATTCTATACCCACAAAGTCTATGTTGTACATGCAAAATGTTTGCAATAACTTTTTAAAGTGGAGTTGTTAACTTAATTTCAAAACCGTATTCGGAATATCATATTAGGGAGTCAATAGCTGAGGGTTCACGACACGATTTATTGGCCAAAGTAGTATCTCTTGCTCTGGTGGACTAATCATGCCAACCTATAACATAGGCAGTCAACTGATTTTATTAAGTATTAACTGTGTAATACTTAATTTTGCCTGTGGTGGTGCTGTGGGAAACATAAACACCTGCAACCTGGTTCCTCCAAAGAATACAGCAGATCACTAAAGGTCATAGCAGTAGTTAGGCGCCCAATCATTCCATCGACAGTTTTTGGGTAGGTTTGGGTGAAAAAGTTGTGGCAAAATTTTGAGCAACCCCTTGTGCAAAAATGTGTGATTTTTTTTTTACGCCAGTAAAAGCATTGATAAATCCCCTACAATGTTCTTAACACTCCCAGGGAGGCAAAAATTGCAATGATATTTCGCCGAACCCTACACAGACGCCAATGACAAATCCCCGAAGCTATCAAAATGCCAAGTAGGCTTAGTATTATAGACGCCATTCTTACTCCACTTTGATATCTTCCATCTTGGGTATCTCCATCCGGGCATGCTCTGCCGACTTTAGGGGCTTCTCCTTTTGTACCTGCTTAGGAGAGGCAAGCTGTTTCCTCTTATCCTTCTTAGATGAAACTTCTCTTTTCTCCTTCTTGCCCTGGAACAGAGTTATGAAGACTGTGAATATATTTACATCATCATCCCGGTATGCTTACACCATCTCAGAATTTTTAAACAGCTATCCTTTCAAACATGTGCAAAGGGACCCCATCTTAATACTACTGCCTTAAAGTGTACCTGTTGTTTTGAAAAACTTTTAACATGTCATAGAAACAGAAACAGTGTTGATCAGTCTGGGTCTGAGTGTTCACACCTGTATTGATTGTGAGAGTGAACAGGAAGAGGACTGCACTGCTGCGTGGTCTGCTTCCGGCTCCATAGACTTACATTAGGACCCCGACTCGCACGGTCCTCTCCCGGCTCGTTCACACGATCGGATATGGGTCTGAACACTCAGACCCAGACCGATCAAAATTTTGACATGTCTCTATGACATGTCAAAAAATTTTTCCGAACAACAGTGACACTTTAATGTAATAAGCCCTGTTGCAGCAGATGGGCTCCATAGACTTTTAAAAGAGCCAATCTCCTAAAACTGTATGGAAATCACAAGAGGCTGGGGAGTGCATAGCCATGAGGTTTACCCCCTTGTTCTAATGATAGGTGGGGGTTTAAACACTGAGACCCTGACCAACCACAACCTTTGACGTAACAAAAGACATAATATACTATACAAACAAGATGATGACTTTGTGTAATACTCTTTTGAGATGACATGGCTTGTCAAGAGGCTAAGCACTTCTTCAACGGCTGTCTTGCATGGACTGAAGGGAGGCTCCATGGAGAGACAGCAATCTCTCCTGATCTGCCCATACACATGAATGCATTTTCCCCCTCCCATTAAAGTCAATGGGAGCAGGATTCTGGGCTGTGAGATGCGCTGTTACATATGCGGAAAATCCATTTTGGCATTGTAAAAGCAACCCAAGCCTCCAAATGAAATCAGAGGCATATGGAGCAACAGTAGGTTCCCACAGAAGTCAACAACTTTGACTCTATACACTTCACATGTTGCACAGAGCCAAAATATGCTTATTTGTATAAGGTCTTTTGCTAAAATGAGCATGCTAGATACTTACATAAAGTGACCTCCTGCTTCCAGACGTCTTTAAAAACATACATGTAATGAATATATTTTCTGCACTTACATTACTCCTGTTAGTTTTAGCCGACACTCAGCACAGATGTGAGGAGGTCTGACATAGATAGTCTGCTAATACACTATACTTGATCCTCGCTGCAGTTCAGTAAGATCAAAGCAATTATTAGAATGCAGTGTAGAGACTGTTTTGACAATTTGGAGACATTCGGCACAAGTCATGATAATTCGTGCTCCCTGGTGGCTGATGGTAATTAATCCCATGTTATTTCCTGCCTCCACAATTACATACTGCTGACACCTCCGCTTCTGAGGCTGCCACCAATTTGTCTTGTTAGTTCTCGGTAGGTATGACAATGTTTTCCAAAGTCACTTGCGTTTGTGAACAGAACTGTAGCTTGTAAATGTCAAAAGTAACTTTCTTTAGGCTACCGCACAAAGACAGCTAAGGAAGCCAACAAGTACAGCGTAGTAAAAGCAAGGCGTGAAAGACTATGAAGGCAATAGATACAATCTGCTTGGTTTTCAGATCAGCATTTAGTGCTTCAGGGTAACTTTATAAGGCCGGGATGGGGAATCTTCGGCCCTCCAGCTGTTAAAAAACTACAATTCCCATCATGTCTGGACAGCCAAAGCTTTAGCTTTACCAGTGCAGAAAAAGAGGCATTGCTACACCTGGCCTCAGTGCCTACATTTAAGTCAACAGATTCCAACAGTTTAAGAAGAATCTAAAATATTGTATTGCCCTCCAAAAGTTATACAAATCACCAATATACTTTTATTACGGGAAATGCACATAAAGTCCTTTTTCCCTGCACTTAGTACTGCATCAAGGCTTCACTTCCTGGATAACATGGTGATGTCACTTCCTAGATAACATGGTGATGTCACTTCCTAGATAACATGGTGATGTCACTTCCTGGATAAAATGGTGATGTCACTTCCTGGATAAAATGGTGATGTCACGACCCGACTCCCAGAGCTGTGCGGGCTGTGGCTGCGGGAGAGGATGATGGCAGGGGGACACTGAGGGACACAGGGCACTGGAGGGACACTGAGCATCCCCCTGCCATCATCCTCTCCAGCAGCCCACACAGCTCTGGGAGTCGGGTCGTGACATCATCATTTTATCCAGGAAGTGACATCACCATTTTATCCAGGAAGTGAAGCCTTAATGCAAGAAATGAAAAGTGGAATCTGATTGGTTGCTAAGGGCAACTGAGCCTGTTTCACTTTACATCATGTTTGATAAATCTCCCCCTTTATGTATATTTTCCGTAGTAAGTGTATATTGGGGATTTGTATAACTTTTGGGGGGCAATACAATACTGTAATAAAACTTTTCGCCGGACTTCTCTTTAAGTCTTATGACATCTACCACCAACTACTGGTTGGATGTTTTCTTGCCATATCCGACTGTTTCTCATCAGGAATATCTAGTGGCTACTCCTTTCCTGTAAAAATAACATGCAAATATGGCTGTGCAGACAATACATGTAAATAAGGGGAAGGGGACATGTACTGGGAATGATTAAGAAACTTATTTAAAGGGGTATTCCGATACACTCTCCCGCTTCTTCAGCTGATGACATTCTGAACCCAGAGCAACAAATCACTGAGGCTGTAGTGGGTTCGGAACATAAGAGTATAAATAGAGGAACAAGGGTGGACCGGATGAACATCTTTGGACTGGATGAGGAGAGTATGATCTATTTTGTTATTTTACAGTAAGTAGCTAACTTCAGTTTGTGTTTTAAATTAATCAGAATACCAATTTAAATAATTTTAGTTATAGAGATAAGACATAATAACTGTCTTCAGAAAGTATACAAACCAAGTTTTCACTCTCCACCTCTGGCTCTGCCTGTTTAGCTAGGAGGGCTCTAGTTTCCATTGCTCGTCGAAGCATTCGTACAGCTTCTTCTCTAATTTCCTGGTCCAAAAGCGTTGGTTTAAAGGATACTTGGATGATGCACCTCTGGGACAGACAAAGTAAAAAAAAATTAGTTATCTAAAGGATCTGTTCATGTAAAAGAATCAATAAAGATCAATAAAAAGGTTGAATGTCATCCAATAGTTTCATACATATGCTTAGTAAAAGTTCAAGAATAGCACAACTACTTAGTTTAGTTATACTGCATTTGTGTGATGGTGACTTATGTTAGATAACAATTACACCAATGCTTCACAACATGTCATGACCAAAACTTCCATGAACAATATTATAACTTTCTACTTCACCTTTCCGGGCAAAACAGTGCCGACTGATGGCGATATGGTGATAGGAGAATCCTCAGGCAACTGGAACTGAAATGACGTAGGCCCAACTGGTGCAATCTCCCCCTTGCCAATCCTTGGTACTTGGTGAGTGAACTCATTAGAACTAGTATGCGAGTTGACAACATATATGGTTGCGGTGGAGGTATCATTTAAAGCCGTTGCTGGGAACTGAACCAAGGAATGAGATAGCTCCAGTGGTGGATGGACTCCGATGGCTTTACAAGAGATCTTTAACTGTCTGAAAACAGAACAAGGAAAATGAAAACACGGTTTACGTTTAGGTATATACAAGCACACAAATGTAACCACATGTATTCTTGTATAAGTACATAGACCTGAGATAGAACCATGATACTAAGGCTTCATGCTGGGTGTATGAGGCTTGTAAGGAGTCAAAGGCATCCCTGTGTGCAGCCATATGGGCCCATAGATTTTATACAGATGTCATAAAATAAAGGGTTATTCCCATCTTATAAAAGGATGGCAATTCAGTGAGAATGAAGGGGTCCCAACACTGATATATTGCTGCATTTCCAATTCTAAGGCCCGTGCACACAGAGCAAAAGAAACAGAAATTTCAAGCGGAGCCAGCACCACGGATGCTACTTGAAATTCTGCCTGTCCAATTGATTCAATGGGATTTCTCATGTGCCTCCACTCTCCGAATTGACTTTAAAGAAATGAATAAATGGGACAGGCAGAATTTCAAGGAGCGTCAGCGGCATGGGCTCCGCTTGAAAGTTCTGCCTCTTTCGATCTGTGTGCAAGGGCCCTTACATTGATGGTCCTGGGCAACAGGAAAGGGGATGTAGCACTGCTCCACTGCTGTGGCCCCTTCATTCTCAGGATTGGTGGGGGTCCCAGAGATCTTAAAATGATACCTTATCATTTACAGGCGTGGAGTGGCCCTTTAAACATCTATATAACTGAATATTGCCAATCATAAAAAAATAAGAATTACTTTTATGGATAGGGAACCTCAAGAACGACAGCGGAGATTACACAACTTTGTATCTTATAAACAAGTATAGACTGTGGTCACTAGTAGAACTCAGTGGACCTGATACGGGTATGCCGTGGGATATTTTGGCATACTGTTCTTCCAATATGTCTATGTATACCATAAATGTAAGATACATGTGAACACCGCTTTACTAAAATTACATACCATTTATAGCCAAGTAATTCTCTAGACTCATCATCAGAAACTCCAAATTATCATGTACTTCTGTGCTGGAAACAAAAGCTGAATGATCTGAATACCTAGCACAGTGAGCTATCAGAAAAAAAAACATTATAGTAACCTTGGTTGTGTCAAATTTTAATGGACTTAATAGGAATAGAAAAGGAAATAACAATACTGCACAAAGTGAATGTATGCAATTGTGCAGAATGCTGCAGGTCATAGAAAAAGGTCACAAAACAACCAGGAAAACATGAATAACACCTTGTAAATGATGGTAATATCATTTACGGATATGAATTTCCAATTAACAATAATGTCTGCAATTCTCTTTTACAACAATATCCTAACAGCACCATTTCCACTTACCTATTAATAGACGATTTGCAAATGAGGTCAAAATTATATTCTATGGCTTTCGGTGCCTTCAGTATTATATCCAGCGTAATTGTTTCCAAGGGAAGAATGGTTCCAAAGCCGTCATTTGGCTGGATATCGACATACTAAAAATCAAAAGAAAGATCAACCTGACAAATGCAATCTGCTTTATCTGTCAGCCAAATACACCTACTTCTCAATTTTCCACACATACTCATGAAAATGTGCAGAGGGAGATTTATAAGAAAAATAAAATGGTAATTTAACAACAAATCTACATTCATCCAACTTCGTCCTGTTTTGCACTATTGGTGCATATGCTGAAAGGATCTATCAGGCCCTATTGAGTGTATTTTCACTAGGAAACATTTGTTCCACTCTCATCACTACCCATACAGCAGCTACTGTTGTATTAGTACCTATGAAAAATCAGCGAGGAAATATCATCAGGCAGGTGGTATGGTGCAGGCTCAGTAGCTAAGCCCAATCTAAATATACAGCTAGCAACCACCGGCAGCAGCCGGGACCTGAGATAACTCAGTTCCCAGACGTTCAACCCCCTAGATGCTGTGGTCAATAGCTACCCACTCAGTCTTCCACTTAAGGCTGTATTACACACCACAATATTGAGGGGGAATCGAGCGCCGACCTGTCAGTTGAGCGATTGCTTTCCCCTTGTTTGTCGTCCGCTGCCTGTGATATGCACCCAATAATACCTTTTGTAATGAAAGTAAAAGTGAGGGCCCTATTCCACCGGACGATTAGCGTTTGCATAATCGTTAACGATTAACGATCTCAAACGACCGCTATTGCGAAAGACCTGAAAACGATCACTCATTTCCATGGAACGATAATAGTTACTTATGATCGTAATTGCGAGTTTTTTCTTCGCTATTTATTCGCTATTGCGTTTGTATCTATTGCGAACGACAGAACGACGTCTTATTCAATGCGAACGTTTTGCGAACGAGCAACGATAAAAATAGGTCCAGGTCTTACAAAGCAATCAACGATTTCTCGTTCGATCGTTAATCGTTAACTGCATTTCAACCGAACGATTATCGTTTAGATTCGAACGATTTAACGATAATCTGAACGGTAATCGTCCGGTGGAATAGGGCCCTAAGAGTATGCATAGCATAGCATACTGTTGGTCTCAAACTTTTTTTCTTTAATAGTAAAACATAAAAAAGTAAATATTTGGAAATCATTGTAATGCTGCAGTAGGTAGGTGCTAAGGGCCCAGGAATATAGGTAACTTTGTGTTTTTGCTTGTTTGTAAAAGCTTCATCTTTCTTTATGATGAATTAACAGAAAGTTCTGGTTCTCGCAGACCTGATCGCATTTGAATCCCGCAGGCTGGATGACACCACATGATGTTGGATGTGAGGAAACGATGCAAAAGATGGCAGGTAGATGCTGAATGAAGACGCCACATGTACTCGCACTCTTTTAATCACAATACAATGTACACATACCTCTGGAATTCCCATAAAACCAAATTCCTGAGGCAGAATGGATTTATTTGATAGCTGAATGGAGGTCTGAACAGCTTCATAGATTGTACAGTGTCCAAAATTCACTTCTTTTGGAGTGATTTCTAAATCTGACGTAGTCACCACCGCGTGAACAGTGAAGCAAACAGGGCGAGTCTGAAAAGAAATTTAGAAAGTTTTGTAAAAATCATGTGTGGGCTGTGTTCAATATAGCTGATGCCAAATGAATGAAGCTTTGCTGAAGTTCCTAGTAGGGTACACAGTGTAACACCAGCACCACATCCCCTTAAATCTCAGGCTGATCATAAGACAGATCACAAAGTGATGACAAAAAAACAGAAGGTGCAACAGCAACCCACAGGTGCAAGGGCTTACCGTATATACTCCTCCCAGTGTTCAGACGACAAACACCTGCTCTGTAGATATTAAAAAGTGAGGATCTTAGCAAACTATTTGATCAAACAGAGTGTACCATGTAACCAACGTTAAGGTGTCCTCAGAGACATGGTCCCTACTCTAGCATTTTCACACTAGCAATGGCCTCTCTTGGGCTGCTGTTTCACCTTTTGTTTTTTTGTCTGTACTTAAGCCACAAGCAGCGAGCAACCTGAGTGTGAACATAGTCATAGATGTGCTGCCAATTTTTTTCTGTTGAATGTAGGGGTGTGGCTACCTCCTTGGCTTGCAATCCACCTATGTCCCAAGGGTGCTGTAAAAAGAGATCATTTGGCTCCTATCTGCCCAGTTGAAGGCTTATTCAGCCCAGGAGAGGCCATTGCTAGTTTGCTAAGATCCTCACTTTTTAATATCTACAGAGCAGGTGTTTATCGTGTGTAAACTGGGAGGAGTATATACGGTAAGCCCTTGCACCTGTGGGTTGCTGTTGCACCTACTGTTTTTTTTTTGTCTGTACTTAAGCCATAAGCAGCATGCAACCTGCCGTGTGAACAGAGTCATAGATGTGCTGCCAATTTTTCCTTTTTTTCAGATCATAAAGTGATAGCACACCCTAGCACTATGCAACTTTAGCCTTAGGGCTTATTCCCACGACCTGTATATTATGGGGGCTACAGGGAAGCCCTGTAATAGAGTGTTTCCCCGGCCGGCATGATGTATCGATATCATGCTGGGAGCTGGTCACTATAGTGCCACAGAGATTCAAACAGTTTCCCCGCTCGCGGCATGATATTGATACATAAAGCTGGGAGCGGGGAAACTGTTTGAATCTCTGTGGCACGGGGATCTCTGTGGGCGGGGAAACACTCCATTATAGGGCTTCCCCGTCCTTAGCCTCCTTAATATACGAGAGTCCTTATGCTGGATTCACAGATAGTATTTTGGTCAGTATTTTCAACCACAACCAGGAGTTGATCTAAAGATTTGTCCATCTAGGGGCCCCATTATACAACATATGGTGGAAACTAATCCCAGCCTGACCATGTTTTTTTTTGCACAGATCCTTCCAGAAGTAAAGTATGGGACCTAATCTCAAGTTACGGTACATGATCTTGTAGAAGCATAACGGTAAATGTTCAGTATGGTAGGATCACTTTTCGGATTCGTCCTTAGCCATTCCTTGGCAGACTATTACTCCATATAACTGTTTATGCTACTGAACATTTTGCCTCCCTGCAGTTCTCTTATACAAGAAGTAAGAGGCTTTTGTCTTCGGGAGTCTCTTATAATAAATAGATAAATATACACATAAACACTATTTCCTATAATTTGTGCGAAATTATTAGATTTGTCTTCTGCACTTCATTATTCTGGCCTGAACTTCTAACAAGAGCCCTTTGCTCACAGTGGGCTCCGTATATCATTACCGCACAAGCTCCTTATTTTCCCTTACATAATATTCAATGCATAAAGTATCCACATTTAAATATTACAAATGCAACGTTAAAGGGCCATCAAACTATTTTGGGCTACTTTTCATGTACTTGGTAAGATAATGAGTTCTATAAGTGATTTTAAAAGACTATCCGGATGATAATCACATTTTTAATCAACTCAGCGGGAACTGAAGCATAAACCATCAACCCAAGGCTCAAACTTTCCAAATTACTTCAAAGTTGGAGAGTTAGTTATTTTCCATAAAATGGGCTATAACCAAAGTCTACAGGGAAATACATGAACAGTATATCATATCACAATATATACTGTCAAGAACCACAATACAGAATTGAGGTCTAAATGTAATTTTGGGGTGGTGGTGGGGTGACTGTAAAGTACAGGGAATTCATCTTCAATACGTTTCAATGCAATGTGTTTTAGGCCAGGTGGTACGTAACTACGTATTCTTTAGCAACCTGTCAAAATGGAATGCCAATGAATACAAGCGTGGACAGGCAAAGGCCCCACTGACTTCAATGGCTTAAAGCTACTAGGGTAATTTCCTGCACATGCTGTATACATGTATGTAAAAGGACTCAAATGCATGTTGTGTATGCACCTGGAATAAAGAGGGTAGTGCAAATAGCAGTGCCGTTCACCTGTTGCGGTCCATTGCAGCCAATGCATTGCCACTCCCCATCTTATGTGCTTGACATCACAGCCTCACATTCCTGCTAACCCAATGAGACCGGACACTGCTGCGGCCACTGACTGTGACTGTGTGGAGTTGTGTCATTACAGGAATCGGGAAAGAGTAGACTAGCAGGAGAAGGGGAGCGGTGGTGCAGGTGGAGTAGGATGGGTGACTGGCAAGTGTTTGGTATGTTTTCACTACCCCTTGCTGTCCAGTAATTTTTTTTTGGTTTGCCCGGAAAACCGCTTTTTAGGCACAATGTGCAGTTAGTAAACTTACCTGATCAACTACTGATATGGTCAACGGGGCCTCCAATACTCCAGTCTCTTTATCAAAATACGCACTGGCATCTTGTGATAGAGAGTGCCTAGAAAACAGAAAGCGTCACAGTCGAAAAATGAGATTGATGAAATTGTTGCCACCTGCTATACAGTTATTTACTCTATATGTAATAGTTAATAGTCATTGTCTTCTAAACAGCATCTAGGTATTTTGTACAATTATAGTAAGGTCTCTTAGGGTGGTGGTAGTGCTTAAAGTAATACTGTCACCATTTCTGTATGAGGACTTCTTTACACAGCTGTAAAGCCTAAATTCTGAAGTGTTCATACCTTACTTTATTATAGAATTATTTATTATAGGTGCTGGGTCCAGCAAATGCTTTATATGGTTGGTGGTTTGTGCCACCTGGGCGGGGCTTCATGTCTGCAGCACCACTTAGCCCCTCCCATATCAGTGCTGTAGGCCCTGCCCCTCTGCAGACGCATGGTGGAGGCTCCCTGCAAGTTAAGGGCTGCATTTCAGCAAATTGAGTTGTGGATATGGTCAGGATCAATAGTTCCTCCGATACTGGGAAATACAGGCAGATGCTTATCCATCACAAAGGGAGGGGTCTGACTGGCACAACATTTATTCTGGAGCAGGAAAAGTAATTTTTTTTTTAGTTTCAATAATGTCATTGGGGCATTGGAAAATCATGATCCTATGAGTGAATCAGTAATGGTCCAGTTGGTGGTTTCCCAAATCATTAATGTAATAGACAGTGACCACATAGGCCTCTTATTCATAAACAGTTGAAACCAGAACCCTCTTCTATTTAGAAGGAGGTTCTCTTGAAGGGGTATTCCAATTCAATCCAACCTCCGAACCCCTGGCAATCTCTGTATTGGCCCCCGCCTTCTGTGTTATGAATAGAGCCATGAGTACGGCACAAGACCGCAGCTCTATTCATTCCTATGAAGGTGCTGAGAGAGCCGAGTAAGCGCTCTTCCGGCTAACTAAGCCTTTCCCGGCAGCTCTATTAATTTTTACGAAGGTGAAGGAAAGAGCCAAGTAAGTGCTCTTCTGGCTTACTTGGCTCTCTCCGGCACCTCCTTAGGAATGAATAGAGCCACACATCATGTGCCGAACGTGTGGCTCTATTCATAACACAGAAGCAGGTGGGCCGATATGGAGATCACCAGGGGGTTCGAAGGTTGGATCCTGTGGATAGGGGAATTTTTCTTGGAATAGGCCTTTGAGTAGACCCCACTGCTAAGTGTTTGGTGACATAGTCTTCCAACACATCATAAAACCTTAATTTGGTAAATTCCTTAAAATGGTTATTTTCCACGAATATTCTCGTCTGTTCCATGAATCCCTTACAGTGAAAGGTCAGTGGCTTTGTTGTTGTTGTCTTATCATGTGTACACTGATGTTAATTTGCTTACTGTGTGTGCTGTTGGCTTACACTCTACTGCATTGCGGATCATCCTGCTACCAAGTGCATGTAATAAATCACTCTGATTTTTCTGGTAAAAATGGACAGGTTTAGTTATGTAGAACATTTAACTTGCATCAATGACTTCTGAAGAATAATGTTTTTGGCTTCAATTATCGTGACACCTGCTTGTACTGATGTACACAAGCAACCTGCATCCAAAGTTAATTAAACTCCCATACGCCAGAAGAACATCTACAAGCTGTTCTCCTTCTTGGGGGCTGTACAGTTATCTCTCCGTCCATATGTCACCTTGACATTGACATTCAGTAATTATGACCCCGAGCCTCTCTAATAATAGGACCTGGACAAGACTCAGGGGCAATAACACAGTCTACCCTGAAGTCATTCGAGACATTGGATTCACTATATATTATCATGTTCAGTCTACTCAAGTGTAATGAGCATTAGACTGAAATCATAAGGGTATCTTTCAATCAATGCTTAATCATAATCTAAAAGGATAGCTAAAAAAAAAAGAATACATAATTTACTATTATAATATAACATTCTATTTTATTGGTTGTGGCAATCAGGCTTTTTAGGGGGGGGCGACATTGGAGTGATAGAGCTGCTGACTGACCCACGCACTCAGTGGCAGGGCCGACATCAGCAGACGGCAAACCTGGGCAAGTGCTGGGGCCCACT